>NW_020171990.1:1345761-1376921 GCF_003031525.2 Neophocaena asiaeorientalis asiaeorientalis
AGCCCTATATTTTATATTTTTATAAAATAATTTTTTTTCCTAGTGCATGTGTTAACTTGAAAGCCTTGATGTCCTAAAGTTGAGATTTTCTGATAAAAAAATAATGAATTACAGGAGATATGGCCTGAAGGTAATGGGAGACTCATGATCATATAAGAAAAGCAGAGCTCTTTGAAAAAATAGTATTTAAAAATAGTATTATAAAAATAATAATATTAGTTTCTTCTTCTCTGTAACAAATGACCACACCCCTATAGGCTTAAACCAACAAATATTTACTGTCTTTCAGTATCTTTGGGTCAGGAGTCCAGGCACAGCTTAACTGGGTCCTCTGCTCAGGGCCACAGAAGTCTTCAATCAAGATGGTGACTGAGCTGTGTTCTCATCTGGATGTTGACTGGCAAGTATATATTTCCAGTATCATGTAAGTTATTGGAAGAATTCATCCTCTTGCAGCTATGGGGGATTTTCTTGCTGGTTATATTATAGGCCTGGAGTCGCCTCCTAGAGGTGCCCCCATGGCTCCTTGTCACATCATTTTCTCACAGCCTCTTTCACAATATGGCAGCAAGGGACTCTCTCACTCCCATCTGCAAATACTGATTCTTAAATAATGTAACCTCATCAAGGGAGTAATATCCATATTCTACTTATTAGAAGCAATTCACAGATTCTACCCTAACTCAGGGTGTGACCCATTGAGAATAACACTAGGACGTGTACTGCACAATAATTATGAGACACTTTGTTGCAAGTGACTATGGTTTTAAAATAGTGAGAAAGATAAACTAAGAGATAGATATGACAGTTCAGTGGTACACAGGATAGGAATGAGTTTTTAGAACAGAAGATTGTTTAGTTCAAGGAATTTCAGACAGTAAAATTCATCCATACTTCATAGTTGAAGTTTGTATGTGTAAGAAAAGAGTATTTAAACATAAAACATGAAATCTTTAAAGGCAGAAACTGGACTTCAGTCTATTTGCTCTTCCAGATTGACTCTTCACCCTTATCCACCATGTTCCTCAGGAAGCTAAACTTTATGAACTGCATCAGTGGACACTTTCTGTCTGGCTTCCACTTAGATTTGGTCAAAGGGAGGCACATGAAAAAGACTACTGTAAAGAAAAAAACAAAAAAGTAGAAATAGTAATGTACTCTTTTAAATCCCCAAACTCTTAATTTTTAGTCACTACTCTTCCAGTTCTGTGATGACCACCTTCTCTCTCCGCCTCTATAGGCCAAGGGTTAGTTTCTTGTGGTTGTTAATGGTGTCCTAAAGCCCTATTAAGTTCTCACATCTTTATAAATAGTCCTGACAGGAAACATGAAATCTCCTATCATACTGCTTATCAGTCTTCGAGCACCTTAGATTAAGTTCTCCATTGTCCAGTTCATGGGAAGACATAAGATCCAAATGTTTTTCTGTTCTTTCAGTGGGGTTGCATCACAAGAGAGGGATCCTGAAATTATGAGACTCAGAGATTATATATGGTGGTTGGTGCATAGGTCTAATCTCCCTTCATGAGATAAATCTTTATTCTGGAATAAAAACAAATAATTTGGGAGGAGAGTTGAAATTCTCCCTAAAATGTAAGCAAATGGCTTTGAGGGAGATAACTATATTCACATATATAGTACAATAATTTCCAAGGCATGTTTGCCATTTAATCATGCTTTAACAACATTTTATATAAGAATGTTCATGGATATTTCTTCTAACGCCCTTTATTCAATTTTTAACGTTTACCCCATTTCTATTTCCTGCTGGGACCTTGTCTGATACAGCTAAAAACTAGTGGAACTGAGACTTTAACCCATACAACCTGGCTCCAAAGACTGAGTTATTTGATCACTATGGTATGTGTCCTGAATCCATGAGCACTATTCTGTCACCTGCAACAAAGGAACAATTCACTTAAAAATCTGTTACACTGCAGGATTCTGTAATTGAATTAACATTTTCAGCATCTTCTCAACAAAATAGTCCAGAAAATATCATCATAAAATAAAAAATAGAAATTAATTAGAAACAATAGTTCAGTTCCTCACTTAAAATGATATTCAATGGTTTCAGCATTCCTTTATGATTCCAAAAAATTGCATGTGAATCAGGCACAAAGACACTTGTTATTCTCTAATCTTCTGTGTTTGTTCTAGGTGACTGTTTTGGTACACTGTCCTATGCCTCCACTTAGACTATGATAAGAACATAGAGGTTTGTTTCCAGATAAAAATACTTTGACATTTATCTGTTTACAAGTATTAGATATGAAAGTGTAAACAAATGGAATAAAAATAACATCATCCATTTCTTTGCCTTTTGGAAAATATTGGCTAGATTACTTATCCCATTTCCTCTTTTCAAGCACATGAATACTTTTTACAGCCTCACGTACATTACATTGGGGCCTTGTAAAATTCAGTCCAATGTAATGTGGTTTTAAATTGATGTGTGTCACCTCTAGACTTGGTCCATAAAAACACCTTGTTCTATCCTGAAAAGTTTCTTCAGCCAGCTCTTTAATATTGCAGTCTCAAAAGTTGGATGGAGAATGAATCTTTAGGACAACACTTGGAGGCTATCTGCCAAAGTAGTTTCTCAATAACACTGAATTATGATGTGAGTGAGACAAAAAAAAAAAATTATACTGTTAATCCACTCAGATTTGGAAGTGGCTTTTTCTAGTGTTTCTTTTTTAAAATAATTTTTTTGGAGTTAAGTTGATTTACAATGTTGTGTTAGTTTCTGTTGTACAGCAAGGTGAATCAGTTACGCATATACATATATCCACCCTTTTTTAGATTCTTTTCCTCTATAGGTCATTAGAGAGTATTGAGTGAAGTTCCCTGTGCTATACAATAGGTTCTTATTTGTTATCTATATTATATACAGTAGTGTGTATATGTCAGTCACAATTTCCCAATTTGTCTCTCCCTTCCCTGCCCCCAGGGCTGGCTTTTTATAGCAACAAATAAAGTAGATTACTCTAACTAATTATCCAACTCCACTACTGTCTAATTAATAAAACAAAAATATATTGGCTACAATTATAAATTAATTGTAGATTCTGACAAATTAGGTCTGGTAGTCTTTCAGTTTCAAAAGACCTCTGAATCTACATCCTCCTCCTCATCATCATCATATTCAGCATACTTGGCCTCCCAAATAGCCAAACTCTCTACCTAATAATATCATGTGTCCTCTGAATCAATTGAAAGGACTAGAAAATCTACTGGTATCTCTTGTATCATTCTAGACAATTTTATTGAGATCTCTTGAGATAAACAGTCGGAACTGAATCAATAATTCCACCTGAGCCCCAGAGTTAAATAACCATTTTCAAAATGGACTACATTTAATTCTTCCTCATCAATAGATGTCTCTTGACATTCCTTCACAAGTTCTTTTATTTGTTGTTTCTCTTACCTCATAACATTAAAATCAAGCCATAAGAAACATAAAAATATACCCAAATTCCCTTTTTATTTCATAAGAAAAATAAAATTTCCAGTTATGTATCAACCATTAAACTAAGCACTCTAAAATTTTCTGAACTAATAAAATAATTACATTTTTCCCTGAGGTAAACATCTACCAATCCTCAAATATGCTAAATGATAACTTTCCAATCAGTAACTCTTATCTATGAATGAAAGTATTATGTGTATTAAGGAACCTATGGTGGTTTTTTGTTGTGTGTTTTTGTACTTGGTTTGGTTTTTGATATAAAGAGAATGACCTCTGGAAAAGGTAAAGTCCTAAATATAAACAAGCAGTTACAGCAATTCAGTGACCTATATGTTCCAATTATCAGAGAAAGAAGTAGATGTGGGAATTTTAGTAGATATGCAAAACAGCATCAAAATGAAAATATTGAATGTTTATTGATGGAGATAAAACATGTTGACTGGATTAATGAGCAAGGATTATACATAAACCAGTGAAAATAGAGTCAAAGAAAATTTAAAAGGTTTTATAGGAAAACTATTCTATGCCAAGATGCTTTATTAGACTATAGAGGGATTTTCTTAAAAAATATGCAGGCTCATTATTTAAATCCTTTGAAGATAGATTTAAAAATTTCTTCTAAACAGTTCTCTAAATACAGCTCTACACAACTGCTATTGACAACTATTATTCTGAGTAATGGTCTGACAGAAGACTCTGAATATCTTTTTTCCCTTCCTTTAGTGATATCATTGGCATTTTACCCATTTTGTAGACATGATTAATTATCCCTCCAAAATAAGTGAGGTTAGTGTGTTTTTGTTTTAATGATTACTTTTAATCTCTTTCCCAATGATTGTGGGAAATTTGGAGAAAAGTTCTTAGGAAAATAAAATATCAACCATTGAATTAACTAATACACTTGATAAAATATCTTTGAAATTTATATGCAATTTTAAGCTATATATCTGTTAAAAGATTGTGAAGCTCACTCTATCACTGTAGACTTGAAATATTTTTAGATATTGTTTCCTACTATTTTTGATGAGGTAAATTAGATCTGAGCAGATATCAGAGTGAGAGCCTATGTCAAGTAGATATCTGGGGTGAAAGCATTCCACAGAAGTAACAGGGATTTGAGGTCTCAAAGTAAATAGATGCCTCCTGATCTTTCACAGGAAGTGAAAAAAAAAAAAAAAAGAATGAAAAAAAGGCAGAGTGGCCTGAATAAAGTGAATGAATGGTTGAGTCAGAAGATAAATAAGATTAGCTCATGTATCCATTTCTGAATCATGGTAAGGATACTGGATTTTATTCTGAGACGGAAACAGGAAGATTTGAGAAGATATACACTTAAAAGATTAAAAGACTACTCTGGTTCCTGTTTGAAAAAGAGAAACTATAGAAAGGCAAGAATGGATGAAAGGAGGGCAGATAAAATGACAGAGCCCATCGGAGAGATGATGGTTCTTGGGACTAACGTGGTTGTTGTGAAGATGGGATGAGAAGTGGTCAGATTCTGGACATATCCTAAGAAGAAGAGACAATACAGTTCCTAATGGACTAAACATGAATGTGAAAAAAAGAAAGAAAATAATAATTATATGCTTTCGGGACTGAGATTTGAATGAATGGCATTGAAAATAACTGATGTGGAGAAATTGGAGTAAAGGTAGGTGGGGCAGAGCAGATATGGAAGCAAATAAGTTGTCTTTGGGTATGTTAATTTTGTCAGACATATAAATGGAAATGTTTACTAGGTAGTTAGATATATGTACCTGGAATTTAGGAAAATGGTCAAAGCTGGAGATATGAAGCATCACAATACAGTTGTTATTTAAAGACTGGAGTATAGATGATATCAACTGGTAAATGGGTATAGATAGAGCAGAGAAATCAGAGGACTAAATCCTCACTTTGAAATGGAAAGGAGTATCCAGTAGTTTAGGAGTACGTGTTAGAAGATATACACTTTCTTTTAATTTCTTCTATTTCAGGAGTAAATTGAGAAGCAAGCAGCTGAAAGTGTGTTCCACGGAAGGGTACTAAACATTTAGTAGAGTGCAAAATGTATGAAATACTGGAGTCTAGGAGAGTAAAATAATAACTAAGAAAGTGTAAAGTAATTGACAATCAGGATGGAGATTACACTGGACGTTTGTGAAATGAATTTAAAATCTGCAAAGTTGTGTGTTTCACCAACTTGTCCAGCTACTTGGAAACAGGTAGAGAAGAGGTGAGAATTTGAATTTTAATCCTTGTTGATGCTTCGTCCAAAATGTTTTACAGCGAGCAAGGGATAAGATAGTTGCTTATATATTTAAATTGGGAACTAGAATAGTGGTTATTGAGGGAAGTAAGAAAATGAGAGGAGTTGGGGACTGCCAGGGTGGAGTGTCAAGTGTGGCAGGGGAAGGGAAAAGGGCCGAGATGGTAAGGACAATGGATTTGAAGTCTTAGTAGAATTCAACATTGTTAAATTGGGATTCAACAGAGAGTGAGTTGGAGAGTTAAGATGTAGTATTCTGAATTTCAGATGCTTGAGACTGAAATTTTGAAGAACCTGCAGATATCAAGTTCTTCTAGTGTTTGATCATGGGAGTGGATCACTGAATGGATTGTAAGAACAAGACATTTAAGGAAGAAGAAAAATTAAGATATTGAATGGGAACATTGATAGAGTGGATATTTCAATAATAATGGCAGGATAAATGGTAGGGCAGGAAATGTGATTCAGGTCTTAAAATCTCCAATAAAAGCAGTGGTATATGGTTGAAACAATTGGAGCTAATGGATAGAATAGTTTGGTGCCAAGTAGATGAGAAGTTTAGAAATCAGGATAAACAAACATTGAAATGTCAATAAGGAGTAAGGAGGACTCTTATCCCATCTCCAGTCTCTACCATATGTGAAAGATGGGAGACAAGGAAAAATAACTGCAACAGAGGCCACATATGTAGATTGCACAGGACACAATAATGTTAAATGACCAGCTTTTGGGCAAAGAAATAAAATGACAGGAGCATAGAAAAACATATTGAAAATGTGGGAAATTGTGCTGCCGACAGTTCAGAGGGATAATGGAAGGTTTGGTGTTAACTTTGTAGGATGTGACCTTGGGTCAAATTAAGAAGTATACAAAACTGTATAAAGATGAGAATGGTTCAAGTCTTGAGTTTCTTATGGGAGCTGAGATAAATAGAGATATAAAGCATGATGGAGTAAATCTTGATGGTCTTTGAGAGGGACATGAATAATCAGTTAATATTAAGTCTTCTTTCTTGGCATTAATCTCTTAAGCCTGTTTAGTAATGAGGTGGGGGAGTTATGGGAAAGGGGAAAGGGTATTGATAAGAGAATTTCAACACTGGAGGCCCACTCTTCAATCCTGAGGAGCAGTAAGTTTGAGGTTGCTGTTAAAAATCAAAAGGGAAAAAAATAAAGGAATTTGATTTTGAAAAATATGAAAATAATTAATTTGAGGTAACTAGTAAAGTCATTAGAAGGTAAGAGTAATTATATACCCAAAGTTAATGTAAAATTGATTTACCTCATTTTGCTTTATTGTTAGTTTTATAGTATTTCTCTTTTCTCTCTCTCTCTACATCCTTTTTTAATCTTACTTCCTTTCATTAGCTTCTAAGCTCCTGTTACGTGCCAGGCCCATTACAAGGTCAACAAGTGGTATAAGAGAACAAGTTTTCATATTTTTAAAGACATTATTCTCCTGGAGAGGAGATAGTTATGTGAACCAAAAGTGTAGTACTAGGTGGCATATAATACCTGGTAAATCAAAGTGCTGTGTTACTTACTTACAGAAGAGGAATTGGGGGCTTCTGTATTAATTTGGTCTGAGAGAACCAACTAAAATTTTATCTGGCTGGGCAGTACAAGATAGGTTGTATCTAAATAGGTTTATATTGGATGTTTAGAAGTGGTAAAGGTAAATAAATTGAAGCAAATGAAAAATGTAATTTGTCCAAATTTGTTGCAGGCAACACTTCTCTTTTGTAAAGGAAACTTTGCAGAGCTTTGTCTTTGTGAATTAGATTTGTCAAAAATATCATATGGTATTTTTCCCTTGATGATTCTGCTTTCTGAAAAAGTTAGTATCAAAATTGTGAAAGTTAACATTTATTGGGGGTTTACTAAGTTCCAGTCACTAGGCTCAACATAATAGTTAACATTTAGATGTTCCATGTGTCTTCTAATGATGCTACATTAACAACAACAACAACAACAAAAAAGACATTCATGTATGTATGATTTAATACAATAGAAACTTAATAAATAACTTGCATTTAGAAAGAATTTTAAAATATCAGAATATTAAGAAGGAACAATCAAGAATTCCTTTCTCTTTTAATTTAATATAATAATCTATAGGAGCAATTCATTTTAAAACTTTGACATAGAATTTTGCAGGAGAGTTTGAAAAGTCAACCAGAAAGCCATCAAAATTATACCTTAAATACACTTTACAATTCTGTTGATCATTATTAATATGAGGGTAAGGGATACTGTATAATTTCTGTAAGATTCCATTTTCCACAATTCCAAATTAATTTGGAGAAGAAAAGAAGAAAATCTAAACCAAGTCTCCAGTGTTATAAAGCCTCCTGAAAATTTATTTTTACCTTCCAAAAAGTGAACCTAAATTGGATTCATTAACCTATCTTTGCTAAATTCCTTTAATTCCAGTTACATCTAATTTGCATATGTTATTTTTATCTTTTCTAAACAGTAGCCAAGTGACACTGCTGGAATTAATGCAAGTGCTCTTTATTATATTACAGTTTAACTTCTAATTTGCTCTCTTTGCTAAATCATATTTCTGCACAAAATATTAACTCTCACCTATTTTCTCAACTAGCTCAAAGTTTTAAAGTCAGTTAATCTGAGAAAAGGAGAACAGGAAGTCTTTGCCTCTAACAGAATTATAGTATTTTTGTTACCAAGTCCAAGGTCATACTGCTTGCTGCATGACAAGTCAATAAATTGAGAAATGAGTTGTTGGGACAAGGAATAGCAACTTTATTCAGAAAGCCAGCAGACTGAGAAGATGGTGGACTAGTGTACCTAAGAACCATTTTACTGGAGTTAGAATTCAACCCTAAAAGATTTGGGAGTGTGGTTGGTTGTTGCAAACTTTTTGGTGTTGGAATCCTTTGTTCTTGCAGCTGTCCATGTAGATCAGATCACAGTGTTCCTGTAAACCTCCAACAAGACAAATGTTATTCTCTGTTCTGCAACTTCTTATCTCTATGTGAATGGAAAAGTGCTATACCTTTAAAGTTCAGAGCCTTGAGAATGGGTTATCCTTTATATTTCAGGCTACAGGCAACATTCTTAATTTGTAGAAAAAGCAATAGAATAAAAAGGTTAAAGTAAAAGAAATAGACCCAATATGGAGTCAGATTTGTTCGTCCCTATTACATTTTCTTCATAAAGAGCTAGTAAACACTACAAATTGAGTTGAAGATAGTTGGCAGAACATGGATACAGATCAAGTGTTGCTGAAAACTTCATATCTATAGCATAAATTAAACAAAAAATCTATAACCATAGAAATTCCTCTCAATACTGCATAAGCAATAAGGGAATTAACTAATTTCAATAAATAATTTGGAGATAAATAAGGAAATGGAACAGAACAAGTGTAACTAAAAATGTAGATGTGAAGGAAAAACAGCCTGAAGATAATTTGGCCACTAGTGGAAGATTTTGCATTTCATTTTAATTTAATATCTTTAATTGTTTTGGGGTTATTTAAAGATTTTGTTTGTTCTTGCTCCAATTTTACCACTTTATAACTTTTCCAGAAGTGTACCATTTCATATTGTTTTCCAAAGATTTTTAGCATATGATTATTTTATCAAATTTAATGCCTAATATCTAATTTAATCAGATTTTATTTTATTTTAAAAATACCTACCATATTCCTAGTTTCTTTTACCCTCTTATTGATAGATTTTCTTACTTTTTAAATATTTTTGTTTCATATTTTAGTAGTTGTTCATTTATTATTCCTTTTCCAAGAATCAGATTTTTCTTTTATTAAACTACACCACATATTCTTGTTCCCCTCTACAAGGATTTCTGTCTTATTTTTATCATTTCCTCCTTTCATCTTACTTATTGGCTTTACTCTCTTGTTCAGTCTTCTGAAGTTTAATACTTAGCCTATTTTTTAAAATTTGCTCTTAATTTCTGATAAACATAAAGTTTTAAAGAGGTGAGATTGTGTCACACAGAATGTGTTTTAATTTCCCTTACATTTTATTTATTTTGTAGTTTCCTTCTGTTTTCTTATTTAGCATATAGGATTTTCTCATTATACTATTAGTGTTAAGATACATATTTCAAATAATTGCACTATTAAGGGAAAGAGCACACTAGATATTGTGAGCATAGACCAGAGGGATGAAATTGACAACTGTAGTCAAGATTTATTTTACCAAAATGTATAATGACCTAGACTCTTCAGCTCCTGAGAATAATGCCAAAAGAAGATGAAAGAATTTCAGTATCAGGACCTTATCAGGACCTTAGAACACTGAGACTTTGCAACATTTTAGATTTTTATTAGTAATTATTTCCCTTGAAAATAATATAACTAGTTATTGCTTGCATAAATTTATTGATAACAAGATTTTAAGAACTGGATGGTATTTCATAGTGTATCCACACAGCTCCACATTAGCCAGAAGAAGAATCTGAGGACTGGTAAAGTTAACTGAACTCCCTAATATTTCAAAACTACTTAGTGACTTGGAAATTATTTAAAAAAAAAAAGGTTTCTATGGCAACCAGGTCTATGTCCGTAGACTATTTATGGTAATACTAAGCTATATAAATAATAACACCTTTGCAAGTATTAGGACTTTGTCTCACGCAAAGCTCAGTTACCAAAGCTTAATATATAATGTCCAATGCCCTGTGACTTTATGCCCCAAAGTTTCCAATATATACTAGCCATCCACACTTGTATTTGGAGTCGGAAAAATTTCTCAATAAATTGGTATTCCATTTATCCTTCCCTTTTCTTTGTGATATTTGGAAAGTGAAATTTAAAAGAAAAACTTAAAAACGTAATAATGGTTTCTGCACAAATTCTAGACCTTAAAAACTTTTGAAAAAATATTTGCTGCAATTTAACCACTTTGTTCACTAAAGATATTATACTTAATTTTAATCAGAACAATTTTATGTACAAAATAGGTACCATATCAATGTGGTATGTTACTAGTTGAAAAATAATTATGGAAAAGTTTGACAACACAATTACTCCAAAATATATTAGTTAAAATATAAGATTATATACATTAATATAGATAGCCAGTATTGGCATTTCTCCTTTAGAACTATTTATGTCACCAAATATTTAGACTCATAAATTAGGAAGCATAAGTTTATATTCCAATATTGCTTATAGTAGAAATATTCAAACTTTCTTGAAATGTTTTTGAGCATTATAAATTTTACTATGGTATCAAGAGAGATTGTTCAGAAAAATCATAATTATCTTCTTGCATGAACTCTTGTCGACATTTACTTTATTCCAATGAATTTTAAGTGCACTGATACTGGAAATTGAAGTAGGAAAGATAAAGTTATTTCATAAACCTCATTTGGGATTCCTTTACGTACATAAACTACAATTTCACCAGCTATTTAGAACTCAAACTCTTTAATTTATAATTTAATATTTTTAAATGTTGAATGATTAATTTATGCTGATTTTAATACTTTATACAGAGAGTAGATCTTCTGTTAGTGGCTTAATCTTAAAAATAATCTCATTGGAACTCTTATTATTGCCAATCCTTGTAAAGGTAAACACTCTGAAGTTATGTATCCTGTTAAAGAGTATAGACAATTTTCTTCCAAGAGAAATATTACTACCCACATTTGATAAATAAAATATCATTCAATGTATAGGAAGAGTGGTCACAAAGTGCCAATTCCAGTTGTGGAAAACATAAATGATAACAGAATTTATTTGCATGTATATATGGCTAACAATCTCTAAATAATCAATACTTCTTTCTTTCTATACATGCATTGTGTTGAATATGATGAGGTGTATATGCATATTTGTCAAAATATCCAAAAGGAAATATAAGAAGTGCTAACATTTCAAGGCAATCTCACCATATGTTACCTTCCAAGTGCTTGCTTTAATCACATGGGCAAGGAAACTTTTTTCTTTCTTTCTACTGGGTTCCTTTTGTCACCTGAGGTGACAAATATTTCTCTTGCTTATTTTCAAATAACCAAGAAATGTGTTAAAATTATCAACCTGTCATGAACGCTAATTTAATAGGATTTTTTAGGAGGGAAACTTCTTCTTTCCTAAGTAGCTACAAGCTTTCAAACATTGGACAGAAAGTGGCTAGAAGTTGGCTGAAGACCACACTGATTGTAGGGTCAGAAATGTTATGAAGCAGTCATGATTATAAATGGTGAGATCTGGAGATTTAAGTTAAAATTCACTAGCTCATTTCTTCCATCTAAGTGATATTGCAACGGTTTATTTATTTGGGATGGGGGACCCTCATAATATCTCCATCATTAATCTTCCATTCTCTGATATGAACAATTGAATTTTTGCTACCTTAAGTAAATGAATGCAAAAGCAGCTTTTAGGTAATTCCCATAGTCATCCCTTTTTCCATTTGCACTTCTGAAATATTTGCCAATTTTAAACTTCCCTTCTGCAGAAATCTGCATCTGAAAGGCAGGCTTTAGGTTTCCAGGATGCAGTATGAAGCCATAAATCTGCTACCTGACCTTTCTGTCAAGCACATCAATGTTTATTCTAATTAAGTAAATTTTATTATTATCATGTTATATCATGCCTTCTGCTCAAATACTTTCACTAAGTTACCCTACATACTACTGAACTAATCTGCTATTTCCTAGAAAAGCGTAAGCTGGAGCAGACAGCTCAACAGTGGACAGACTAACACATCTACCACACTGTATTGGTAAAAGCAGTCCCAGTGCCAGTCCAGATTTGGGGAGAGAAAAGAATTTATAATCATCTTTGATCCACTAAAAGTGAACAATAAGCTGAGTAACATGTTTGAAATAATATATTGTTTATATTGTATATTTTGATTGAATATGTCTTCTTTTTAATCAGAAGAATCAAAGCATATGAATGTATATAGAATTAATTATCAAATTATAAACATTTCTTACTTATGCTAAAATACCTCATTACACAGGAGAGAGACAGCTTTTTTGTTTGTCATTGTAAGTTGGAATAATATCATTGTTGCATCATTTAAAAAAAGCATAGACTATATTTTAAATTATTAATCTTATGTTATTTCATTTTTAAAAGTATCAAGTTATTTAAAATAGATTCTCATACATATATGCATAATCATATAATTTTTCACTCCAATAACAGTTTTTAACCTTGCATTATTTTGAAAACCTTCCTAAGATCTTTAGCCCATTCATTGTAATAGCTTCAAAAATACAGATTTATCCTTCTCACTCTAATTTTGTAAAGGAAGGAAATTATTTGGTTATCAACCAAAAGCAATGGAAGCTTCTATAAATTACTTCAATTTATAAGCATCTTTTGACATTATAAAGCAAAAATATTTGCTGACAGCAGACCAGAACTGCATTATTCTGAGTGGTAAAATTAACATGCATACTATTAAGTGGAATTTTTAGTTATAATTCATTAATAATGTTGTTAAGCATTTTTTTTTTTTTTAGTACTCTCCATGTACAAGAGAGTCAGCATCCACTCCTGACAGCTGTCCCCTATATGCTTTCTGTAAACAGAAAATGAAGCAACATCCCAGTCATTCTCTCTGGAAAGACAGCTTTCAGTGCTTTATGCAAATAACATGACCCTCTAGCTGTGGCACGTTCTTCAAAAAGACACCTACCTTCAAAAGTGACAGCAAGTAATAATAAGACAAATGAGCATGCAGTCTGCACATGTGCCACATATTTCACCTAAGAATCCTTGGATGTGATAAAATTAACGTGACCTCTATCGCCAAGGACATTATACTCAATGGAACAGAGCCATAGGAGAAGCAGAAATGGTGGGGACTATGTCCGCATTTAGTAGGCTTTTACTTAAAACTTTTAAAAATAAATTTTTTTTTATTTTACATTTTGGCCTGAGAAACACTCAGTTATAGAATTTCTATTGTCTTCATTACAAGAAGAAGGAACCATATTCGCAGATCATCAGGAAGAAAAAGAAAGGTTACATATGATATACTGGAGTAATTAGACTGTGGGTAGGCAATATAAAACTTTAATGAATATTGATATGGGATTAAAGAGCTTGACTTATTGTTAGTATAGCCTGCTATACATTTTGCTTTGTTTTAAGGTTGATTTTTTTCCCCTTTTCAAGAGAGAAGATGCACCTTTTCCTTTTTTATTACTGAGATAATTATGCAAAATAGAATAAAATATTTACAACAGACTTTGCAAAATAGGTAATGTACAAATGAACTGTTTTCAATGTACCCTGAGGCTTGAATGCAACAAGCACACCATGAAAGCTTTATTGTAGCTTAATTGTAGCAATCAAATTTAAGAAAAAAGCAACAAGACACTTTTTCAGTCTGCCTTGACAGACTTTTGGCAAAAATTTTAAAATCCTAAACAAATAATCTTGTGGCAAGCTGAGATCTAAGCCACCAACTGCTATGGACATCAAAAATGAAGCCAAAGTAGATTTAGATATTTGCTTATAATTATTTTAAATCTACTGAACAGAATCATAGCTTCACATAGTTTATAATCAGAATTCATAGTTATTGAAGATATATGGGAAGTGAATAAGAACTAACATACATGATGATTGCATTTTTACTAATAGGGTTGTGAAAAATTAAGTTGAGTTCATTATAATGAACTTTTATAATGAATTTTATAAAATAAAAGTGCACTCAAAACACAAAAATACTGTTTCTTATACGTGTTGAAATACGTGTAGTTTTTAACAGAAAATGTTTGAGTTTTAACTGTTATTCAAACATGACATCACATGTTTAAAAAGATTATCTATACACTCCAAGGCAACAAAACAAGTTAGTAGATTATGAATGAATTTTTAATATTCTAAAGGCTAAATGACCTTTGAAAATACAAATTTGGAAAAAGGAAAGGTAAAGCTCTGTTCTATTTTACCTGAAAGCCCATCTATTTGTGTATCTCTAATTACACATAAAAAAAGAGTGGAAATAGGATATTTGCTCAATTTAGAAAAGTTATTATAAAAGTATGAGATATTTAAAATACTAAGAATACACAATTATAACTGCTTTCTCACTATTAAATTTGACATTGAATCTGATATTCTTATTTTTATCAAAATTATTCATGCAAAATTATTAAGGACAAATTCTTCCTTTCAGCCATGTTTTCTGCCATTCAGAGGCAAGCACTTTTGATTATTTTATCTGTTTAATTTGGTTTTGGCCTTCATGTCTCTAACTAATATAATTCTATTTCTTTATGTTTCATTTTTAGGCAATTTCCAATTATTTACAGCTGGGGGATAAGTTTTTGGATCTCCTCACATCAATCCTGAAACATATGCATACAGCTCTGCCCCCATATTTCCAATAAAATTGCAGTATAAATTTTGTGGGATTGATATCTAGATTTGACATTATAATGGCTATATAGACACTATTCACAAGTGATTTGCTATGCATGATTCACCATGTAAACTCTATTTTATGGCTTATTTTCCATTCTAGAATATATTTTTATATTCATTAAGTTAACATAATTTTTAGTTTAATGCTTACTTAGGTTTTTGTGTACTCCTTTTTAATATAGTAGCCATTTTTACAATCATAGTATTCCCTCTTGTCACAAATAGTCTCATTTATTTTATTCTTTTATGAACCCCTTAACTTCTGAGTTAGTTTTATTTATCTTTATGTTTTTATCTCTTTTATAAACAATATTGTTCTGCCTTTAATGTTTATGTTTACGGATTGTGAGTATGCATGAAATTAGCTTTTTTAAAAAGTAAATTGTGGGTCTTCCCTGGTGGCGCAGTGGTTGAGAGTCTGCCTGCCAATGCAGGGGACACGGATTCATGCCCCGGTCCTGGAGGATCCCACATTCCGCAGAGCGGCTGGGCCCGTGAGCCATGGCCACTGAGCCTGCCTGTCCGGAGCCTGTGCTCTGCAATGGGAGAGGCCGCGACAGTGAGAGGCCCGTGTACTGCAAAAAAAAAAAAAAAGTAAGTTGTGTAAGAGTCTATTTTTTTGGATCATATAGTTTTAATGTAACTGTACACATTACGGAGCAGTTTACACCTTACATCTTTTACATCTAATATTTCCTTTGATCTTTTTCTATGAGGAAAGGTAGATGGAGATAATTCTGTTTTACTAACAACTGTATTGACAAATAAATTTATTGATATATAAATCATAAACTATAAAATCCATCCATTTAAAATGCACACTTCAATGTTTTTAGTATACTCATAGATTTGCACAACCACACCATGGTCTATGGTTAGAACATTTCATCTCTCCAAATAGAAATTTAATTATTAGCAGTCACCCTCATTCCCCTTTTTCCCCAGCCTCTGAAACCACTATTCTATTGTATATGTTTATAGAGTTGCTTATTCTGGACGTTTCATATGAATGACATCATAAAATAAATTTATTTGGGACTGACATTTCAATGAGCTAACGTTTTCAAGTTTCATCCTTGTTGAAAAATATATCCGTGTCCACTCTTTTATATTTCTGAATAATATTCTACTTAATAGATATACTGTAGTTCAATTATCTATCCATCAACTGATTGACATTTGCATTTCTTCTACTTTTTGGCTATTATGGATAAAACTGTTATGAACATTTCTGAAGAAACATCTGTATAGATATGTTTACAGTTGTCTTGGGTATAAGCTTAGCAGAGTAATTGCCAAGCCATATAATAACTGGATTTAATATTTTGTAACTAATAAATTGTTTTCTAAAGTCACTGCACCATTTCACATTCCCACCTGCAGTGCATGAGGATTTCAATTTCTTTCTATCTTCAACAGTTGTTATTGCCTGTTTGCCATTTTAATGTGTTTCAAGTTGTTTCTCAGTATAGTTTTGCTTTGCATTTATTTAATGATTAACAAATATTAGCAAATTTTTCTTGGGCTTATTAGCCATTTGTGTTTCTTTGGAGAAATACCTCTTCAAATAACTTTCCCATTTTAAAATTGGGTTGTCTTTTTATCATTTTATAAGTTGCTGGATTTGTTTTGCTAGTAATTTTTTGAGGATTTTTTTTTGTCTATAATCATAAGGTATGTAAGTCAGTAGTTTTTATTTTTTGTGATACCTGTGTCTAATTTTAGTATCGAGCTCAAACCAGCCTCTTAGATCACTTGGAAATTGTTTGCTCCTCTTCTATTTTTTGGAAGAGTTTGTGAAGGATTGGTATTAATTCTTACCTAAGTTTTTGGTAGTTTGTCAGTGAAGCCATCTAAGACTATGTTTTGTTTGTTTGGTTGTTTTGTTTCATTTAGGGGGAATTTTTAAATTAATAATTTATTATTTTTAGTTGTTAAAGGTCTATTCATATTTTCTATTTCTTTTTGAGTAAGTTCTGGTAGAGTGCATTTTACTGGGAATTTATTCATCTCATCTTAGTATCATAAGTATCTAATTTGTTGCCACACAGCTGTTTATAGCATTCCATTATATTCCTTTTCATTTATTTATGGTAGGTATCAGCTGTCTCTACTTTTATCCTGATACTAGTTAATGATAACATCACTGGGATTTTTTTTTTTTTTGGTTTATTTGTTTGTGTGTTTATTTATTGCTTTCTTTTCCATTTATCTCAAAGTATCTTGTAATTTCTCACATGATGTCTCCTTGACTCACTCGTTATATGGACAGGTGTTTTTTTAATATTTACTTCTTTGTGAATTTCCCATATTTCATTTGGTTTTTGATTTCTAATTTAAATCTATTTTGATTTGAGAATATATTTCATATGATGTCAAACTTTTGAAAATTTTCCAGTCTTGCTTTATGGTCTAGCATATGGTCTATCCTAGATTATGTTCTATGTGTGCTTGAGAAGAACATACATTCTGTTACTGTTGAGTCTAGTGTTTTATAAATGCCTAATAAAATTAGTTGTTTTATCATGTTGCTCAAGGATTCTATTTCCTTGGTAATCTTCTGTCTATCCACTATTGAAAGTGAGTTATGGAAGTCCCCAATTATTATTGTTAAATTCTCTATTGCTCCTTTAGATTTTTTTCAGTTATTTCCTCATGTAATTTGGAGTGATATTGTTATGATCATATGTGGTTATAATTATATCTGCAGAATGAATTTACTATTTTATCTTTATAAAATACCTGTCTTCATCTCTAGTAAAATTATTTCTTGTCTGAAAGTCTATTTTGTCTTATATTAATGGGGTCATTTATTTCTCTTTTGGTTATAGTTTGTATTATATACATAATAATAAGATATATATTTATCTTCCCATCTTATAGCATAGAGTAGGATCATATTTTTATATCCATCCATCTCTGCCTTTTAAAGTGTTTAATCTGTTTAATTTGATGTGATTACTAATTTAAGAAATTTGTTTTTCATTTCGCTATTTGTTTTCTATTTGCTCTGTCTTATGTATTTCCTACTTTTTTCCTCTATTGCCTTCCTTCATGTTAAATAGATATATTCAGTGTGTCCTTCTAATTCCGTTGTTGTTTCCTTTAATAAACCTTTTGAGATATTTTCCTTGTGGCCACTAAGGGGCTTACATCATCATGTAAAATAACAGAGATCAGATTATTATTAATTTAATTAAATAGCATACAGAAACAATGCTCTAAAGTAGCACCCTAATTTGTGATACTTTATTATAATAATAACATTTTTATACATGGTTAGCCCATCAACATGATTTTCTAATTATTGTTTTATAATGTTGTATTTTAATAATAAAGGAGAAGAAAATTGTTACAAAAATACCTTTATGCTGTCATCTATATTTACTTATGTAGTAAACTTTGTAATTTTTCTTCATCTCGTTGTGCTAATTTGAGTTGAATTGTCTTTTTATTTCAGCCTAAAAACTCCCTCTTGAAGGGCAGGTCTACCAACCACAGATTTTCTCATTTTTTTGTTTATCTTGATATATCTTAATGTCTCCATTTTTGAAACATAGTTTCTGGCTAAAGATTTCTTTTTTTGCAGTATTTTTCCTGCACCCCTTTGAATATGGGTCCCTACTGACTTCCAGCCTCCAAGTTTTGTTTTGTTTTGTTTTATATGATGCCACCTTTTTCCCTTGTTTCTTTCAAGATTTTCAGTCTTGTCCCTTTTATGAGATTAGCAGTAGATCTGTTTCATTTAATGCTACTTAAAATTTGAGTTTCTTGAGTGTGTGTAGATTAAAACTGTTCATGAAATTTTCAGTCTTCAGACATTATTTCTTCAAATAGTTTTTCTTCCAACTTCACTCTACTTTTTCTGGGAATCTCATTAGACATATATTGTTGCACTTGATGGCATCTGATAGGTTCTGTTCATTTTTCTTCATATCTTTTTCTTTCTCTTACTCAGACTGTATAATCTCCATTGACCTATTTTGAATTTCACTGATTATTTATTCTGTCGGTTAAAATTTGCTCTCAAACACCTCTAGTAAATTTTATATTTTGCTTACTGTACTCTTAAGCTCTAAAATTTCTATTTGTTTATTTTTAATTCTCTATTTGATGAGGTATTGTTACCATACTTTCATTTAATTCTTAGACATGATTTCCTTTAGTCCATTGAATGCATTTACAATAGCTAATTTTAAATCTTTCTTTGGTAAATTTAATATCTGTCTTCCCCTGGGGACAATTTCTATTGACTCTTTCTATGTTGAGACCATAATTTCCTGTTTATTTTCATGGTTTTTATTTTCTGATAAAAACTGGACACTTTACTTAATACAACATGGTAACTCTGCCTATTATATGGTCCTACTCCTCAAGGTTTATTGTTATGGCTGTTTTGTTGTTGTTGCTGTAGCTACAATTGTAGTTATTTGTTTGTTTAGTGACTCCTTGGGCTAATTCTTGAAGTTTGTTTCCTCTATAGTTTGTGGCCGCTGATGTCAGTGTTTTGTTAGCTAAGTGTTCAGCTAATGATGGCTAGAGATTTCCTTAAATTCATTGAACCATTAAATCTTCCACCCTTCAGTGAAAGACTGTGTACGAATTGGAGCAGGCTTCAATTCTTAGGCAGTTTACAACTATGCATCAGCTTTCACTTATAGCTTGTGAAAGGCCTCAGTGTTACCACATTGAGTGACTGGAGCCCACTCAGGTATTTCCTGGGCAAGCATATAGTCCTGCAAATGAGTGTGACTTTCTAGATTCCCCAGGAAAGCATTTTGAACTCTCTCAGTGAACAACTCGTTTCTCAGATCTTCTTTTTCACTTTTATCCATGCTTCTGTTTATACCACCAATTATCACAGCCTCAGTCATCTGCAGTGTTAAACAAATGCCACTGATAGTTTCCAACAAATGCTTTGGAAATAAGGCATTTCCCACAATGGAGCACAAATCCAGACAGATAACAACAATGCCCTGTGAATGAATCTTTTTCATGGTGTTGCAAGGCAGGTCAAGAAGTAGCAGTGCTCCAGAAACAGGAACTTTTAGTAACTCCATACATTATCTGTTCCCTCTGGCAGTTTCAAGATTGCTGGTTTCACATCAGTTGTATTTGTAAAGTGGTGGGTTGGTGCTGGGAGGAGATTGATTCACGACACTACAAATCCTGTTATTCTTACCGAGATTCTGCAGATATTCTTGAATAAACAGACTTTTTTAAACCTTTGTTTTATTTGCAGAGTTCTGAAAATGCCGATTTTGGTTATTTTTGCCTGTTTTCTTTTCTTCCTTGGAGGAATAGATTACAGAGGTCTTCATTCCACCATTTTATCAGTCATACAAATATTATTTTATTTTAAATCATAGTTTTATTCTATTAACTGTCTCTTTCACACCGTTTAAACTGTGAAATAAAGAGGCAAATTTTATTTTGTGATATTTCTGCCACTGTGAAACTATTTTTTCTACCTTGCTTTTCCTCACCTTGTATCCCCTTCAAACTTCGTTTTATGAAAGGGGTTTTAGGTTTGATAATAACCATAACAAGGGAATAGTTTAAGTTGTATTCAATGCATACATATATAGATTTTTGATTTTGCTTTTTTACTAAATCTGGGGTGAATACAAGGCACTCCCCTGAACTCAGGGATGGTGTTATTTTGATTTCCTTTTGCACAGGGCTCATTCTTAGGTAGGAATCTCATATCAAACTTTTCACTGTATGAAGTTCAAATGCTATTACAGCTAGGTTCACTTGGCTATTAAATCCTAGATCACAGCCCTTAGAACTTAGTTTTTCTTGAATCTGATTGCACCACCATTTCCTTAAATCATGGCCATATTTACTATGGCTTTCTTTCTTTGAGCTCAGAGATGTATTGAAATTATTAATGATATATTTATTTTTGTCCATAATTTGAGTGTCCAAACCTAAAGCATGAGAATAACCTTAGCTCTCTAAGTTCCAGTCTTCTTTTATTGCAAATATAATTTTCATTTTCTTGCTCAAATTCACTTCAGTAACTGCCCATTCTTAATGTTTATTTATTTATGTTTGCCTCTAGGATAATTTATCAATGACATGACTCCGGACAATCTCTTCAACGTCATTTCTTAGAAATCATTCTTTTTTCATATATGCACTTCAATTCTGTTTTATGGGTCTGGGTTACATATTTGCCATTCCCTTTGAAATCTCGGGCTACTTCTTGCTTTTCCAACCTTTCTTCATCCTTCAAAGACTACTCTTTTATGAAGTTTTTGGCAAGCTAAATTTAATGGCTTTTTTTTTTTCAAATAATTTAAATGTTCTTATCTCTTGTTGAGTTCAGGAATTGTGCTTAATTTATATTTTTGTCTCCAGTACTCATCACAGTTTCTGACTTATTTTACACACTGAAAAAATATATTTACTGAACAAAGATATCAATGTATCATGTAGTGTATGATTCAGAAAACCGAATAATGATATCATAATTGAAGATAAAGTAAACAAAATATTGTTCACCTGTAGTTTGTTTTTATTATTTATAGGAAAAATTAATTAACTTCATTGAAATGTATTGGTTCTCATTCATTTACCTTTACAATGAAGGACTCAAATATCCAAGTCACTACTTATCTAAAATATATTCAGATTTGAAGTGATCATAAACATTCTGTACAAATGGGACTTATTTCAATAAATATGACTTTCTTAGATTAGACAAATGACTATGTGCCTTACAAAAACAACTTTAACATTATCAGTAAATTGTTTGAAAAAATATATATGTATATATCCTTGATTCTAATAGTGTACAATTTTCCTTCAACCAACTAATTAATCTTTTTTATAAGCAAAGCTAATTGACTATTTAAATTCATGTTATCAAGTTATTCCACCATAATCATTTGAAATATGTCAGCCAGAATGACTTGATATTGCCTTTTGTCTTTTATTAAATAATATGGATTTACTGATGATTATACATATGCAATTTAATTTTATTTCTAATTAAGGCCATGTTCTCACAGTAATCACTAATTACATTATCATTTGTCTCTGTTATTTAGACAAGCTAAGTCATTTGAACATTAGAATATAGATCAAATGTTAAATAAATGGTTATTGTATATAAAATATTGCATTTTATATACTACTGAGTTAAAAAGGTAATTTAGAACTCTGTAAACTTTTGATGTAATTGTTTTGATTTATTTCATTAAAAAATCATATTAGTTTCTGTAATTGTTTACCATGTATACAAAAATGCAGTTTTAATTTAACAAAAAAATGTCATTTCTGCTGATATATTTAATAGTATGCCTGCTTTTAAGAATTCATGACATGCACAAAAATGTCAAAGTGGTCTATTACATTTAATGTAAAAGATTCATATTAGTACAACATTCCACAAAAAACAGAGATAATACAAAAAAGTTTAACATGGTTATAATTTTCTACTTTTGAAATAACCAACACTCCTCCCTGGTTAAATACAAATATAAAAACAAACACACACACACACACACACACACACACACACACACACACACACACACAAAATGAGGGAAAAAAAGGAAAATAATGTAAAGGAAACATTACCAGTATTCATTAAGTACACAATTTCCTACCCCAGAGATAACCATTCTAACAGGGGCTTAATATTTCCTTCTGAGTTTCCCAGAGATCATCTATCCAGTTATTTGGGGAGGGAATGTATAACTGGTTGTGGGCTAAATACTACATTACCTGTTTTTCCCTTGCTTTATTTAACTACATTTTTTAAAAAATTTATTATGATTCACTGACAGACTGTATAGTGCATCCATTTAATCAAACTGTAGACCACTATAACTTTACATGGGAGGAAGTTAATATACCTAATTAATCTTAGTGTACAGTTTTCAATTACTTTGTCAAATAATGCTATAATTAATCTTTTCTTAATACATCTTTTCTAATATTTGCAAGTTTATAGGTAAAATAAAATTTTACATAGTTCAAATAAATGTTTTTTAGTAGATGTTGCCAAATTTTTCTCCAAAGATGTTTAATACTTTTTATTATCACCTGGAATTCATGGTAATGCCTATTATTTTCCACATGGCTGCAACACAAAATATTCTTACTTTTTTAATACATTTTTTAACCAAAAATGTAACATCTAGGTTTTCATAATTTTAATTTGTATTTTTAAAATTACAAAAGTTTGAGAATCTTTTGAAATGAGTAAGAATAAGAACTATTTCCTTTGCTTTTCTACCTAACTCTATATATACATATAACTTGTACTAATATATTTAAATATAAATATATATACTACACAGAATCTAGCAAAATATTATATTGACAATTAAATTAACCATTTGAAGTTCTCTGAATAGATCATTAGGTATAATGCTTTCTCAAGTTTAATTTCATCAAAAATTGTTGATGCTTTATCCACAAAGTTGACATCACTTTTTAAGACATATTCTTTGAAGTATGTTTGAATCACTTTTGTAAACTTCAAGAGACTACAGTAATTTATTTGTGATATTTAATATTAAATCCAGAGTACTTAAGTGACTAATGAGTTTTATTTAATGGTGATTCTTTGAATTCACAATTTAAAGTCATTTTCTTCAGTCACTGATTGGTTGTACTGAATTATTAATACCTTCCTATTAATCTTGTCCCATTTTATTATAAATCATCTCAGTTCATCTGGGTTTTCCAGTTAAATAAAGTATGTGATGCTCAGTGGGGTACTTTTCTACACAGTGTTAATGTACCTGCATGATGATGTAATGGAGGTAATGTCACAGGAACCACCCTACAGTTAGTGCAGGTAACCACCTAGATGTGATAGCATAATTTGAAAAATTAATGTGCTCTCTCAGGCCTCTTTTTTGCATATTTGTTCTTTTATTGCATAGCAGTCCACATAAAGAAATAAACTATTCTTAATCTGCCAAACATAGATTTTCCCCAGTTAAAAATAATCTTTGTGACAGTTTAATCTTACCACAATTCATGACAAAATGAATATGACACATTTTCTCTAAGTCAAATTCTCAGGAATTTTACTAATGGTCCATTTAATGTTCCATAGCGGTGAACATTTAAACTGGCAGAAAGCTGGCAGCTGCAATTAACAATGCAAGCTGTCAAAGTCAACAGTAGCAACTTTATTTAAATAAAGTATTTTAGCAGATATCACTTGTAAATTAAACACAAAAATTCCATGAAATAATATAGGCACACAAAGCTAAGAATGAAATTGCCTATTATACTGTACATGGTAAGATTAATGTCATTCCTGAAGTTTTAATGATACAATTTGATGGAAGGACCTGAAATAGAGGTGAAAAGGGGTAAACATGTAGTCTCGTCATTATTGTCAGCATGAATTTAGATGTAAATAGCATTTTGTCTTCTATTTTATCTCCACCAAATTACCTATTTTTTCTTCAGTCACTTATTGGTAAAAAAATATATTTTTTGTTATAAATTTCAAGTAACAGTGGAATACTAATGGTAATAAAAACAGGAATGGACACTGGGACTATAAAATGCTTGTTTCCATACTAGCCTGTTAATTACCTATTCATTCCACTTTTGTATTCAGAATTTAACATTTTTGAGGTTTTTGTTGTTGTTAAAACATAATTTGAAAGATTCACCCTCATCATGTCTTTGCATTACTGTTGCCTTTAGTAATCAAATTTATTTAAAGAGATTTTTGAAAAGTTTACGTGATTAACCACAAAAAGCAAATTAAATAATCAAAGCATTTTAATATATTTTATACTCCAAAGTTTTCCCCCACAATGTTAGTGATAAGTATTTATGTGATTATGTGAGTTTGTATTTGTATATACATACTAGTTTGCATCAGGATATTAATCTAAATAAGAATATCACAATTACTTTTCCAAATTTCTGATTACAGATACATTTAGGTATACGAATTCAATACATGAATTCAATTCAATTCACTGAATTCAATTCAATTCAAATTCAATATATGAATGAGACTTTCTTAAAAGTTTGAAGAAACAAAAAATATGTTAGCATTCTCAATTTAGAATTTCTCTTCAGAAAAATATTATCTCTCTTCTCTCCCACTTTCTCTCTCTCTCTCTCTCCCTCTCTCTCTCTCTCTCCATACATATATATACCTACATCTCTCAATCTGTCTTTCTCTGTCTCTTGATAGGTAGATAGATGGATAGATATTGATTGATTTGTCTATATGTAGAGATAGTAGATATTTTTATAGAGAGAAAAAATTTAGATTCATCTATTTCTATATCTATATTCATCTATCTTTCCACAATAAAATGGCACCACTTACCTACTAGTATGACAGAAAATTTAAGAATAAAGACTACTGGTACTAAATATGGACAAGGATGTGGAAAAACTGGAACTCTTATAAATTGATAATGAAAATGTAAAATAAAACAAAAATTTTGGGAAATTCTGCCATGCCTTATAAAGGCCATTTCCTTAACACATACCTACCCTATGACCACTAATTCCACCAATATACTTCTATTCAAAAGAAGTAAAAAATATGAATATTTACAAAGGTTTGTATAATTTTCATACTTCCCTTATTTATAATTGTCAAAATCTAGAAACAATTTTGTTTAGAATGTTTTCACAGACTGGGACATATTCTTTCAATAAAATACAGTTAAACCATAAAAAGTAACATTCTCATATACACACAACATGGAAAAGTCTGGGAAAATAGCATACAGTGGTATAAGACACACAGAAGAGTAGATAATACATGATACTTGGAATTGGCAAAAATAATCTGTGTTAAAAAAAGTGATTGAAATAACTGTTGCTTCTGAGGTTTGAGGAGTAAGGATTAAAGATGCATAAGGAAATTTCAGAGGTGCTGGTAATGTTTTATATCTTGATAAAGCTTTAAGATAAAAGTGTATGCATTTGTTAGAACTACCATATGACCCAGTAATCCCACTACTTGGCATATACACTAAGAAAACCACAATTCACAGAGGTACATGTACCGCAATGTTCATTGCAACACTATTTACAATAGCCAGGACATGGAAACAAACTAAGTTCCATCGACAGATGAATGGATAAAGAAGATGTGGCACATATGTACAATGGAATATTAGTCAGCTATAAAAAGGAAAAAAATTGAGTTATTTGTAATGAGTTGCTTGGACCTAGAGTCTGTCATACAGAGTGAAGTAAGTCAAAGAGGAAAACAAATACCATATGCTAATGCAAATATATGGAATCTAAAAACTAAGGACTGATCAGCCTAGTGGCAATTCAGGAATAAAGACGCAGATGTACAAAACAGACTTGAGGACATAGGGGTGGAAGGGGAAGCTGAGATGAAGGGAGAGAGTAACATTGTTATATGTACACTACCAAATGTAAAATGGATGGCTAGTGGGAAGCTGCTGTATAACACAGGGAGATCAGCTAGATACTTTATGATGACCTAGAGGAGTGGGATAGAGAGGGTGGGAAGGAGGCTCAAGAGAGAGGGTATAGGGGGATATATGTATACAGATAGCTGATGCACTTTGTTGTACAGCAGAAACTAACATTGTAAAGCAATTATACTCCAATAAAGATATATTAAAAAAAAGCGTATGCACTTGTCAACACTCACTGGATAGGTACTCTCAAGACTTGTGTATTCAAAAGTTTATAAATTTTATATCAAATAGTACATATACATATGTATGGGTTATTATCATATATTGAACTATTGATAGGCATGCTGAAGCATTTGTGGAAAAATGAGTCATAGAAAGTGAGATGAACTTTTTGTGTACAGTAATCAGTAAAATTCTACTTGTACAGTCTAGATGGAGAATATATGGATGTTCACTGCAAAATTGTTTCAACTATTTTATATTAGGAAATTTTAGTAATAAAATGTTAACAGCAAAAAGTAAGTATATAAATTCTTTTTACTACATCGATGTCAGTTTTGCCATTATTTTATTTTTTACTTATTTTTTGATTCAAAAGTTGTATAGATTATACTCCATTTATAGTTATTATAAAATATTGGCTGAATTCCCTGTCCTGAACAATATATCCTTGTAACTTATCTATTTTATTCATAGTACTGTGTTTGTACCTCTTAATTCCCTACCCCTAATTTGCCCTTCCTCCTTTTCTGCTCCCCAGTGGTAACCACTGGTTTGTTCTCTATATCTGTGAGTCTCATTTTTATTATATTTACTCGTTTATTTTATTTTGTATGTTCCACATATAAGTGATAACATACATCATTTGTCTTTCTCTGTATGACTTATTTCACTAAGAAAAATACCATCCATGTGTTGCAAATGGAAAATTTTCATTCCTTTTCATGGCTGAGTAATATTCCATTGTGTATGTGGAACACACACAAACATGCACACACACACATATCACATCTTCTTTATCCATTCATCTGTTGATGGACATTAGGTTGTTTCTATATCTTGGCTATTGTAAATAATGTTGCTATGAACATTGGAGTGCATGTATCTTTTCGCATTAGTGTTTTTGCTTCCTTCAGATATATACACAGAAGTGGAATTGTTTGATCATATTGTACTTCTATTTTTAGTCCTTTGAGGAACCTCCCTAATGTTTTCCACAATGGCTGCAGCAACTTCCATTTCCACCAGCAAGGTAGAAGTGTTCCCTTTTCTCCACATACAAGCCAACATTTGTTATTTGTGGTCTTGATAATAGCAATTCTGACAGGTATGAAGTGATATCTCATTATGGTTTCAAATAATTAGCAGTAATTATTTAGCAATAATTTTCATGTTTCTGTTGACCAGGAACTTTGGAAAAATGTCTCTCCAGGGCTTCTCTGGTGTCGCAGTGGTTGAGAGCCCACCTGCCGATGCAGGGGACACTGGTTCGTGCCCCAGTCCAGGAAGATCCCACATGCCGCGGAGCAGCTAGGCCCGTGAGCCATGGCCACTGAGCCTGCGAGTCTGGAACCTGTGCTTCGCAATGGGAGAGGCCACAACAGTTAGAGGCCCGTGTACCGCAAAAAAAAAAAAAAAAAAAAAAAAATTCTCTCCAGATCTTCTGTCAACTTTTTAATTGGGTTGTTTGTTTTTTCCATATTGAGTTCTTTGTGTTGATTATATATGTCGGATATTAACCCCTTATTGGTCATATCATTTGCACTTAATTTGTCCTTTCATTTTGTTGTTGATTTCATTTACTGTAAAAAATCTTTTAAGTTTAATTAGGTTCCATTTGTTTATTTTTTGTTTGTTTGTTTGTTTTTACCTTAGAAGCCAGATCCAAAAAATAATTCTACAATTTAGGTCATAGAGTGTTCTGCCTATGCTTTCTTCTAGAAGTTTTATGCTTTCTGGTCTTACATTTGGGCCTTTAATCTATTTTGAGTTTATTATTGTATATTGTATGTGAAAGTATTCTAATTTCATTCTTTTCATGTCTATGCTGTTATACCAGCATCACACTGTTTTTCCTCCAGTGTATGTTCTTGCCTACTTACTTTTAGGTTAATTGACCTGAGTGTGTGGGTTTAGTTCTGGGCTCTTTATCGTGTTCCATTGATCTATATGTCTAATTCTGTGCCAGTGTCATACTGTTTTGATACTGTATCTTTGTTGTATAGTCTAAAGTCAGGGAGCATGGAATATTGAGCTTTGTTCTTTCTCAAGATTATTTTGGCTATTCAGTGTCTTCTGTGTTTCCATACAATTTTTAAAATTATTTGTTCTACTTCTGTGTAAAATGCCCTTGGTATTTTGATAGGAATTGCATTGAATGTTTAGATTGCTTTGAGTAGCTGTTCATTTTAATAATATTAATTCTTCTAATCCATGAACATGGCATATCTTTACATTTGTGTGATCTTCAATTTGTTTTCTCCTAAACTTATAGTTTTTGTGGTACAGGTCTTTTGTCTCCTTAGGTGGGTTTATTCCTAGATATTTTATTCTTTTTCATGTGATTGTAAATAGGACTGTTTCCTTAATCTCTCTTTCTGCTAGTTTGTTTTTAGCATATATCAATGCAACAGATTTCTGCATATAAAATTTGTATCCTGCAAATTTACTGAAATCACTGAAGTGTTCTACTAGTTTTTTGGTTGCTTCTTTAGAATCCACTATGTATAGTATCATGTCACCTGCAAACAGTTTTTCCTTTCCAATTTGGATGTATTTTATTTCTTTTTTTTTTTTTTCTGATTGCTATGGATAAGACTTCCAATATTATATTGAACAAAATTGATGAGAGTGGGTATCCTTGTCTTGTTTCTGATCTTAGAGAAAATACTTTCTGCTTTATACCATTGAATATGATGCTAGGTATGGGTTTATCATATATGGCCTTTATTATGTTGTGGCATGTTCCCTCTATACTCACTTTCTGGAGAGTTTTTATCATAAATGGATGTTGAATTTTGTCAAAAGTTTATTTTCTGCATCTATTGAGATGAACAAATTGTTTTTATTCTTCAACTTGGCTACTGTGATGTATCACATTGCTTGATTTGAGTATATTGAACCATCTTTGCATCCCTGGGTACATCCCACTTGATCATAGTGTATAACATTTTAATGTATTGTTGGATTTGGTTTGATAAAATTTTGTTGAGAATTTTTGCATCTATGTTTATCAGTGACATTGGACTATAATATTCCTTTTTTCTAATATCTGCTTCTGGTTTTGGAATCAGGATGATGTTGGCCTCATCAAAGGATTTTTTAATAATTTCTTCTCCAATATTTCAGAATACTTTGAGGATAGGTGTTAAATCTTCTCTCAGTGTTTGGTAGAATTCACCTGTAAAACCATCAGATCCTGGAATTTTCTTTGTTGGGAATTCATTATTATTATCATTATTACTGATTCAATGTCATTACTGAAAATTGATCTGCTTATATTTTCTATTTCTTCCTGGTTCAGTCCTGGGAAATTGTACATTTCTAGGAATTTGTCCAATTCTTCTAGGTTTCCCATTTCATTTGCATGTAGTTGTTTGAAATAGTCTATTATGACCCTTGCATTTATGTGGTGTGAGTTGTAATTTCTCCATTTTCATTTCTGATTTTGTTTGGGGCTCTCCCTGTTGCTTGATGTATCTGTCTATAGTTTTATCAATTTTGTTTATCTCTTCAAAGAACCAGCTCTTATATCAATTATCTTTTCTGTTTATTTATTTTTTGTTTCCATTTCATTTATTTTTTCTCTGATCTTTATGATTTCTTTCCCTCTACTAACTTTGGGTTTAGTTCTTTCTTTTTCTAGCTCCTTTAGCTATAAGGTTAGGTTGTTTATTTTTGAGATTTTTCCTGTTTCCTGAGGTAAGTTTGTATTGCTATAAACTTCCCTCTTAGAACTGATTTTTCTGTGTCAAAAACGTTTTCGATCATTATATTTTCATTTTCATTTGTCTCCAAGTTTTATTTGAATTTTTCTTTAACTTCTTCAATGATTCACTGCTAGTTATGTAGCATAATGTTTAGCTCCACATGTTTGTGTTTTATGCATTTTTCTTCTTATCATTGATTTCTAGTCTCATAGTGTTGTGGTCAGAAATGATGCCTGTTATTATTTCAATTTTCTTAAATTGACAGAGGCTTGTCTTATGGCCTAGAATGGGATCTATCCTGGAAAATGTTCTATGTGCACTCGAAAAGAAAGTTCATTCTGCTGAACATACTTGTAATATGTAATACTGTATTATATATATTAAATCAATTATATTATAAATAATATAATATATAATATACATATTATAGTATATAATATATGTTATAAATTATATGTATAATATAAATATAATATATAATAATATAGTAGATATCAATATAATAAATAGTATAATTATATTATTATATTACATAACATATAAGTATATATATTCTACTATATGTTATATTGTTTTATATTATATATTATTTGTATTATATATGTACATGTTATATATTATATATATTATATATGTATAATATATAATAAAATATGGATATAAAATAATATGTACATAATAATAATATATAACATAATTAATATATATAATTAATC
>NW_020171990.1:1376948-1388899 GCF_003031525.2 Neophocaena asiaeorientalis asiaeorientalis
ATATAATGAAATGACATAATATATATTATAAATTAACATAACATAACAAAATGATATTATATATAACAATATAATATATAATATATTTTATATAATATAATATATATTATTATATATAATACTATAATATATAACATATTAATATATTTATCTGTACATTTATGTATATATATGTATATATATGGATATATATATCTGGTACATTTGCTGTAATGTGTCAATTACAGCCAGTTATCCTTATTCATTTTCTGTCTGAATGATTTGTTAATTGATCTAAATAAGGTGTTAATTTCCACTGCTTTTACTGTGTTACTGTCAATTTCTCTTTTTATTTCTGTTAATGTTTGCTTTATTTATTTAGGTCATCTTATGTTGGATGCATATATATTTACAATTGTTATATCTTCTTCTTTAACTGATCCCTTGATCATATGTAATATCCTTCTTTGTCTCTTGTAGCAGTCATTGTTTTAATTTTTATCAGGCTACTTTTTCTGATATATGTATTTCTATCCAGCCATCTTTTATTTTCCAGTGACATGGAATATCTTCTTCCATCCGCTCACATTCAATCTGTGTGTGTATTTCGACCTCATGTGAGTATCGTGCATGCAGCATATATAGGGGTCTTGGTTTTGTGTCCATTAAGCTCCTCTATATCTTTTTATTAGTGCATTCAGTCCACTTACAATTAATGTAATTATTGAAATGTAATGCTTATTGTCACTAGTGGACACTTGCACTCATCTGTAGCTGGATGTAACCCAGTGTTAGCTGTATTCATTTAGCCTGTTGCATTTTCCAATGTGAACTTGTTGGCTAATGTGAGGTCCCTCGCTTCTCAGGTATGTCTACCACTCTTTTGCCTCTTCTGTCATTTGAAACAGAAGTTTCAAATAAATAAATGTATAAATGAAAGAGGAGACATTACAGCTGATACCACACAAATATAAAGGATCATAATATACTAGTATGAACAATTACATATCAATAAATTGGACAACCTAGAAGAAATGGATAAATTTGTAGAAATATACAACCTATCCAGACTGAATCATGAAGAAATATAAAATACGAATAGACCAATTGCTAGTAAGGAGGCTGAGTCAGTAATCAAAAATTTTCCCACAAAGAAAAGTCTAGGACCAGATGGCTTCACTGGTGAATTATACAAAACATTGAAAGAATAATTAACACCAACATTTCTCAAACTCTTCTGAAATAAAGCAGAAGAAGAAACACTCCCAAACTCATTCTATAATACAAGGACCCCATTACCCTAACCCAAATCCAAACAAGGAGACTACAAGAAAAGAAAATTATAGGTGAATATCCCTGATGAACATACATGCCAAAAGCCTCAGATATGTGTATGTATATGTACATACTATAAAAAAGACAGAAACTGTCTTTTACAACAACATGGATGGACTTTAGGGAATTTTGGTAATAAAATAAGTGAGAGAGAGAGAGAAATGCAAATTCTGTGTGATATCACTATATGCGGAACCTAAAAACAAACAAACTCATATAAACAGAGAATGTATTGGTGCTTGCCAGAGGCCAGGAGTGTGGAGTGGGGGAAATGAGTATAGGTGGCCAAAGGGACCAACTTCCAGTTATAGAAGAAATAAATTTTGGGGATGTAATGTAACAGCATGGTGACTATAGTTAACACTCTATTGTATATTTGAAAGTTGTTAGGAAAGTAAATCTTAAAAACTCTCATTACAAGAAAAATATTTCTAAGTATGTGAAGTAATGGATATTAACTAAATTTTGTGGTATTCATTTCATGACATATACATTTATCAAATCATTACATTGTATGCCTTAAATTAATACAATGTTGTATCTTAGTTATATCTTAATAAAACTAGAGAAGGTAAAAATATCTTTAGTTGATATTATAAATGTAAATCTATTGATGCTGCTCTGAAAAATAAATTTAAAATATTTGCAAGTGTATAAAATGGATTGGAAAATTAAGGTCATTGATGGATTTCAGGAAACTTTATTTTTTATTTATATGTTCTGAATAATTTTATAAAATTCTAGGGCCCAGCAATATAAAGGAAATAAAAGAGTTAAAATAGCTAGAAATCAGAAATTAGGTAATATCTTATTAACTAAATACTGTGCAATTTTTTATATCAAATAGTTAAGTTAAAAGGAAGGGTTGGGCTTCCTTGGTGGTGCAGTGGTTAAGAATCTGCCTGCCAGTGCAGGGGACATGGGCTCGAGCCCTGGTCCAGGAAGATCCCATATAACATGGAACAACTAATCCCATGTACCACAACTACTGAGCCTGAGTGCTACAACTACTGAATCCCATGAGCCTATAGTCTGTGCTCCGCAACAAGAGTAGCCACCGCAATGAGAAGCCCACACACTGCAAGAAGAGTAGCCCCCATTCAGCACAACTAGAGAAAGCCTGCGCACAGCAACAAAGACCCAATGCAGCCAAAATTAAAATAAATATTTTTTTAAAAAATAAAAAATAAATAAAAGGAAGGCTTATTTCTGTATAATGTATAAATTATGCTAATATTGCCCAAACGAATTTCATTAGCTATGGACAATGTTAATACCCCTTTCAATTGTTTATGAAACAGAATGTTTTTACTATTTATTTATGACTATTATTTAAATGAGATATACTGAGATTTTGTAAACACATTGACATTTTGATGTTAAATACTTTAAAATATATTCATATTATAATGAAAATATATTTATTACATTTAAGTACTGAAAAATATGGTACTTTAGAATAAATAAAAATAAAACACCACAGATTGTACATATTCTTATAATTTTGTGCTCAATTACTTTTTAAATATGACAGGATTCTTTAGCAACTATTTCTTTCTCATAAGTGTATTCCAATTTAATGCTTCCTTTTTACAACATGTGTGCAATTTATTTAGTACTAGATTATAAATTTTTGAAAATTCATTTCTGTGTTTACTAAATTTGAACATTATGATAGATGAAAGTATGACCTTTGAGTCTCTAATGATATATGTACTAACCAAGAAAGAGCTTATTTTCAGGTCTTCTTTTTTGTAAAACATTATATCAAAGAAAAAAATCTTGCCATTGTCTTTGCGATTTTTCTTCTCTTATACTCCAGACAATACCTACATAGAAGACGGCACTCTGTGTATGATTGCATAATACTATGATATAGAAATACGTAATATATTAATCATAGTATTATATTTATTAGTATAAATGATGTGGATTGACTTAATAAAACACGTTTTAATAAGAGTATATAAAAAATTCACCTAAGTTACACTAGGTGGTTAGCAAATTCTCAACCATAAGAGAATTACTTAAGTGTTTCTTTAAAACTCAGTCCCTGAGCTCTATTTCATACATTTTGAAACAGAGATCTGCCTTCATTTTAATAAGGACTTTCCAGCAAATTTTTATTCATTTGAAAATTAGCCTAAATTCTAAAGACTGAAATTAAATTCCCTGTTTCTCTTCACACACACACACACACACACACACACACACACACACACATCTTTGATTTTAATAGAATATATTGAAAATAAAATCACTGTTGAACCATTCTGGTTAATTGTCCAGACTATAGAGAAGGTGTGTTAAAACTTTGTTCCAGGTAGGGTGCTGAATCTTAATATAATTTCCACACTGGATCCTTACTTAATTTCTACTTCCCCTTGTAAATCTCCTTCATAGCAAATGGGAAGTTGGAGTGAGAATCAGTAAGACTACTAGGTGTGTAGGAGGATCTCCAAGACCTTGGCTACTGTTCTTTCTCTCTTGCCATCTACATTGCTTAATAAAGTCACTGTGTATAGGTGACTACTAAAGCCAATGGGCTTGCAGGGAATTTTCTTGTCCTGAGATTGTCCCTCACTATGCCCCATACAAAATATTTGAACAGCACAAGTGAAATCTTTTGCCCATCAATCTAAATATCAATTCATTTATCTACCCATCCATCAACTCCTATACTAAAATTAACACCTAATTAATGACCAATACTAATCCATTTTCCATGGCAAATATATTTTCTTCCAGGATTCTATTACATTCACATAAATACTTGAATTCAATATATTGCAATAAATATGATGTTCAGATAAATGTACCAAGGCAAAATATAGATTAGATATCCTTTTAGGAAGAGGACAATATTTGTTTGAATGATAGTGGAAATAAATGCTCTCTTCAAATTTATAGCTTTCCATTTCAAGTGCACTTCCTAATTCATGTATACATATATGCTTTCTTGGATAAATTTGTATTAAATATCCTTTTAAAACATTTTTATTGAAGTATATTTGATGTATAATGTTGTGTTAGTTTGAGGTGTACAGCAAAATGAATCAGTTATACATATAGCCACTCTTTTTTTTAGATTCTTTTCCCATATAGGCCATTACAGAGCATTGAGTAGAGTTCTCTGTGCTATACAGTAGGCCCTTATTAATTATCTGTTCTCTATATAGTATTGTGTATTCATGAATCTCAATCTCCCAACTTATCCCTCCCCCCTCTCTTATGTCCTGGCAACCATAAGGTTGTTTTCTACATCTGTGACTCTACTTCAAAGTTCATTCGTACCTTTTTTTTTAGATTCCACATATAAGTAATATCATATGATATTTGTCTTTCTCTCTGACTTCACACACTAAGACAATCTCTAGGTCTATCCATGTCACTGAAAATGGCATTATTTCTTATGGCTGAGTAATATTCCATTGTATATATGTACCACATCTTCTTTATCCATTCATCTGTTGATGGACATTTAGGTTGCTTTCATATCCTGGCTATTGTAAATAGTGCTGCAATGAACATTGAGGTGCATGTATCTTTTCAAATTATGGTTTTCTCCGGGTATATGCCTAGGAGTGGGAATCCTGGGTTGTATGGTAGTTCTATTTTTAGTTTTTTAAGGAAACTCAATACTGCTCTTTATAGTGGCTGTACCACTATACACTCCCACAAACAGTGTAAGTGGGTTCTCTTTTCTCCACACCCTCTCCCAGCATTTATCATTGGCAGATTTTTTTATGATGGCCATTCTGACTGGTGTTAGATGATACCTCATTGTAGTTTTGATTTGCATTTCTCTAATAATTAGTGATGTTGAGCATTTTTTTTTTAACCATCTGTATGTCTTCTTTGGACAAATGTCTATTTAGGTCTTCCACCCATTTTTTGATTAGGTTGTTTGTTCTTTGATATTGAGCTGCATGAACTCTTTTTATATTTTGGAGATTAATCCCTTGTCTTTTGCTTCATTTGCAAATATTTTCTCCCATTCTAAGTGATGCCTTTCCTTTTATTTATGGTTTCCTTTGCTGTGCAAACGCTTTTAAGTTTAATTAGATTCCATTTGTTTATTTTTGCTTTTATTTTCATTACTCTAAGAGGTGGATAAAAATATCTTGCTGCAATTTATGTCAAAAGGTGTTCTGCTTATGTTTTTCTCTGGGAGTTTTATAAAGTCCGGTTTTACATTTAAGTCTTTAATCTATTTTGAGTTTATTTTTGTGTATGGTGTTATGGAATGTTCTAATTTCATTTTTTTAGCTGTAGCTGTTCAGTTTGCCCAGCACCACTTATTGAAGAGGCTGTCTTTTCTCCATTGTATATTCTTGCCTCCTTTGTCATAGATTAGGTGAACATAAGTGTGTGGGTTTATCTCTGGATTTTCTATCCTGTTTTATTGATATGTATTTCTGTTTTTGTGCCAGTACCATATTGTTTTGATTACAGTAGCTTTGTAGTATAGTCTGAAGTCAGGGAGCCTGATTCCTCCAGTTTCATTTTTCTTTCTCAAGGTTGTTTTTGCTATTCAGTGTCTTTATTGTTTCCATACAGATTGTGAAATTTTTTGTTCTAATTCTGTGAAAAATGCCATTGGTAATTTGATAGGGATTGCATTGAATCTGTAGATTGCTTTGGGATACAGCCCTGACCAATACTGTATAAATGAAGGTAAAAAGGGAAAGAATTTAAATGTAGTCCAAATGCTGTATTTTTCTCCTAGGAGTTTAAAGTGTTAATTAGTGGTGTCAAAAATTTTATCAGCATTTAAAATTTGTGATTTTCAGAGTGATTACTATCTGGGGAGGAATTAATTAGCTTCCTCCACCCTTTATCCTAACATTGTAATTTCACTGTGTGTCTGTGGAATTTACATTGAAGATGTACTCCTTTATAAATTCTTTGAGGGAAACTTTGGGACTAGAATATTCAGAAATAATGTATTTTACAAATTTTCCAACTTTATGAAAATATATTTTTTTCCTTTTGATATAATTTAGTAATGCTTTAAAATTTCACAAGTAATGACATATTCTCAGAAGAGCCAATCAATTAAAATTGGTTTACAAGTAAACATGTTTTTATTTTGTAAATTAATAGTCACTTATCAAAGCAAAGTATGAAAATATCTCTCAGTATTCTAAGTTATGGGGGCACAGGGATAAAAAGAAGCAGTGCATGAAATAAGGGGAACACAGAAAGTTATATAAGAAAGAACTGGAAATAAAACTAAATATAAAATTGATATGATCATATTTGTGTTAGAAAAATATTTGCTTCTCTACTGAAACAAAATCCTGAAACTTACAAGTTTCAGACAAAATTCAGTTTGGCCAAATATAAAACTTTTGCTGTTAGTATAATATATAAGAGAATATAAGGGCAGGTACCACACTTAGAGGTCTGAAAGTGGGAGTAGCAAAGAAGAAATAATTTTATCTCTCAAGAATTTTCTTTCAACACTAGACAATTGGCTGTGTAGCAAATATTGTTTCCTTATATTGGCAGAAAGTATAAGTTGAAATACATGTCTTTAGCCCTTTACTTTTATTGGTGAAAAAGTAGGATACAGTCACAAATTTTTTGCTGTAAAAATATTGAAGAAAATGTATGTATATACATATAAGTGTAATATATATTATATAAATGTATATAATGTGTAAATATATCAGATATATTTAAAATATATTAAAAGTATAATTTCATAAAAGGAACAATGATTTTACATTCTAGAGTAAAAAAACAAGAGTAATAGTATAGAACTTTTATGTTTAAAAGTGATCAAGTAAAGAGAGAAATAAAATGTAAGTATATAAAAAAATTAGAATAAAAATCAGTTTCAGGGAAAATGTTTTACTTATATTAATATTTAATATTGTATAATGGTTCCAATTTATTATAGAACAATGAAGATGAATTTAAAATTAATGCAAGTATTATTTACTGAATACTTATCTTGATATTATTATTGTATATTTTTTCACTTAATATTTATAAATTTTGGCTTATGGATAAAATTTATATTTGTATATGCATAATAATCTAGCATTTAAATAAATCTATACTTTTTGTAATTTTGTGATTTCAAAGATTTAATAAAATGACTTTTTTCTTTCTCACCTGAATTTGGAAATAATTGGAATAGGGTAAAGAAAATTAAAGTAATAAGCTTTATCAATGATACAGTCTATTAGAAAATATAATCTTAGATCACAGACCAAAAAGCCTCACTGGTAAGTTTTGCCTCTCCTTTCTCAGTTTTAGTTTAGAATAGCCCATTTATGAGAAATAGTGTGTCTTTGTTACATAACATGTACATAGGTTTGTATTTCTGTGGTGATTATGCTGCTGGTGATGTGTGGTAGATTGGTGGGACAGAAGGGTTAGTCACAGAGATATTTCATATGTGGGTGTTATGGAAATCTGATAAAGCTCAACTAAAATACCCTGTATGAAGGTTTAACTAAATTACTGATTTGTTGAATATGAAGTTAATTAGAGATACAAGCTAGAAAATTTAGCAATTATTTTGCTTAGCTAAAATAAATACATAAGGCAAAGAAAATCCATCTTCATTCTGGTGATTTGTAATTTTCATGGTTTATGTTACTAACTACTTACAATCCAAATGCCTACTTTTTTGAGATTGCAAATCAGTATTTAGACATAACCAGAAATAGTGTGTATGGCACATATAATCAGAGGTTAAAATATAGTGCATTGGGCTTCCCTGGTGGCGCAGTTGTTGAGAGTCCGCCTGCCGATGCGGGGGACACGGGTTTGTGCCCCGGTCCGGGAGGATCCCACATGCCGCGAAGCGGCTGGGCCCGTGAGCCATGGCCGCTGAGCCTGCGCGTCCGGAGCCTGTGCTCCGCAACGGGAGAGGCCGCGGTGGTGAGAGGCCCGCGTACAGCAAGGAAAAAAAAAAAAAAAAAAAAAAATATAGTGCATTATGATTGGGAATTTTTTTTACCCAACAGTAGGATATAACATATAAATATTTTAATAATTTTTAAAGGTTCATTTCTACTTTTTTGAAAACTAATGCATAAGGGACAACAACAATGTCACTATACATGCTTTGGAGTCCAGAAAATCATTTTGTGTTAAAAAGCAGCAGGATCTTTGAAGAATTCGAGCTAAAACAGAAGCAGAACAAAATCATCAGCATCAGAACTATGAATTCTTCACAGGTAATTCAATCACTGAACTGGAGGTTCCCAAGTTGGTGTTAATAAAAGAGAACATTACTAAAAGATAAGAGTTACTGAAGGATGACAAGCTTGGTAGGGTACTGAATAAGGTTCTTTACAGGTATGGACTGTAAAAGTGTCTCATTACCGAAGAATTGTGTGCCTGTTAACTTTACTTTTGGAACTTTGTGTTTATACTCTTTCTTACTTTGGGAGAAGTAGGAGTTATTTTGTAAACATTTACCTCAAATTTCTTTATCCAAATACTTCCTTTTTTTAGGGAAGTATAGTTGATTTACAATATTGCATTAATTTCTGCTATATAGCAGAGTGATTCATTTAAACATATATATACATTCTTTTTAATATTCTTTTCCATTATGGTTTATCACAGTATATTGAAAAAATTCCCTGTGCTATACACTAGGACCTTGTTGTTTATCCATTCTATATATAATAGCTTGCATTTACTAACCCCAAACTCCCAATCCATCCCTCCCCTCCCCCCTCCCCCTTGGCAACCACAAGTCTGTTCTCTATGTCTGTGACTGTTTTTGTTTCATAGATAGGTTCATGTGTGTCATATTTTAGATTCTACACAAGAAGTGATATCATATTGTATTTGTCTTTCTCTTTCTGATTTATTTCATTTAGTATGATAATTTCTAGGTCCATCCATTATCCAAATACTTCTTGAGAATTAGACTCACATTTTATCTGTCAGCTCCACATAAAAATGTTATACAAAACAAGAAGTCAGTACTAAAATATAGATTTTCTGTGTGAAAAATAAGAGTTTATCATCTTTGTCCACGTTCACACCCCTATTCCTAAAACTGCTCATTTTCCTGAATATTTATCTCGGTAACAGGATACATAAATGATTAGTTATCCAAGACATGACTATCATTCTTTAAATATTCCTTCTTTTAGCATCCTCAGTTACAAATGATCACCATTCCTAAATAATTATTTATCCAAAACCTCTCGAATTAAGTGACTTAGCTCCATTCTTATCACTCAGCAGATTTCATATAGGTAAGTAGCAAATAAAGCAAGGTAAAAGCTATTTTACAGCCATAGGCTATGTTTGTACATGCATATTGTAAACTTTACAATCCATTTATAAATTACTTGTTTAATTTATAACTCCACATACACTATTTGAGGCCCACTAAATTAGATATAGATATATTGATAGACATAGACATTACAGATTTAAATATTTTGATACATTTAGTCATTAATTATCAATCCCTGAAACTCTATTGTAACTTATGCCTCCTGGTTTCTGACAAAATCATCCCTTTGCCTCAAAACAAATCCATGTAACAATAGGACAGTTAAATATATGTATTTATAAATATACTTATATTTATATATAAATACGTATATAAATGCATCTGTAACGTTTTAGTAATATAAAGAATTTGTTTAAATTTCCTTGCAAGAACTAATGATCATCTTCAGTGATTTTGCAACCTTATTTCAACAATCCAATGTTCTTAATATTTAAAAATTAATATAATTTCTTAAACACCAGGTTTTATTACTCTGTGTAATATTCTCTATTTTATTATAGGGGGACTATATTCATATTACTTCACTTGTAGTCATTATGAGAAAATTAGTATGTTTGTAGCACATATGATATCTATGCTGTCATATCTCTGAATCTGAGAACAAAATCAAAGCTAGAAATCATGTCATCCAAATTAATTTCTTATACATGAAATTCCTTTTCATTATCTCCAACAAGTATGATCCCATTGGCCTTAAATGGTTGTGTAGTAGAAAGAACACACACTTTAGAATCAATTCATCTGTGCTTCAATCTTAGATCTTTCACCTATTGGCTGGTTTTCTCAGACAATTTATTCATCCTCTTTCTTTCTGAGATTCCTCATTCATATGGAGATAATAGTCCCCAAATTATAGGACTGTATGAGTATTAAATGAGATAATAGGGATAAAGTCCTGGTACTACTCCTGGAGTTCAGCCACTGTTGCCTCTCTTCTTTTCCCAACAATACATGAATGATTGGAAAATCTCCATCTACACATACCAATAATGTGTTCAAATTCTATATTGATAATTACAGTGTAGTTACTTTCACTGACTTATGTTTTGCTTTCCTTGGATCATTAGTTAATAAGTATATGGCTTTTATTGGAGTTAAATTGTTTCCTTCTCACTGCTGTCCCACCACACTCAAATGTCTACTTTTGATTAAAAGTGCTGTTTAGTATGCAATGTTAATACCATTATACTATTATACAAATGATAGACAAAAAATAAAATAAATTTGCTTTCTTATATATAAACTATTTTCATATGACTAGATGATACTTTTTAAATAAATGAAGTTTTAAATCGAGTGCAAGAATCACAAAGGGTTTGAGTTTAGATTGTTATGCATCATTTAAAATATATATTTATTTTATATATAAAATACAGATATTCCATTTAATCTTTATCCAGTTCTCACTGGATTGCACAGTAGCATCTTGCAAAACTATAGTTAAATATCACAGTCAGGTTATTGGCATGGATAAGTTTAAAAAACAGAACAATTTCAGCACCATAAAAATCTACTGTGTTGCCTTTTTATAACCCTTCTACTTTACACTCCCTCCATCACTGACACCTGGTAATCTAGTCTGCATTTGTATATTATTATTTTTTCAATAATATATAAATGCAATCATATAGTATGCAACATTTTAGGATTGGCATTTTTTTGAGTCAGTCTAATCTCCTGAAGATTCATCCAAGTGTTTTATTTTTTAATTAAAAATATTTTTATTAAGACTTTATTACTTAGAGTTTAAGGTTCATAGCAAAATTAAAGGGAAGATGCAGAGATTTCTCATGTACCCCTGCCCTCACACATTATCAACATCCTTCATCAGAGTGGTACATTTGTTAAAACTGATGAATCTACATTAACATATCATAATTACCTGAAGTCCATAGTTTATATTAGGGTTCACTCTTGATTTTGTTTATTCAATAAGTTTCAACAAATGTATGTATAATGACATATATTCATCGTTATGGCATCATACAGAGTATTTCACTGCTCTAAAAATCCTCTGTACTCTGCTTATTTGTTCTACCACTTTTGCTCCTCGGGGAAACACCATTTTTTTGTTTGTTTGTTTGTTTTCATAGTTTTGCCTTTTCCATAATGTCATATAGTTGGAATAATACAGTATGTAGCCATTCCGCTTGGCTTCTTTCACTTAATAACATGCATTTAAGGTTCTTCCAGGTTTTTCTATGGCTTGATGGCTCATTTCTTTTTTTTTCTTAGCTTTTTAAATTTTTTAAATTAAAAAGAATTTTTTATGAGAGTGTAGTTGATTTACAATGGGGTGTGTGTTTGTACATATATATATATATGTGTGTGTGTGTGTATATATATATATATATAT
>NW_020171990.1:1389145-1470243 GCF_003031525.2 Neophocaena asiaeorientalis asiaeorientalis
TATATACATTCTTTTTTAGATTCTTTTCCCTTTTTTTTTTTTAGAGATAAATAGAATGCCTTTGTTTGGATGTACCACACTTTATATATCCACTCACTTACTGAAAGACATTTTGATTGCTTCCAAGATTTGCAATGATGAAAAAAGGTGCTATAATCATCTGGGTGCAGATTTTTGTGTGGACATATGTTTTCAGCTTCTTTGTGCAAATATCAAGGAGAACAATTGCTAGATTTTATGAAAAAGAGTATGTTTAGTTTTGTAAGAAACTAACAAATTGTCCCCTAAAGTTGCTATACAATTCTGCATACCACCAGCAATGAATGAGAGGTCCTATTGTGCCACATTATCTCTAAAATTATGTATTATCAGTGTTCCAGATTTTGACCATTCTAATGGTTGCACAATGGTATCTCATTGTCACTTTAATTTGAATTTCCCTGATGACATATGATATGGAACATCTTTTCATATGCTTACTTACAGTCTTTATATCATCTTCGGTGAAGTGTCTGTTAAAGTCTTTGGCTCATTTTTTAAATGGCTCTTTTGTTTTCCTATTGTTGAGTTTTAAAAGTTGTTTGTATATTTTGGACAAGAGTCCTTTATCAGATATGTCTTTTGCAAACATTTTCTCTCAGTCTATGGCTTGTTTTCTAATTTTCTTGATACTGTCATTCACAGAGCAGAAGTTTTTAATTTTAGTGAAGTCTAGCTTATCAATTATGGCACTCATGGATTATGTCTTTGGTATTATACCTAATTGGCATCACCACACCCAAGGTCCACTATATTTTCTCCTACGCTATCTTATAAGTGTTTTATAGTTTTGCACTTTACGTTTTGGCCTATTACCTATTTTGAGTTAATTTTTATGAGGAGTAAAAAGTCTGTGTCTAGATTCACTTTTTTGCATTTGTATGTCCAGTTGTTCCTGCACCATTTGTTGAAGAGACTCTTTGCTCCATTATTCTGACCTTGCTCTTTTGTTAAAGATACGTTGACTATATTTATGAGAGCCTGGTTATGGGCTCTCTATTCTGTTCCACTGAGCTATTTGTCCATTTCTCTACCAATATCACACTGTCTTGATTACTGTAGATTTATAGCATGTCTTGAGGTCAGGTAGTGTCAGTCTTCCAACTTTGTTCTTCTCCTCCAGTATTGTGTTGGCTATTCTGGGTCTTTTCCCTCTTCATGTAAACTTTAGAATTAGTTTTATAATATCCATAAAATAATTTCCTGAGATTTTTATTGAGATTCATTGAATCTATAGAACAAGCTGGGAAGAACTGACATCTTGACAATATTGAGCATTCTTACCAATGAACATGAAATATCTCTATCTCTTCAGTTCTTTGATTTCATTCATAAGAATTTTTAGTTTTCCTCCTATATATCTTATACATATTTTGTTAGATTTATGCCTAAGTATTTAATTTTGGGGAGTGCTAATGTAAATAGTATTATTTTTAATTTCAGATTTCACTTGTTTATTGCTGACAGATAGGAAAGAAATAGACTTTTGTATATTAACCTTGTATCTTAAAACCTTGCTATAATTGTTAAGAGGTTTTTTTTTTTTGTCAGTTCTTTCAGATTTTCTACATAGATGATTATGTCAAATGGAAATAAAGACAGTTTTATTTCTTCTTTCTAAATCTGTGCAGCTTTAATTTCTTTTCTTGACTTATTATATTAGTTAGAAATTCCACTATGATGTTGAAAAGGAGTGTGAGGGGACAGGCTGACATTGTACCTGTTCTTAGTGGGAAAGATCTGAGTTTCTCACCATTAAGTATTATGCTCTCTGTATATTTTATGCAGATACCCTTTGTAAAGTTGAGGATGTTCTCTTCTATTTCTAGTTTACTGAGAGTTTTGCATCATGATTGGGTTTTGGATTTTATCAAATGCTTTTTCTGCATCTACTGATATGATCCTGTGATTTCTCCTTTTTAACTGTTGATGTGATGGATTACACCAATTGAATTTTCACAAGGCATTTTGTGTATCAAAAATGTATTCATTTTTATTGATGAGGAGTTATTCCTGGATATATATACCGTGGTATAGTTGTATCTTCATTTATTGAAGGACATCTAGATTGTTATTGCTATGAACATTTCTGTACAGACTTTTTATGTGACAATGTTTTCATTTTTCTAAGATAAATGCCCAAGAGTGCAATTCCTAGGTTTTATAGTTGTTGTATGTTTAGTTTTATAACAAATTCTCAAACTGTTTTCCACAGTGTACCATTTTATTTTTGTATTCATATTCTGAGAAACACCTGTTATTTACTTATTTATTTTTTTACAGTAGGTCCCTGTTGGTTATCTATTTTAAATATAGCAGTGAGTACATGTCAATCCCAAACTCTCAATTTATCCTACCCTGCACCATTCTCCCCTGGTAACTGTAAGTTCATTCTCTAAGTCTGTGAGTTTGTGAGTCTGTTTTGTAAATATTTCCATCCATGTTGCTGTAAATGGCATTATTTCATTCTTTTCAGTGGCTGAGTAATATCCCATTGCACATATGTACCACATCTTCTTTATCCATTCTTCTGTCGATGGACATTTAGGCTTCTCTCATGTCTTGGTTATTGTAAACAGTGTTGCAGTAAACATTGGGGTGCATGTATCCTTTCGAACCATGATTTTCTCTGGATATATGCCCAGGAGTGGTAGTGCTGGATCATATGTTAGCTCTATTTTAGTTTCTTCAGGAAACTCCATACTGTTCTCCATAGTGGCTGTACCAATTTATATTCCCACCAACAGTGTAGGAGGGTTCCCTCTTCTCCACACCTTCTCCAGCGTTTACTGTCTGTAGATTTTTTGATGATGGCTATTCTGACTGGTGTGATGTGATAACTCATTGTAGTTTTGATTTGCGTTTCTCTAATAATTAGCCATGTTGAGTATCTTTTAATGTGTCTCTTGGCCATCTACATGTCTTCTTTGGAGACATGTCTATTTAGGTCTTCTGCCCATTTTTTGATTGGGTTGTTTGTGTTTTGAATATTGAGCCATGTGAGATGTTTGTAAATTTGGAGACTAATCCCTTGTCAGTCACATCATTTGCTAATATTTTCTCCCATTCTGTGGGTTGTCTTTGTACCATTTTAAAGTCCTACCAGGAAAGTGTGAGAAATCCAGCTTTTCACATCCTTACCAGCGTATGTTGTTGCCACTATTTTTATTTTAACCATTGTTACAGGTGTATAGTGATAGCTCACTGTGATTTTAATTTATATTTGCCTAGTGGTTAATGATGTTCAACATCTTTCCATATAGTTGTTTGTCACCTATATTTCCACTTTGGTGAAATGTATTTTCATATATTTTCCTTTTTTGTTCAATAGATTGCTGATTGTTTTTACTATTAAGTTTTGAGATTTTTTACATTTTTCCAGATACTAGTCATTTGTCAGGTATATGGTTTCCCAGTGTATCACTTTTTTTTAATTTTTCCTGTTGATGTCCAATAATCATAGCACGCTTTGCTGAAATATTATCCTTCCTCCATTGAATTGGCAGCATTTTATTTTAAGTGATTTTGAATTTTTTAAATGTAGTAACGATCAATTTTTAAAAGTAAAGAAATAAATTTCAGCATAGTTACTCAAATATTTTTGATAATGAAAACTCTGGAGTTTCTTTTTTAACTTGTAAATTCCTAGGCTCCAGGCAAAGAACCACATAATCAGAGTTTTCATCTGGGAAGGTGACTGTTTAATAAGCATCCCAAGGTATTGTTATTATAAAAATGTGGAATTTTTTTTTCAAATTGTCAAAGACATATTCTTTCAATAAAAAGTAAAAAAAGTGATTAGAGAATATTTATTTTATGTTCTATAAGTATGTAAATTATGTTATATAAGTTTGGCAATGCTCTCTGACCATAACTTTATACCTAAATATTTAAGCAAGAATATATTACAAATAAATTTTAAAACTGCAAAAAAACAAAAGGTACAATAATAAAATCAGAAGGTTAAAACAGCATAGTAACATATTTGTAGCAAACTGAAAATATAAAATAATATAAAAATGAAATAAAATGTCTTCTTTTCTGAAGCTCAATTCACATACAGTGAAATTTTGTGAATGATGGTATTTTAGTTAATGTAAAATATGTAATACATATATGAATAAGCCATGTGACATAGTACATATTGTATATTATACGCTTATTATCATGACTTTCTGGTCAATAACAGATACGGTAATCTACCTAAAAAGATGGTAAAATATAATGCAATTTCAAAAAGAATAAAAGTGAAAAAATATTAATGATTCTGCTTCTGCAAAATATAAAAGAGGGTACAGTTTTGCATCATAAATGCGTGGATCTACAAATTGTTCTTTCAAGTGCATCATTGAGTTAGTTAAGGGGTTGCTGTAACTAATAAAACTTGGTATCTCATTAATTTAACAAATATTTATTTATCCCTTAGGTAGAATATAATTGGTGGTGGTGTGGGAGTGGTAGTTTTAGTCTAACAGAGATTCTGTCATCTTCAGTCTAGTGCTGCCCACATCTCCCTTGTGATTAACAACTCTCCAGCAATTGGAGAAAAAGAGGCTTTTAGTTGTCATTCCTGAAATTGGTGGATGAATTTTGCCTACAGCCATTGGCTATGTCTCTGTCACATTTCCACCTTTAAGTTCAAGGCACATTGAGAAATGGAACCTAGGTCTGAGTTCAGAAGGAAAGTGATCTGAATTTTGTCAACAGATAACTGGTTTCTGTTATATTTGAATAAGTATGACTTTAATGGATGTTAATAATTTGGCTCTAAGGCTTTGTGAGTACAGTAAGTCCCCTACATACAAAGCTTCAAGTTGCGAACTTTCAAAGATGCAAACATGCGTTCACATGTCCAATCACCTAAGTTAGTTCATGTGTCTAGCATACATTTTCACATGCGTACATCCTCTACAAGTGTTGTACTTTGTGTACTTTACTATACAGAGTACAGTTATAAAGTATTTCTATTTCAAGCCCAGGATGTCTGGAAGCAAGCGTAAAAGCAGCGGTGATGTAACTGGTACTACTGTATTTTTCAAGGTACTGTACTGTAAGATTTAAAATGTTTTCTTTATTTTTTTGTTTATTTTTATGTATTATTTGTGTGAAAAGTATTATAAATCTATTACCCTACAGTACTATATAGCCTATTGTGTTAGTTGGGTGCCTAGGCTAACTATGTTGGACTTATGAACAAATTGGACTTATGAACGTGCTCTCAGAATGGAACTCCTTCATATGTAGGGGATTTACTGTATTTAAATTTATATTAAAAGGAGGAAGTTTTCTCTCTAAATCACATTTAAAGAATCAAATCCATTTTGGTAATAAAACTAGTAATGAAATTATAGAAAAATCTAGTCTCTAAAGAATGTTAAAGAGACTAGATTCTTTTTGTATGACTGAAATTTCTATTTTAGAAATTCTGAAATTTATGGAAGCTCTTCCTAAAGAAAAAAAAAAAGGCTTTATAAATAGATACATAGATTTATCCTGAAATTTATTCCCATTTTGATGGTATATGAGTTTAAAATTTCTCTCCTAGAAATTGTGTGATGCAACCTACTTATGTTATATGTCAGAAGGCTGAAGTTTAAATGAAAAACTAACTACAAATTGGCGAGAGAAAAGCAAACACAGTATCTATAACCCACTTCCCTGGGGTCGCAGTGATTAAGAATCCACCTGCCAATGCAGGGGACACAGGTTTGAGCCCTGGCCCAGAAGATCCCACATGCTGCAGAATAACTAAGCCCATGCACCACAACTAATGAGCCTGCACTCTAGAGCCCGAGAGCCACAACTACTAAGTTCTTGCTTAGTCTTGTTCTTTCCACTGCTTCACATTATCCCATGATATGAATGTTATCTTGTTCTGAACCATAGTTAATGCCAAAATGACACAGCAAGTTGAACATATTTACTGTAGCACATAAAACATAAAAGACCCATGAGTGTTAAATTTAAGTTATTTTCCAACATAAATATGTTTTTATCAGTTATTTTTAATCACTTATTTGAAAGTATTCCTTCCAGAAACTGAGTATAACAGGTATGGCCTATTACACAGAGTATAATTGAACACTCTTACATGCTGAATGCACAAATTCAACATTTTATAATCATTTATGCTCATTGTTTGTGGAATGAAATGTCAGTGCATTACATTAATTTCCTCTATTACAATTGCCTGTTATACTTAGCTTATGCCAGGATTTGTTGAGCTTGAAAGTTACTTAATGAGTTATTATTTTTCTTCCTTAACTTAAACATAAATAATAGAATTGTCTTCTCAGCATTCTACTTAATAAAGCACTATAAATTAAACTTATTCAGAGAATTAAATTTCTGCAAATTATCCTAGAATGCAACAAATGGACATTTTCGGAGAGAGGAGAGAGAACCCATGTCTAGATTTTCTTTTTTAATTTATTTAATTAATTTATTTATTTTTGGCTGTGTTGGGTTTTTGTTGCCTAGTACAGGCTTTCTCTAGTTGAGGTGAGTGAAGGCTACTCTTCATTGCAGTGTGCAGGCTTCTCACTGTGGTGGCTTCTCTTGTTGCAGACCACAGGCTCTAGGTGTGCAGGCTTCAGTATTCATGGCAAGCAGACTCTGTAGTTGTGGCTTGCAGCTCTAGAGCACAGGCTCGGTAGTTGTGGCACACAGGCTTAGTTACTCCACAGCATGTGGGATCTTCCCAGACCAGGGCTCAAACCCATGTTCCTTGCATTTGCAGGTGGGTTCTTAACCACAGCACCACCAGGGAAATCCCTCATCTCTAATGTTTTACATTTGAAGTATTTAAGAGAACAGAAGATAATATCAAAGGACTTTATACTTACTAAATATTAATACAGACTTTTAATAATTTAGCAAAGGTAAAGTCATTAAACATTTCATACCTATGTGATAGGTCAAGGGGATACAAAGGTTAATAAGAATGATACTTAATCTATTGAGAACTCATAGTCCAGAAGACAAGTATAATTCTAATTTCAAGGGAGCAATATTACACTAGAGGCATGTACATCATGCTGTGGAGAAAGAGAGCTGTGAGAGACTGCCTAATGAACTGAGGTTTTCAGAGGGCATGACATTTAAAAAAGGTCTTGAAGTAAGAATAGAAGTTCAGCATGAGAAGAAAGGTGAGACGACATTCAGTGCAAAAGGAATTACATGAAAAAGTAGCACAAAGAGAAAATAGAATGCTCTTTTCTAAAAAACTGATAGACTATTTGATTGTAATGTCAGATGAAGCACATGGGTTAGGGTTATGTTTATTGTTAGGGCTAGGGTTAGGGTGCCGAGGTTTTGAAGCCCAGAACCAAACAATGCACACACCACTTTGGCTTGTATTCCCTTAATGATTTAGGCACAGATAGCCACACTTAACCAAAACTTGTTTCACAATCATATGACCTATGCAGTTTCTTAGGGCCCCATGCTTACAAGGGGCCATGTTTGTTTTAATATTCTGTCCTTGCAATCTTGAAATTCTTAATAATATTTTTTGGCAAGGGGCCCTGCACATACGTTCTTTACTGAGCCATGCAAATCATGTAGCTAGTTCTGCACCTAAAAGCAAAGATGGATAGGTAACATTGTTTAGCCATGTGCCATTAAGAAAGCTATACTCACTTTCAATCAATATCTAGCAGGCTTTGCCAAGGTAAATATGACAAAGAAGTTGTATAGCCCCAGTTAATCAATGTGCAATTATGTGACATAATTTTTATTTTTTTGACATTAAATCCATTGATTTTTTTTCTTTTTTAAAACTGAATTTGTATGACTTACTCCATAGACAAAAATGTGGGACTTGAAAATATTTTCATGAAAAAGTTATAATTTTTTGTTTACTTTTCTTTTGCTTTTATTGTTGTTTTCCCTGAGAAAATTGTACAAAAGTGGTACACTAATAAAAATTAGAAATAATTCTGGAGATTGATCCTTTGCTCATTGTTTCATTTGCAAATATTTTCTCCCATTCTGAGGGTTGCCTTTTAGTCTTGTTTATGATTTCCTTTGCTGTGCAAAAGCTCTGAAGTTTAATTAGGTCCCATTTATTTATTTATTTACTTATTTATTTAACATCTTTATTGGAGTATAATTGCTTTACAATGGTGTGTTAGTTTCTGCTTTATAACAAAGTGAATCAGTTATACATATACATATGTTCCCACATGTCTTCCCTCTTGCATCTCCCTCCTTCCCACCCTCCCTATCACCCCTCTAGGTGGTCACAAAACACTGAGCTGATCTCCCTGTGCTATGCAGCTTCTTCCCACTAGCTATCTATTCTACGTTTGGTAGTGTATATATGTCCATGCCACTTTTTGTTTTTACTTTCATTACCCTAGGAGGTGGGTCAAAAAAGATCTTGCTGTGGTTTTTGTCAAAGAGTGTTTTTCCTATATTTCCCCTTCCATATGCTAACACGTATATTTAGAATCTAAAAAAAAAAAAAAAAGAGGTAGTGATGAACCTAGTGGCAGGGCAGGAATAAAGATGTAGACATAGAGAATGGACTTGAGGACATGGGGCAGGGAGAGGGAAGCTGGGGCAAAGTGAGAGTACCATCAACATATATACACTACCAAATGTAAAATAGCTTGTGGGAAGCAGCAGCATAGCACAGGGAGATCAGCTCAGTGCTCTACGATGAGCTAGGGACATGGGATAGGGTGGCACGGAGCCTCAAGAGGGAGGGGATATGGGGATATATGTATGCATATGGCTGATTCACTTTGTTGTACAACAGAAACTAACAGTATTGTGAAGCAATTATACTCCATTAAAGATCTATTAAAAATAATAAAATAATTCACTCATCTACAAGAAGTGGTTGTGTGAGTCACCTTGTTAGACAGCTTCAACAATAGTGAAATAAGTTAAAACTTAACTTCTGTTTGAATAGTTAACTAATTCAGTCACATAATAAATAAGAAAATGGAGTTTATCTTAAGAATAAGATTTCACTAAATACAAAACAAATTGGAAAATAGAACTGTTACTCTGTGTTTACATGAGAAAATATTGGAAGGAGATTATTCTTAGCAGTATGAGTTTATCAGGAAGTTTAAATGAAAGCCAAATTCTCAAGAAAACATTTAGGAAACAACAACAACAGCAAAAAGTAAAAGAAAGAACAAAAATGTGCTTAAGAAGCCTAAACAAAAATATAAATATGAGGTTTTAGTTGGAGAATAACTTTGGTTGTTGTTGAATGTTAGGGCTGTTATATTTTAAAATAACCAATGTGAGGTAGCATACATGTGTGAGAGGATTTGAGAATAGAGTTAGGAATTGAAGTTGAAGGCCAGGAAAAAAAAAAAAAAAGAAGGAAGAGAGAAGAAGAGACTGAAGGAAAAAAACTGGAACTGAACTCTTCCATCCAGATTTTCTTAGCTTTGCAAAACTTTTCATCAGGATGCCATGCCTAGTTAAAACCTTTTATTTCCACGGAATCATTTTGTATGGTCATCGCATACTAAGCTTGAACCTATCTGCCACGCAAGAAGAATACATACAAAGATACATAATAAATATGAGTGATAAATAAGGCAGATAAAACCCACTGCCTAGCTGAATATCATTTACTCTGATTAATGTCATTACCAAAAGGAAACAATTCTACAAAACAAAACAAAAAACCCAAACAATTTCTCCATTGTTCCTTTTTTCAAGGATTTGAGGTCTTTATTCATAAATCTTTACATTTATAAATTTAAAAACCTGCTCGGGCTTCCCTAGTGGCACAGTGATTGAGCGCCCGCCTGCTGATGCAGGGGACGCGGGTTCGTGCCCCAGTCCAGGAGGGTCCCACGTGCCGCAGAGCGGCTGAGGCTGTGAGCCGTGGCCACTGGGCCTGCGCGTCCAGAGCTTGTGCTCTGCAGCGGGAGGGGCCACAGTGGTGAGAGGCCCACATACCGCAAAAAAAGAAACGTGCTCATCCCTTATAGATAGGCCTTAGAAATACTTTGCTAAAAGCCCTTCATTTTATAAAAACAAATATGTCCAACATTTTTTTTTAACCTCTTCATTGGGGTATAATTACTGTACATTGTTGTGTTACTTGCTGCTGTATAACAAAGTGAAGCAGCTATATGTATACATATATCCCCATATCTCCTCCCTCTTCTGTCTCCCTCCCACCCTCCCTAGCCCACCTCTCTAGGTGGTCACAAAGCACGGAGTTGATCTCTCTGTGCTATGCAGCTGCTTCCCACTAGCTAGCTATTTTACATTTGGTAGTGTATATATGTCAATGCCATTCTCTCACTTCATCCCAGCTTACTGTTCCCCTTCCCTGTGTTCCCAGGTCCATTCTCTATGTTCATTTCTTTATTCCTGTCCTGCAACTAGGTTCTTCAGAACCACTTTTTTTTTTTTTTTTTTAGATTCCATATATATGTGTTAGCATACAGTATTCAATTTTCTCTTTCTGACTTACTTCACTCTGTATGACAGACTCTGTTCATCCACCTCACTACAAATAACTCAATTTCATTTCTTTTTACGGCGAGTAATATTCCATTGTAGATATGTGCCACATATTCTCTATCCATTCATCTGTCAATGGACATTTTTTTTTTTTTTGTGGTATATGGGCCTCTCACTGTTGTGGAATCTCCCATTGCGGAGCACAGGCTCCGGACGTGCAGGCTCATCAGTCATGGCTCACGGGCCCAGCCGCTCCATGGCATGTGGGATCCTCCCGGACTGGAGCACAAACCCGCGTCCCCTGCATCGGCAGGTGGACTCCCAACCACTGCACCACCAAGGAAGCCCAAGTTTGCATTTTTTTAATGATTAGTGATGTTGAGCATCCTCTCAGGTGTTTGTCGGCAATCTGTGTATCTTCTGTGGAGAAATGTCTATTTAGGACTTCTGCCCTATTTTTGGATTGTGTTGTTTGTTTTGTTGATATTGAGCTGCATGAGCTACTTGTAAATTTTGGAGATTAAGCCTTTGTCAACTGATTCGTTTGCAAATATTTTCTCCCATTCTGAGGGTTGTCCATTCTCCTTGTTTATGGTTTCCTTTGCTCCGCAAAACTTTTAAATTTCTTTAGGTCTCAGTTGTTTATTTTTGTTTTTATTTCCATTTCTCTAGGAGGTGGGTCAAAAGGATCTTGCTGTGATTTATGTCATAGAGTGTTCTGACTATGTTTTCCTCTAAGAGTTTGATAGTGTCTGAGCTTACATTTAGGTCTTTAATCCTTTTAGAGTTTATTTTTTGTGTATGGTGTTAGGGAGTGTTCTAATTTTATTCTTTTACATGTAGATGTCCAGTTTTCCCAGCACCACTTATTGAAGAGGCAGTCTTTTCTCCATTGTATATTCTTGACTCCTTTATCAAAGATAAGGTGACCATATGTGAGTGGGTTTATGTCTGGGCTTTCTCTCCTAATCTATCAATCTATATTTTTGTTTTTATGCCAGTACCATACTGTCTGGATTATTGTAGCTTTGTAGCATAGTTTGTAGTCAGGGAGGCTGATTTCTCCAGCTCCATTTTTCTTTCTCAAGATTGCTTTGGCTATTAAGGGCCTTTTGTATTTCCATAGAAATTGTAAATTTTTTTGTTCTAGTTCTATGAAAAATGCCATTGGTAGTTTGATAGGGATTGCATTGAATCTGTAGATTGCTTTGGGTAGTAAAGTCATTTTCACAATGCTGATTCTTCCAATCCAAGAGCATGGTATATCTCTCCATCTGTTTGCATCATCTTTAATTTCTTTCATCAGTTTCTTATAGTTTTCTGCATACAGGTCTTTTGACTTCTTAGGTAGGTTTATTCTTAGGAATATTATTCTTTTTTTTTGCAGTGGTAAATGGGAGTGTTTCCTTGATTTCTCTGTCAGATTTTTCATCATTAGTGTATAAGAATGCAAGAAATTTCTGTGCATTAATTTTGTATCCTGCTACTTTACCAAATTCATTGATTAGCTCTAGTCGTTACCTGGTAGCATCTTTAGGATTCTCTGTGTATAATTTCATGTCATCTGCAAACAGTGACAGTTTTACTTTTCTTCCTATTTGAATTCCTTTTATTTCTTTTTCATCTCTGCTGTGGCTAAAACTTCCAACACTATGTTGAATAGTAGTCATGATAGTTAGCAACCTTGTCTTTTTCCTGATTTTAGAGAAAATGGTTTCAGTTTTTCACCATAGAGAATGATGTTGGCTGTGGGTTTGTCATATATGACCTTTACTATGTTGACGTAGGTTCTCTCTATATGTACTTTCTGGAAAGTTTTTATCATAATTGGGGGTTGAATTTTGTCAAAAGTTTTTTCTGCATCTATTGAGATTATCATATGAATTTTATCCTTCAGTTTGTTAATATGGTGTATCACATTATTGATTTGTCTATACTGAAGAATCCTTGCATTACTTGGATTAACCTCACTTGATCATGGTGTTTGATTCTTTTAATACATTGCTGGATTCTGTTTGCTAGTATTTTGTCGACAATTTTTGTGTCCATGTTTATCAGTGATATTGGTCTGTAATTTTCTTTCTTTGTAGTATCTTTGTCTGCTTTTGGTATCAGGGTGATGGTGGCCTCGTCGAATGAGTTTTGGAGTGTTCCTCCCTCAGCTATGTTCTGAACGAGTTTGAGAAGGATAGGTGTTAGCCATTCTCTAAATGTTTGGTAGAATTTGCCTGTGAAACCATCTGGTTGTGGGCTTTTGTTTGTTGGAAGATTTTTTATCACAGTTTCAATTTCAGTGCTTGTGATTGGTCTGTTCAAATTTCTATTTCTTCCTGGTTCAGTCTCAGAATGTGTGCTTTTCTAAGAATTTGTCCATTTCTTCCTGGTTGTCCATTTTATTGGCATATAGTTGATTGTAGTAATTTCTCATGAACCTCTGTGTTTCTGTAGTGTCACTTGTTACTTCTCCTTTTTCATTTTTAGTTTTGTTGATTTGAGTCTAATCCCTTTTTTTCTTAATGGGTCTGGTTAATGGTTTATCAAGTTTGTTTATCTTTTCAAAGAACCAGCTTTTAGTTTTATTGATGTTTACTATCATTTTCTTCATTTCTCTTTCATTTATTTCTGATGATCTTTATGATTTCTTTCCTTCTGCTAACTTTTGGGTTTTTTGGTTCTTCTTTCTCAAATTGCTTTAGGTGTAAGGTTAGGTTGTTTATTTGAGATATTTATTGTTTCCTGAGGTAGGATTGCATTGCTCTAAACTTTCCTCTTAGAACTGCTTTTGCTACATCTCATAGGCTTTGGGCTGTTGTATATTTATTGTTATTTGTTTCTACGTTTTTTTAAATTTCCTCTTTGATTTCTTCACAGAGCTCTTGGTTATTTAGTAGTGTATTGTTTAGCTTCCATGTGTTTGTATTTTTGATGATTTTTTTCCTGTAATTGACATCTAGTCTCATAGCATTGTGGTTGGAAGAGATACTTGACACAATTTCAATTATCTTAAATTTAGAAAGGCTTGATTTGTGACCCAAGATATGATCTATCCTGGAGAATGATCCACGAGCACTTGAGAAGAAATTGTATTCTGTTGTTTTTGGATGGAATGTCCTATAAATATCAATTAACTCTATCTTGTTTAATGTATAATTTAAAACGTGTTTCCTTATTTATTTTTAGTTTGGTTGAACTGTCCATTGGTGAAAGTGGGGTGTTAAAATCCCCTATTATGATTGTGTTACTGTTGATTTCCCCTTTTATGGCTGTTAGCATTTGCCTTATGTATTGAGGTGCTCCTATGTTGGGTGCATAAATATTTTCAATTGTTATATCTTCTTCTTCGATTGATCCCTTGATCATTATGTAGTGTCCTTCTTTGTCTCTTGTAATAATTTTTATTTTAAAATCTATTTTGTCTGATATGAGAATTGCTACTCCAGCTTTCTTTTGATTTCCATTTGCATGGAATATCTTTTCCCATTCCCTCACTTTCAGTCTGTATGTGTCCCTAGGTCTGAAATGGGTCTCTTATAGACAGCATATATGTGAGTCTTGTTTTTGTATGCATTCAGCCAGTCTATGCCTTTTGGTTGGAGCATTTAACTCGTTTACATTTAAGGTAATTATTGATATGTGTGTTCCTATTACCATTTTCTTAATTGTATTGGCTTTGTTTTTGTAGGTCTTTTCCTTCTCTTGTGTTTCCTGCTTAGAGGAGTCCCTTTAGCATTTGTTGCAATGCTGATTTGGTGCTGCTAAATTCTCTTAGCATTTGCTTGTCTGTAAAGATTTAAATTTCTCCATCAAATCTGAATGAGATTCTTGCTGTGTAGAGTAATCTTGGTTGTAGGTCTTTCCCTTTCATCAATTTAAATATGTCCTGCCACTTCCTTCTGGCTTGCAGAGTTTCTGCTGAAAGATCAGCTGTTAACCTTATGGGGATTCCCTTTTATGTCATTTGTTGTATTTCCCTTGCTGCTTTTAATATTTTTTCTTTGTATTATTATTATTTTGGTGTGTGTGTGTTACATGGGCCTCTCACTTTTGTGGCCTCTCTCACTGTGGAGCACAGGCTCTGGACACGCAGGATCAACAGCCATGGCTCATGGGCCTAGCCGCTCTGCGGCATGTGGGATTCTCCCAGACTGGGGCACGAACCTGTGTCTCCTGCATCGGCAGGCAGACTCTCAACCACTGTGCCACCAGGGAAGCTCTGTATTAATTTTTGATAGTTTGATTAATGTGTCTTAGTATGTTTCTCCTTGGATTTATCCTGTATGAGACTCTCTGCAATTCCTGGACTTGATTGACAATTTCCTTTACCATATTAGGGAAGTTTTCAACTAAAATCTCTTCAAATATTTTCTTGGTCTCTTTATTTTCCTTTTCTTCTTCTTGGACCCCTATAATTTGAATGTTGGTGTGTTTAATGTTGTCCCAGAAGTCTCTGAGACTGTCCTCAATTCTTGTCTTTCTTTTTTCTTTATTCTGCCCTGCAGTAGTTATTTCCACTATTTTATCTTCCAGGTCACTTATCCTTTCTTCTGCCTCAGTTACCTACTATTGACTCCTTCTAGAGAATTTTTAATTTCATTTATTGTGTTGTTCATCATTGTTTATTTGCTCTTTAGTTATTACAGGTCTTTGTTAAACATTTCTTGTCTTTTCTGCATTCAATTTCCAAGATATTAGATCATCTTTATTATCATTACTCTGAATCCTTTTTCAGGTAGACTGCCTATTTCCTCTTCATTTGTTAGGTCTGGTGGGTTTTAACTTGCTCCTTCATTTGCTGTGTGTTTGTCTTCTCATTTTGCTTAACTCACTGTGTTTTGGGTCTCTTTTTCATGGGCTGCTGGTTTGTAGTTCCCACGGTTTTTGGTGTCTGCCCCCAGTGGCTAAGGTTGGTTCAGTGGGTTGTGTGGGCTTCCTGGTGGAGGGGGCTGGTGCCTCTGTTCTGGTGGATGTGGCTGGATCCTTCTTTCTGGTTGGCAAGACCACATCCAGTGGTGTGTTTTGGGGTGCCTGTGAACTTATTATGATTTTAGGCAGCCTCTCAGCTAATGGGTGGGGTTGTGTTCCTCTCTTGTTAGTTGTTTGGCATGGTGTGTCCAGCACTGCAGCTTGCTGGTCATTGAGTGGACCTGGGTCCTGGCATTGAGACAGAGATCTCTGAGAGAACTATTGCCTATTGATGTTACATGGGGCTGGGAGGTCTCTGGTGGACCACTGTCCTGAACTCGGCTCTTCCACCTCAGAGGCTCAGTCCTGACACCCAGCCAGAGCACCAAGACCCTGTCAGCTATCCAGCTCAGAAGAAAAGGGAGAAAAAAAGAAAGAAAATAATAAATAAAGTTATTAAAATAAAAAAAAATCAAAATTAAAAAGTAAAAATAAAAAAAGAAGAGAGCAACAAAACCAACAAACAAATCCACCAATGATAACAAGCACTAAAAACTAAACTAAGATAAACATATAAATCAGAAACTACTCAGTCGCATACAGCAAACTCTAAGTCGATAGTTACTCCCAAAGTCCACTGCCTCAATTTTGGGATGTTTTGTTGTCTATTCAGGTATTCCAGAGATGCAGGATACAACAAGTTGATTGCAGAGATTTAATCCACGGCTTCTGAGTCTGCATGGAATAATTTCCCTTTCTCTTCTTTTTTCCCACAGCTTCTCTGGTCAAGCATTGGATCTGGCCCTGCCTCTGCTTGTAGGTCATTCTCTGGTGTCTGGTTTTCACCCAGACTGGAGGGTGTTAAAGTAATGGTTGATTAGGGGACTCTGGCTCACTCAGGCTGGGGAGAGGAAAGGCTATGGAATGCGGGGTGAGCCTGCAGCAGCAGAGACCAGCATCATGTTACAACAGTCTGAGACACAACATGTGTTCTCCTGGGGAAATTGCTCTTGGATCACAGGACCCTGGCAGTGGTGGGCTGTACAGGCTTCAGGAGGGGAGGAGTGGATAGTGACCTGTGCTTGCACACAGGATTCTTGGTGGCTGTAGCAACAACTTTAGCATTTCATGCCCATCTCTGGTGTCTGCACTGATAGCCACAGCTCATGCCTTTCTCTGAAGCTCATTTAAGCGGTGCTCTGAATCCCCTCTCCTCACACACTCCTAAACAATGGTCTCTTGACTCTTAGGCAGTTCCAGACTTCTCCCAGATTCCCTCCCTGTTAGTTGTGTCATACTAGCCCCGTTCAGGCTGTGTTCACACAGCCATCTCCAGTCCTCTCCTTGGGATCTGACCTCCGATACCTGAGACTCAGCTCCCAGGCCCCACCCACCCTGGTGGGTGAAAAGACAAGCCTCTCAGTGTGGTGAGTGCTGGTAGGCACCAATCCTCTGTGCAGGAATCGCTCTGCTTTGCCTTCTTCACCCTTGTTGCTGAGCTATCCTCCATGGCTCTGAAGCTTCCCCACTGCCCACCCCCCCACCCCATCTCCACCAATGAAGGGGCTTCCTAGTGCATAGGAACTTTTCCTCCTTCACAGCTCCCTCCCTGATGGACAGATCCCATCTCTATTCTTTTGTCTCTGTTTTTTCTTTTGCCCTACCCAGGTACGTGAGTATTTTCCTGCCTTTTGGGAAGTTTGAAGTCTTCTGCCAGTGTTCAGTAGGTGTTCTGTAGGACCTGTTCCACGTGTAGATGTATTTTTGATGTATTTGTGGGGAGGAATGTGATCTCCGTGTCTTCCTCCTCCACCATCATGAAAGTGCTCCTGTCCAACATTTTATATATTGATGAGCATACTCAAATTTACACAATTTAGGAAACAGGGGTAGAAATTGAATTAAGGAGTCCTGATTTTTCTCTCTGAGTTAGGACCACTGTTCTACAATGGAAGGACAAGCATAAAGAGGATGAAGATAAAGTCAATTATGCAGTATTTAAATTATTTAGGGCCAGAATGGGAAAGACAAGGAGTTTACATTTTTTTCTAGGATTATGGTGAAGGAATGAAAGGATTTTGAGTAGGAAATATGTTTTATATTTATGTATCAGCAATATCTCTGACTTGGTGTGAAGGAATCCAGTGCAGAATAAGGAGACTAGTCAGAGGCTACTTCAATAGCCCAGGTGAAAGATTGTCATCCTATAGTGTTATGGCTAGTTATAGGGCTCTTGAGGGTTAACTGGACCAGGACTATATTTGGAGGATCAAACCAAAAGAGTTCGTACAGGGAGAAGATATCAGATATAAAGAAAGAAAGGATGCATGTGTGAATCCTACTTTTGAACTGAAAACTGACCAATGGTTGCCTTTTGAAATGACGGTGAGACTTGGATTAGAAAGGAAACAGGAGGAAATATCAAGAGTCATTTTGAGGTGTTTATCACACTTTTATTTCAACTTTTCCATATATTTGAAGATTTTTATAATAAAGACATGAGAAAAAACTGTTGTTTTGAAAATGCAGTAGCATATCATCATAATGGCATAAATGGGTCCAACATTTCTATTACATAAATTTTCAGGTCAGTGTAACGCATCCAAGCTTAAGCCTGCTGCAGAAGTTGGGATTCAATGGTATTATAGCGAATTCACTTTTTAATGGGGCATGTAATAGAAAATTGAAATTCTGCAATGGTTTAAGGCACATATAAGACATCTAAGTCAAGTTGTGCAATAAAGAGTTGAATACATAAATCTGGAGTGCTGGAGTAAAGGGGAGAAATCACAGTCTGGCAATAGAAATGCAAGAGATAAACAGACTGAAACAGAGATACAGAGGTACAGATATGGTTAGAGAGAGTGAGGAAGTAATAAACATAGAGATAGAGGACTATGGCATTCCTTTTGTCATGGCTTTGATAAATACTTTGGTGATGAGAACAGAGCATCAGTGGAAAGTGCAACAGTGATTGGCTTCTATAAAATGAAGGTAAAAGTGGGAGACAGTGCCATTAAAATATCTGCCTGATTCCAACAGGAATGATGGAATACTGGGATCACAGGCCAAGTCATTGCTTTTAACTTCCAAAGGAGAGGTGTCCATAGTTATCATTACAAGCAGAAAAGCTAGACTGGTAATCAGAAAAATTTGATCTACAGAGATCTTTGGTGATACCAAATACATAATCAATCACTCAGAATCATGTGGATGGCAATACTGATTAGTAAAGAATTACTTGACCCATTTAATTATTAAACATAATAGATCTGGTAAACAAAGGCTTGGTTTGGCTTACCACAATAAAATGTCAGGAGCTTTTACTTCTGAGATATGACTCAGCTGATAATCCTAAAGACCTTGGAGTAAAGTATGTTTGGTCCTATGTAAAGTCCTATCTTGAGGAAGGACTTTGCAATAACAACACAAGTCTATGCAATATCTTCCTTCCAGCATTTGGAACAGGGGAAATGGGAACTGTGTGCTTGGAAAGAGAAACTATTCATCCCTATTAGGAATTAATGAATGGCTCTGAACCAATCCCTGGGAATACAGGATGTGTATGTGATCTACCAGTTAGAGTGAAGGTTTATGGAATTTAGGTGGAAATTGGCATTTTAACCTAATTATATTTTAAAATGGGTTCAGTGGGATAACAAATTCATACTCATGTCATTTCCCAAATTCTTGTGCATTAATTAAGATATAAATGCCTTTTATCTTATCCCCATAATGGCTCCCTGACTTGAAGTATGAGGGTCATTTGGGCAGAAATAGTAAGTGGAAGTTTCTGTATTTCCCACATTCCAACAAATGAGTAAACCAAAACCAGAAACACATTTGTGATAGAGACAAAAATACTAGTAATATGCTGAATTTACAAAAGATATGTGAGTAGTAACGCACAGATGGATTTCATCAATGGCTGCATTGGGAGAGGGGTACTCTGTTCTACACACATAACTTGCTTTGACAAATGATATGTTAGCAAATGGGATGAAAGCTGAGATTGGGAAAGCAATTGCACAGTAGGGCTGGCTCTTTAACCCATTTCTTTCTTCTAACTAACCTTGACAACATGTCCTGGAGCCTGAAGGAGGATAAAATGTGTGGAGAAGGTGGAGAGCTAAGTCATCCCCTGTGAGGCCCACTTGATCACAGATGTGTAAATGAGACTAACAGAAAGTATGCAAAGCTGGTTCAGGTCAGCAAAACCACCCAATGGGACTGAGACTCAAGAGAAACAATAGGATTTTTGTTTTAGGCCAGTTAAATATTGAATCTGGATATGCAATTTTATTGAATTAGTAGCTAACTATCATGGGTGGTTACCATCCCATCTCCTTTACTTCACCTATTAACCTAATGCTCAAGAGAGAGTGACCTTGCAATATGAAAGTGGATTATTTTAAGTTTTAGCAGGAAATGACTTTGATTTCAACTATTCATGTAGATGTTGTCTCCTTACTTGAGGAAGTCACAGATCAAATTCTAAACACTTATTTTACAACTAGTTGTAAAACTAGTTTTTGTTTTATCAAATATTTAGGTAGGATTTCTCTCTCTCCTCATTTTCTTTCCCCCGAATACTCAGAAATAGTTTGCTTCCATGTGGCAGGAGAGTAATACATCTTCTCTATCTTGCTTTTAAGTTTTAATACATTTTAATTTGCAGGTATATTGATCATAGTACTGTCCAAAAGAACATGACACTTGCCCACCAAATAAGGACCTTATTCTTATAAGATTTAGAAAGCAGCATATTGTTCCATGACAGTTTGTGAAATTCCATAAAAATAAATGGTTTCTTTACTCAGGGAATATTTTTGGAAGTTCAGTGACCTGGATACATTGAGATATCCCTCAAAAATAAAAATAGGTTTATGTGTTGGATTTCTGTCTATTCAGAAAAAATATAAGCAAAGCCACTTTTGGTTTTAGAAAAAACAAGACACATTTAGGTGAATTGTGTTGACAATTTTCTGTGTTGCTAAGATGCCTTCATTGTTAACCCAGAAGAGAAGGCTTGTCAGACTGTCCCAAATGGGAAACAGGCAACTCTGCCACCCAACCTTCAGAAGCAATGGATTGGATGATGAATGTATTTATTTAAAAACAGGATGCTTCCGGGACCTTGTGGTGAACCCAGCAAGGAGAATAAAAAGAGAGATTCTCCGTATAGTTCAGTACATATGCATAAATATAAAATACATAGAAATACATAGATGTATATGAATGATATAAGTATTTAAATTATTTTCATAAAAAATATATTTGGTGTGGTTTTGGTAACATTAAAGTTTAGCCCATTTGTTAAAGTTGTGATATTATTATGAAAAAAAAAAATTTAAAGGAGGAATAGACATGATCCAGAGAGGGTGAGTTTAGAACTACATATAGAAACTGCCACAGTTTTAAAAATACCCCTCCCAAACGTCTAAAGTTTTTGAAGAATCAATTGACTATGCTTATGTGGGTCCAAGTCGGGATCCTATTCTCTTCCTTTGATCAACATATCTCTCCTTTTTACACTGACTTGATGATTGCTTTGAACTTTTAAATGGTTGAAATATTTTTAAGACATTTCTCTAAAAATCCGTTATTAAGTATGTAAATGGAAACACAATTTTACATTATTTGACTGAAGTACAGTTTCGGGAAAAAGAAAGATACTCAATTATGCCATTTTACCAAGTAATTAATTTTTAAGATATTTAACTGCATATTTAATTTTCTTAGATATGAACATATTTATTTAAATGACAATAATTTTTACTTTTGATCACTCATTCTGGAATTGGCTCAATCACTCTGCCTCTGGCTGTAACGGCTATTGTTCATGATTCAAGTCCACAGATCTACTAAAATGTTCTGCCACATACGTGTTCATTCTAGGGTTTTAACTTACAGGAAAACACATATTCAGGAACATCTATTTTCACAAAAATGATGGGAACACAAGAGAACATGCCATGCAAGCAAATTTTAAGTCCTTGGTTGTTTAACACCTATTAAGGGGCTCATTGTTCAAAACAAGTTATATGACTGAGACCAAAGACAAAATTTAGGGAGAATATTCTGCCAGTGGAAGTAAAGTAGAGAAAATACATATTTAAAAATAATATTCAAATTCTCATGATCTGTCTACTTCAAGTCTCCCTAGTATGCAAAATATAAGAATTTCATATGTTTGTGAAAATCATGGTATCAGGTTTGAAGTCCAGGTTTTTGAAATCCCGGTGAAATCTTTTTTTTTTTTTTTTTTTTTTTTTTAAACATCTTTATTGGGGTATAATTGCTTTACAATGGTGTGTTAGTTTCTGCTTTATAACAAAGTGAATCAGCTATACATATACATATGATCCCATATGTCTTCCCTCTTGCGTCTCCCTCCCTCCCACTTTCCCCATCCCACCCTTCCAGGCTGTCACAAAGCACCGAGCTAATATCCCTGTGCCTTGCGGCTGCTTCCCCCCAGCTATCTACCTTACTACGTTTGTTAGTGTGTATATGTCCATGACTCTCTCTCGCCCTGTCAAAACTCACCCTTCCCCCTCCCCATATTCGGTGAAATCTTGATGCAGCTCCACTTATCTGGGATCCTCTGAACCAAAAGAAACAAACAAATAATAAAAAATCAAATATTACCCACACTCAACATTAATGTGTAGTACAGGGAGCTGGTATTTTCCCAAGGCACATAGAAGTCTTCCATCCTTAATAATTCCGGACAAATGATACGAGGTATCCGTACTCTGAAGGAAAATAATATTTCCTCTTTAGGCACAGGTTTTGTTACCACAGCTGTTCCCTTTGCCCTCTGGAAGTTTCTTCTTTTTGCAGTATGACCATTGACAATTCTGGAAAATTGGTTAAGAATAAAATAATTTTAAAAAGTAAAGAATATGCCCTTTGGGGAGTTTGATAATCTCTCTCAACCTGACTCCTGTATTTGGAAATTTAGGGACTGATAGACTTATAATTTGAATAATTTCAGTTTCTTGCAATCTGGCTGACAGAACTTTTGACAATATAGTTTTCATAATTTTTTTTCACTTTTTACTTATTCATTTATCTTTTTTAAAAAATTTTATTGGAGCATAGTTGCTTTACAATACTGTGTTAGTTTCTAGTGTGCAGCAAATTGAATCAGCTATAAATACATATATAGCCCCTCTTTTTTGGATTTCCTTCTTGTTTAGGTCACCACAGAGAACTGAGTAGAGTTCCCTGTGCTATACAGTAGGTTCTCATTAGTTATTTATTTTATACATAGTATCAATAGTGTATATATGTCAATTCCAATCTCCCAATTCATCCAGTCAGTTCCATGTGCCAAGAGCCACACTCTCAATTATTTCTGTCTCTAGACTAGATTGAAGTTTCTTTGAGCAACTTAGGCTGTTGTGAGACCACATTTTTCCTTGGGTCCTTTTATCCAACTTAAAGGGTATACTTGACACTAACTAATTATTTTCAGAAATTGTAAATAAAAGTATTTGAGCAACACACCTAATTTGGGTTTTTTTCTTATCATAGACAATAACACTTATATTTTACTTGGTGAAAGGAGCTTTATTTTCAAAAACCTATGAGTTATGGTTTTGCTATATTTGCTCTAAATTCTGTTTGCAAACTGGAAAGTACTTTCTGTGACCTTATCTCTGTCTTTTAGTAAACTATGAAATACAGCTAGTAACAACCAGCTCATTATTTCAACATTTGCCTCAAGACCACCAAACCCTACATTTAAAATATATCAGGAATATTTTCTGCCTTTTAGAAGATCATAAGAAAATTTCACCAAATTATTTAGCCCTAAAGAAAATACATTGCTACTTTTCCTACCTCTGTTATCAGTTTTTTCACTTCAAGCACTTGGTCTAAAATCCAAGAACCATATATTCTAGGTTATTTTTACACAAGCCAGTCCTCCTATTTCTAGTGTCAATTTTTTGTATCAGCTTTTACTACATAAGAAAAGAGAAGCAAAACTTAAAATCTTCTAGCTTCTAGCAATAGATATATTTTTTTTCATGTCTCTGCAGTTTAGTTTAGGAATCTCTGCTCCAAAGTGTTCCTCCTGGGGCTAAGGCTGAAGGACAAGGGCTACTCAGTTACAACTCTCCTAAAAGTCACAGATGAGTGAGATGACACACCCTAGCACACAGACACATTAAAAGCCCTGTTAATGTCACACCTGCTAACATCCCATTGGCCAAAAAGGAACGTGGTTGAGCCCAAGTTCAACTAGTAATGAATGCACTCTTCTCATGGAGTTCAGGTAAAAGGAGTTGCTATTTTTCAATACTAACATATCTTTGTCTGTTCAGGCTGTTGTAACAGAAAACCATAGATGGGGTGTTAGATACCAGAATAGACATAGACAACAGAAATTTATTTTTTACAGTTCTGGAGGCTAGGAAGTCCAAGATCAAGGCATCAGCAGATTCGGTGTCTGGTGAAAGCTTGATTTCTCATTCACAGCCAGCCATCTTTTCACTGTATCCTCACATGGTTGATGGGACAAGGAAATTTTTCCAGATTTCTTTTGTAAGGGCACTAATCTCTTTCATGAAGGCTCTGCCCTCATATCACCTACCAAGGGCTCCACCTCCTAATACCAATACATTGGGGCCTGGGATTTCAATATATGAATCTGGGAGGTTGCACAGACATTCCATCTACAGCATAATGTAATCTAATACAGTCTTACTAAAACTAAGTTAAAGAATGTCTTCAACAGCAGATTTTCAAGAGTGAAAAACAAAATGAAAAAAACTCAAAACAAGTGTATGTATATACTAGTAAATCATCACCCATTTGAAATGTCATCCATTTGCAAGTGATCCTTGTTAGCTGGAATTGTAAGAGACAACAGAGAGATGGGAATTATTCTCTTCTATCATCATGATATCCTCACAATAAATATTATCCATAGATGAGTCATCAAGGAGCCTCTGGTTGATTTATTTTTTATATTTTCTCTTTAGCCCCACTTGAGGCAACATGAAAACATTTCATATTTGACTATAACATAATTAAGCTTTAAAACATTTTTTTTTCAGTAAGTGAGATACCTTTTTTCCCTTTTTCATTGAAGCATATTTGATTTCCAGTATTTTGTTAGATTCAGGTGTACAACAAATTAATTCAGTTATATATATATATATATATATAATATATATATATATATTATAATTGAACATAATTCCCTGTGCTGCACAGTAAATCCTTGTCGTTTATCTATTTTACATGTAGTGGTGTGTATTCGTTAATCCCATGCCCTTAATTTAGCTCTTCCCCTGCTTTCCCCTTTGGCAACCATAAGTTTGTTTTCTACGACTGTTTTTTATACACTCTTCTTGTCAGGGAGGTACTGGGACTTGATCCAAAAAAAATAAAGAGATAAGACCAAAAAAAAGATCTAGTGAACTGGTAGTTCAAAACAGAAGTAAGGCAAAATGCATACTTAGAATCATGTTTAAGGAAAGCTCCAAATAACACATGTGCAGTCAACTGAAATTCAAATAAACCCTGATAGGAAAAGGTAGAGAGAATGTTCTAAAGGTGTGTCTCTAATGCAAAAAAAAAAAAAAAAAGATATGACAGATTATTTAATGCAGTAATTTTGAAAGAAGTAACTGGTTTGGTCACCTATTTCAGACTCTCTAAGCAATATTTTCTCTACATCTAGAAACCCATAATACTTTTCTATTTATTTTTCTATTATAGGAATTTTACCAAGGGATACATGAATATGATCATTTTCTGTGTGTTATCCTTGATGTAATGTACCCTTCCAATCTGAGCATTCAATTTTGCAGGTGAATAATCTTTAAATAGGAATTATTTCATTTTCCTGATTCTGTTTTCTCCTTTTATAATGTCTATTATCCTCATTTTAAGATTGTAGATCTACCTACATGAAGCTAGCTTTTCTCTCAGTGATTCTCTTTAAAACAGGATTTTATATCAGAAGTTTATACTGGGCACCAAGATAAAATAGACACAATATTTGAAAATAACTTACCAAATAACCATGTACTGATTTTTGAATAATTTCACTATGAACTATTTCTTTGATCTTGAACACCCTCGTATACTTTGAAAGTACAAAAGTTTTGAGAGAATGAGTGAGATCATTTTGTGAGGATGGTATTTTAGGAGAAGGCTTCACTGTGTTCCTTCCACATCCCACCATGGGAAACCTAGTGCTAGTCCTCTTACCTCAAACCTAGTAAAGAGCCGGGCTTTGAGAGGGACCTAAAAAAGCTTAATAGTTGACAAACACTAGTTGGGTTCAGAGTGGTCTAGAATTTGACTTCAGCCTGACAAGCATTGAGGACAAGAGTTTCTCTGACAGTTTTGGTGCCAAAGCTGAGAAACATCATTATTATGGGATTTGTCAACTTTCCCATGGTTTATTGGGCAAGGGTTAAATATATGTTTCCAGAAGTTGAGGTGTGGTCCTCACAAGAAAGAGAAGCGACAGGGCCTACAGGGCCACACAGATGGGTATAAAGAACCCAGTAGCAAGAAACTGGAAGTAAGCGAGCTGAAACTGAGGATGAATTATCAACTGACTCCCTAGAATACAGAAGAATCTGCAAGAGTGAAGGGAAAGGCACTTGGACCAGTCTGGCAGAAACGTCTGAATAGCCTCAAAATTATGTCCCAGGAGACAAAGTGTCATCTTAAACAGTGAGGGTCATATAGAATGAAGTAAGCTTAGGACAGTACTAATGAAAGTACTTAATTAAAGTATTAAATGAAACTGCCATATTTCTGTGCCTCTCATTTCATAAAAATCAATGGAACTGGGACTTCCCTGGTGGCACAGCGGTTAAGAATCACCTGCCAATGCAGGGGACACGGGTTCAAGCCCTGATCCGGGAAGATCCACAGGCCACGGAACAATTAAGCCCATGTGACACAACTACTGGGCCTGAGTTCTAGAGCCTCTGAGCCACAACTACTGAGCCTGCATGCCACAACTTCTGAAGCCCACACACCTAGAGCCTGTGCTCCACAACAAGAGATGCCACTGCAGTGAGAAGCACGTGCACTGCAATGAAGAGTCGCCCCCGCTCGCTGCAACTAGAGAAAGCCCACGTGCAGCAACGCGGACCCAACACAGCCAAAAATTAATTAATTAATTAATTAATTAATTAATTTAAAAAAATCAATGGAACGGCTGGCAAGAGATAGCAGTAAGAAGAGAAGCAACCAGTAGGAGATTATAGGATCCAATAATGCTCTTTCCCACTTTGGGTGCCCCACCTGAAGCTGCTTGAGCTGCAAGAGGGGTATAAATTTATCACTGGATCAATTCAGAATCTTGATTAATATATTGGTCTGGCATTATAAAGGTTGAATTGAATCTGTCTTTAAAACTTGTCAACAGAATGTCTGCCTCATAAGATTAATTAGATGACCTACATAGGTTGCCAGAATTCTTATCTAGATAAGACTTGCTTTTTTTTTTTTTTTTTTTTTTTTAATATAGGGACAGGAAACATGATTTCACTCAATGAATGAAAGGAATGGTGAGAAGTCAATACAGTGTGGTTTAAATGCATTGTAAATCCAGCTTCTTCAATATCTTTTTTCATCTTTGTTGTATTTTATTCTGGGTTGTGTAATATTTCTTCCATTTGATCAACCAGTTTATCTCAGTGTCTATCTATCTATCTATCTATCTATGTACCACATGGTATTAGAGAAACGTGGAAGGTTAAGATTTGAAAAGACCTGAGGTTCTACTTAACCATCCAACTTCATTTTTACATGTTTTCTCCATTCTCTTGAACAGATAACTGCCCTGGCTTTAAATATTTATAATGAGAGAGCAGCCTACTCTTGAAAGTAATTGAGACAGAGAATTAAGAATCCTACTAGGTGCTTCCCTATATTCAACTGAATTGTTCTCCTTTCGTATTTCACCATTTTACTTTTCCTACCAACTACTCTAGGTTTTTTTCTGGAACAATATGTAAAAAGTATTTAACATGGAAAAATTTTAAGTCAACTTAACTCAGATACCATGTTCTTATACTATCTCTGCAAATCTCTTAATCCTCAATTTCTCATAAATCTTAATTTCACACACTATAGGAGATGTTTTGACTGTTATCTATGTCCATTTTAAATTGTGGCAAATATAAATGGTCTAGTACTCCACAGATAATTTTGAGTAATTTATTTAAACACGTACATCTGTTAACTTTAACTAATTTCACTTTTATTCTATCAGTCAATGGGATAGTTAGAGCTCATATTGAGCTCATCAACTTCTAGAACATCAAGTATTATTCAAATAAGCTATTAATCCAAGTTCATGACCTGTCATATCATATAAATTAATGTAGTATTTTTAAAGTTTCTTTTAAAATACTATTAGTTCATTCTGATATTGTTAAGAAATTTTAAATTCCAGTTATTATATCTAACACATTAGACATCCTTTCTATTTTCCTTTATCCATAATTTTGTAAACAACATCTAATATTTTAATTTGATTAATTTACACATGATATGAGACTATCATAAAATGAAACACCAAAGACCTCACCTAATTTCCATATTGATAATTTTGGAGAATTTTTATATAAATATTTGTCATCTACTGTAACTCAAATTTTGAACATTTTCACAAGAATATCAAAGGTGGTTTTTAGTGGTTTGCTAAAATAAATATATCATGTCTACAACTGACATCAACTCCCTTCTATTTACTTCCAAAATCAATGGACATTTTCATCTATTATCTTACACGACTTCACAGCAGAAGCAGATACTACTTGATTAGTTAACACTCTTGGTTGCAATAGGCAAAATTCAATTCACCATAGTTTAGGACAAAAGAGGAATTTATTAGAGCTTAAATTTCATTCTTTTTAATTTTTAATCTTTCTTCATAATTCCAGTTTGAACTACTGTCATTTGTTGCCTGGGATATTAAAGTAGCTTTCTAACTAGTTTCCTTTCTCCCCCTCCATTTGGTGACTACTGAGATCTTTGTAAAACTTAATCAGATAACTACAGTATCCTAATATAAATCTTCCTAGTGGTCTTTGATTGCCCATAAGGTCCAATGTGATTTCAATAATGCTGACCTCATTGGACATGTAGCCTATTCTTATCTCCCTACCTTCCTGAATTCCAGCATACAGATCATTTTTATGTTTCTTCAATTCATTGAGATCCCCCCAATTCTTAGTCTTAGACTAGTTGTTTCCTTTCTTTACTCCTTGCTTTGCTCCCTGACCTCCCTTTGGTTGGCTGAATACGTTGTTCAGATGTTGACTCAAACTCTTACATTCTAACTGTCCAATCTAAATTACTCCCAATATCAACTTACTCTCAATCACTTCATTCTGTTTTTTAAATTTTTGCCATGCATTTTACTCTACCATTATGTTATATTATTTATGAATTTATATGTATTTATTTTGTGTATCACCACATAAGAATATAAAACAGATTAGAGAAAGGATACCATTTGTTCACAGTTGCATTCTCCACACTAAGGAAACAATGCCTGACAATTGGTTAGTCCTCATTCAATATAGCACAAATAAATATAATACCCTGGAGGAAGGAGAGAAAGGAGGAAACTGATAATATATATTCTGTCACCACTAAATCTTATTCTCATGCCTCAGTTTATCTCTAGGTGTCCACTTTCTCTTAACCTGCTTATTCCAGATGCTAGAAACAAAGGTCCGTGAAACTCTAAGTTACATGTTTATTTTGTTACCTCTTGATATGAGTAGATTCCTTCAACTCAGCTGAATTTCCAAAAAAAATTCTGGAGAAAGAAAAATGATTCGTCTCACCTTGACCACATACCCAATAGGTGGACTAATTATTTCGAAGACAAATTTAATATACTGTGGTAGAGACTGCTGGTCCAAGCTAATATCAGGTCTCTCCTTTTCCTTATGAGTATACCACGAAACAAGGTTTCACAAGGCCTTTGTTTTGAGTCGTTCTTGTACTTGGAATATGTGTGGAAGTGATGGTGGTCACTTCTAGTTGAAGTGGATAAGAGAGAAGGAGGACTCATCTTGTTCTCTTTCCTCTGCTGTCAGCAAGAGAGAGGAGGCATCAGAAGATTTGGAGGCCGCAGGGTTTAGTGGAGTGAATTAATGGAAGAAAACTGGACACCAGAATGATTGCATGAAAGTGACCCATTGATCTCTAACCAACTGTATCTTCTGTTAGAAATACACTTTATTGTGATACTCTACTGAAATTCTAGTGTTGTTTGCCACAATATTTAGCCTAGCTGAACAATATATATTCTTCCATTCTCCAATTTTCTGATTTAAGTCTCAGGCTTTTTATTGTGTATGGTTCATTGATCTAAGTTTCTAATCAATCAATCAACTTCTGTAAAATTCCTGTAATCAAAAAGTAAATAGAACACATTCAGCATAGCACCATCTACTTTTGTAATTTCATACTACTTATAAAGAAGTAAAAACTTATAGATATTTGCAGATAAATCTACATGCATACCATTTTAAAAATAATTTTTCATTTCTTTTATATTTATAGCACTCAGTATTTGTTTTGGTAGCTCTCCACTTCTCTTGATATAATCTTCACAACTGACTCTATTTACTTTCTATAAAAGCATAGCCCCTTACTTTCAATATTTATATTCCATCATTTTACTGATACTCTATTACATTAGTCAATTAAAAATTATTAAAACTAGCATAAAGCACATTTAATAATGAGTTTAATTGACTTTTGGTAGAAGCACAACTCAACTTGTAGATGGAAAACTTTCAGAACGTGTTACAATGCAGCTTATTATCAGAAGCCTTTCATTACATAAACATCAGTCATTTTTCACAGAAGAGGAAAAACATAGAAGCCAGATCACTGAGTAAGAGAAGGTTGATTAACAAAGCTTATAATTTCCTACCTTCAACACAACCCAATACCACTGCTCTGGTCACAGATCTGTTTCTGTTCAATACAGCTTTTCTAAATATACACTGTTATCTAGTATTGCTACCATCTAGTTAGTTTCTAGAAACAAAACCAAGGAAAAATTTCTTAACTAACTTTCTTTTACAAAATTCACGCTATCATTTCAGGATTGATTCAAAGATCTAATTAGATAAGTATTAAAATATTCTACAGCTCCTTGATCTGCAAAAAGTGTTACTCCTTCTTTGTCTTATTTAACAATAAAGTGCAAGCTTGTCTTGGAAGACTAATGCAATTATTGTTTATCTGTACGTCTTTCCTACTGCACAACATAGGTCATGAGATACTTTAGAGTGGAAACAATATTTTATCAACATTTAAAAATGATCAATTTTGAACAAGGAACGTGGAAGGAATTCAATAAAGAGCTAGCATGTATTGACTGCTTACTAAGCTCCAGGAACTCTGCTAAATATCTTACATGGATTATTTCATTACTGATCTAAAGAACACAACAAGGTAGATACTACTAGTATTTCAGTTTTACAGATGATATTTTGAAAGTGAAAGAAGTTACATTTTTGCTCAAGGAATGACTTGGAGCTAGTAAGTGTTTCAGCATTCTGTCTGGGATTATGGCACAAATTTGATATAATGTCCCTGCTCTTTTGGTGCTTACAGATTACTGTGATGGTCATGCATCATTCAGAGTGTTTTAACAATGAATGCATAATTACACATCAGGATAAATGTACTGAATCAAAGAATACATTGCTTATGATTATGTTCTGTGTTTTTACATATTAATTCATCATATATTTACAATGTATTTTTGGTACAATGCCATCAGACATACATTTGTTTTACCTTGCCTTATATTACTTTGTGAATAACAAATACTATCCATTATAAATTAATTTTATTAAGGTCATCGACTCAAAATATTCCCAAATTCTGAAAATTATCCTGATGTGTTAGTTTCATTTAGAAATTCTGTCTTCTCAGATTTAATATCAGTTAATATTTACAATGTTACTAAGATCAATGTGTCCCTTCATATCTTAGTCTCGTAATTCCCTAAATAGATCATACATTTATGTGAATGCTTCATCAAAATAGTTACTTAAAATGAGATTTTCTTTTTGATATTCTTTTTTGAAGGGTGCATATAATTTCTTAAAATGAATGTTGTTGTAGAGAGTTTTCTCCTCATGCCTTAAACTTCATGCTTATCTACATATGCTCTTTAAATAAACCACAGCACAGAAAAACTGCTTGAATATATTTTTGCTATTATCAGTGTGTCTGATTATTGTGATTGTCCTTCAATCTTATTGATTTTATTCTTGAGTCATACTGCATAGAAATCAATATTAATTGATTAAAAATGTCACCAGTGAAAGTAGCAGACTGATTTTGATGGTTAAAGTTAATTTCTGAATGGATCTATATTTCTGGTGGATCTACTGTTTTTATTATTTTACTGATGTTTGTAATAGTAATTATAATCAAGTAGGAAAATTTAAAAAGCATTCTTACCATATGTCAACAAAGAAGTTCACAATCAGTGAGGTAAAATATATTTTCAAAGAAATTCGTATCTCACAAAGAAAAAGTAGCTTTTTATGAATAAAAAGATTATTTGAAAATGAGAGTTTTGTCTTAGGTTTTCAAATCTTATTATTCTGTTATTACAACCAAAATGTAAAAGGTTAACAAATGAATACAAACATATATAAGTGAAACAGATTTACCATTCAGAAATAAAGCCAATATGCTCAGGATCCTAATACATGACAATGTTAGATTTAGAAGTTTCTGAGTAAAGGATGCTTTAATTTATAAATAAAATTGACATGCATTAAGTCTGATGCTTTCTGATTAAAAATGGGCAGAGGATCTGAATAGACATTTTTCAAAAGACATACGGATGGTCAATAAGCACATGAAAAGATGCTCAACATCACTAACCATCAGAGAAATGCAAATTAAGAATACAGTAAGATATCACCTCACACCCATCAGAATGCACTACAGGTACATGTTGGCCATGACGTAGAGAAAAGGAAACTTTCGTGCACTATTGGTGGTAAAATTGGTACAGCCACTATGGAAAACAGTATGGAGGGTCCTCAAAAACTTTAAAAAAAACAGCTACCATCTGATCCAACATTTTTGCTACTGGGTATTTAACTGAAGACAAATAAAACACTAATTTGAAAAGATATAAGCACCCCTATGTTCATTGCAGCATTATTCACAATAGCCAAGAAACAGAAGCAAACTAAAAGCCCATCAATGGATTAATGGATAAAGAAGATTTGATATATATACACAGTGGAATACTACTTAGAAAAAAACGAAATCTTGCCATTTGTGACAACATGGATGGGCCTTGAGGATATTATTATTCACTCTGATACATAATTCTCAAAAAGGAGGAAAAATAGTGCCTCAGTTCATTAATAAGAATTAATCATGCTTTAGAATCTATATAAAAAAGATGGAGATACTGAACTCTATGAATTTTTTAAAATTTGTATATGAAAATATATATTTAAAATCCTTTAAAAATAAAATTAAAATGTCAGACTAAAGAAAAAAAATAAAAATTATATGAAGAAGGGGCTTCATTATAAACAATGAGTACTTATAAGGCATTAAGAAAAAAAGAGATAGAAAAGATCATGTAATGGTAATTTTCAGAAAATAAACTAGGTAATTAAAAAAAGGAAAATGTTCCAAAAGACACTAAATCTGAGAAATTCCTGGTAGAAAAAACCATGAAAATTAAAACAACAATTAGATAGTATCTTAAAATCAAATCTTAAAGTTGATCATCTCTGGTAATACAGGATCATTTTTAAGTTGGATATCTGCTGCTACTGCTATATAAACAAAATATTTCAATATAGAGGAAATTATAGAATAGTATTTGATACAACTTAAATCAAAGCTACCAATTATATTCCCATATAGGGGAGTTCTCTTCTCTTAATTTCTTCTAGATTAAAAAAAAATCTACAATAAAACAGGTAGGAGTTGCTATTTTAACTAGGAACCTAGAGATTCAAATTGCTTCTGTGTAATTAATTCACTCATTGATCAAATACCGAATATAATTATGAGCCTGTTCAGTCACTCATAAAGCCTCTGATCATATGACATTGTTAAATATTCAAAGAAAACCTTTCAAATAGATAAACTAATAGGAAGAGTTAATTAGTATGTTTACTTGTGGTTCTTGTTGAAGGCAAAAGTAAAAGTTATATTATCTTCCATCATAATTTTGTTGGAATGTTTTATTCATAAATTTAAATTCTAATAAAGGTGACATTTCTGAAAATATCAGACACCTGATATTTTCCCATAAATCATGATGACAATAATTTCTAGTTTACCTTCTGCAAGAAAGAAAACACATTAAGAACAATATAGCATTAAAAGCCACTCTAACAAAATTTATTAAATGTTTTTAAAATTAAGCAAATAAGTTCTTTGCTAAAAAATTGTTATATCTACTGTAACTCTAGCTGGAAAATTTAGCTTTTATTAATATTACTTTTGACAGAGCAGATGTCATTTCTGAATAACAACTGATATTTGTCTTTTCATTTCTCTAAAATTAAAGAAAAAACACTTAAAATTCTGTCCTTTGCATGAGACTATTTTCCTCCTTCACTGAAGGTATGTGAACAGCATCAAAAAATCTTACTCTGCCTTTAATTCATGATTTCCTTCAATTATGTAACTTTTTAAATAGCTCTTCTTAACATAGCAGGAATTCCTCCTGTTGTAGAATTCCTTTTTTTATAACTCAGACATATATAGTCTAATCGCCCTTATGTACCTGTTTTGTCATTAATAAAATTCTTATTGAAAATTAACAATGCTTTTAGTATCTACCTATACAAAGCATCATATATCTACATTTCTTCCAGGTACACAAATATCCTTTTAACACTCACCCCTCCCCCCTAATATCAATAAACAAAAGATATACATGCTCACATAAGATAATAGTTGTTATTCAGTCTAATTCTAACACTTACATGGAAACATATTCTATACTGCCACTGAAGACATTTTGAAGCAATATAATCTAAAGCTAGGTTTACTTAGTAAAGCAAAAAGCAAGAGTGCTTCTTCATAAAAATTGTTTCAAGAGATAATCATTTCATATCACTTTCCCATAGCTTTGACCTGAAGAAGCAGAAACAAATTTTATATACTAGTCTAGTATACTCTTGTTATGGATTATTTTTTAAAGAAGCACAGTGAACATGACCAATGAATAGAATGCATAATGTATGGGAAGATCAACAGTGAATAATAAAGTTTTAGCTTAAATGAGAACCTCTTTCTCTAGAGGCTCAATAGTTTGATCAAGGCACTGTGTTTTAAAATGTAGCTTATAACCTACCACACTGAAATAGGTGGGAGAATGTGTTTCAGATAAGATGTGAATTTAGAAATCTTATCCTTTGGTTACATGTCTCAGGGAGTTGCACTTTTCCCTTTAATAAGTATTTCAATTTAAAGAGAGACGCCTCAGTAAAATGAAAATAAATGACAGTGCTATCTCTAAAGAGACAGTGTATTATTTTTAAATGGATGCTCTGTCCCATGCTCTGCCCCATGACATTTAAATGCTCAAATTAAACAGTCAAAGATAGGGTTAACTCATTCCCACAGATGTGAAATTGAGTCTCCGTTTTTGTTCTAATTTGAATGGAAAAAAGACAAGGGAAAAGAGCACCAAACCTAAATAATAGTTTTACAAAGATTACATATAACAATAACCAGGGACATAGGGAAATCTCGAATAATGTCATTGCAACTTAGAGCTAACCTTCTTGATTACCGCCCAAATATTCTTTGTTACAGGTATTCAAAAAATGGAAAACAATTGTTAAGTAGTTATTAATAGATAATTATATTTTAAATGATTATTCATTGGTCTTTAGATTTGAATTTGAAATTTTTATTAGACTTTGAAGGTAATTGGATTTGAAACAATTCAATCACATAGACACCTGATATCATGCATCTTTACTGTTTGACACAAATCAGGCATGCTCATGGCATCAGGGGTCTGACTGTCACATTTGTTTTGTCTGGAGCAAGTTCAAAACGTTTATAAAATCTCAGGACAACATGTCCCTCAATTTTTACATTAGCCCCAATATAGTAGAAGGAATTTTGTGAGGGAAAATAACAATATACATAGATATTTTTGGTGATAGGATTTTCTCCCTCTTTTTCATTCTCATTTCACTCTGTTGAGGAAGGGTATTTTTAAGCATTAAAATGCAGCCAAGGGCTTCCCTGGTGGCGCAGTGACTGAGAGTCCGCCTGCCGACGGAGGGGACACGGGTTCGTGCCCCGGTCCGGGAAGATCCCACATGCCGCGGAGCAGCTGGGCGCATGAGCCATGGCCGCGGAGCCTGCGCGTCCGGAGCCTGTGCTCCGCAACGGGAGAGGCCACAACAGTGAGAGGCCCGCTTACTGCAAAAAAGAAAACAAAAAACAAAACAAAACAAAACAAAAAAAAATGCAGCCAAGTCTCTACTTTCCCATTCCCAGTTGTACTCAGGATAAGAAAGTTGAAATTTTACTTCAATTTACACTGCTAGCATGTATTTGTTAGAACTTTAATCTCTATTATTTTCATTAATATCCTCAATATCAGAAGAGAAAATTGGTATGATTGATGTACTATTACTCTTTTAATTTCTAGGATTACACAGGTGTCAGCATTTAGGTATTGGAAATAAGAATGATGAAATAAACTAGATAGCATTTTTTTTTCCTAGAAAAAAACAATTATCTGGGGCCCACAGTAAAATATTCTGAATAATCATTGTGAGTTTTGTTTTGTTTTAATGTGCCAGGGGACTGTAACCTTTGGTCAAGATTGAAAAACACTCACCTACATTGTGGTTTCCCTGAAAGTTAATTATGCTACGTAAGGAGATGAAATACAAACTTTGTCAGATTTGATTACATCTACAGGTATCTCAACTCCCTGTACACTACTTCTAAATATACCTTTTATGCAGTGATCACTTAATTGTTACTTCCATGATCCAAATCCCTTTGAAGAGAGCTGATTTCCCAGTTTTCCAAGTATGGATGCTAGTCTATTTCCAACGGAGGACTGGATGTGATTTAAAATGTGCAATCACAAGCAACTAGTCCAATTATATAACTTATCAAAATTTGAATCTTTACTGCAAACTTTAAATTGCAGCCATACACTCCACTTAGATTGACAGGAATGTCTAAGAGTTATAATTGCCTTAGCAAAAGCAAATTTGTGGCTTTGCATAGAATGTTCATTCTTTTAAGCAAAAATGCTAACTAATAACTTCTCTGCTGACAAAAAGAAATGAAGTAAAGTATTTCATGTTTTGATAAGCTATTTAATTTTTTGAAGTGCATAGTTAATATATTCTGCACAAATTTGACATTAAATGCTTATAGCTCTAATATTATAGGATATACATAACGTAGATTCATGAATTAGTTGTGCAATAGTTAAATGCATCACTGAAAACAGTTTTGCATTATGCAACATACAAACATTCATTTACTGATAGTTTGTTGATCCATCTGCCATTCTCTTAGTGTTTATTTGGACTTAATTTTCATATTTTTCCTGATATGTAAACATGCTAACCTATTAATTTAACTTCAGTATTCCAGTTCACTAGACAGCTTAATGTCCTTGTTACACAATTGCTCTTGTTCTTCATACTAAAATGGCAATTTTATGAAGTCTTGTGGTAAGTATGAATATAGATTTACTAACGAAGTAAAGCTATTAATACATGAATTCATTCAACTCCTCAGAGTGCATACTTAATGGAACATAGAGTCAACTTAATATACTAGAAAATCTTTGAGAATGAGATTAACTATCTCTGGGCAATTTCAGCTTTTACTTGAGAAATATTCATTTCTATCAAGTTAGCTGATTCTATTCTTTTCAAAAGGGTACACAAATTTAAAGTTCAAAAAATAAGAATTTTAGAAAGAGACACAGATTCTAACCACACTAAATTAAAGGAAAGGGAGGTACTTCTGACATTACAATTTATCTTAGTTTGCAGAAGTGAACATTTGAGGCAGTTGTTTACTGAGTACGGAGAAAATGTGAAATAATTCATGGGTGTGTATCATACTAGTGGTTAAAGAGCAGGCATGAAAAATGACTATTCACACTGATGACTGCATCAATTTAACATAAGAAAATGTATTGAGTATTTCCCAAAAGAAAACATTAATTTAAGAATCCCAGATTCAAGTTAAGGAAATTCACAGTTCTTGTGTAGGAATTATCTCTAATAATTTTTAGTCATTTATTAATTTACTTTCTTGGGGTAGAACCAACACTGAGATTTAATTTATCTACTTGTAAATTCATGAGAGTATGATGTCCGCATTAATTTGTACATTAAGATATAGTTTTAATTTTCTTTAGTATTAAAATGTAAAATATAACTAAATTATGCTTAAAACATTTGGCTGAGTGTGTGCAATATTAATTGCATTTAAAGATGGGGAACTCAGAAGTAAATGTCTCCAAGTTCTCCCAGTGCCATGATGACTAAGTCAGGACAGTAAATATATTTACTTCCAAAGTCCCTGGCTGTTACAGGACACACTCTAGCAAATCAACTAAGGGAATATGTTTCAGAGTAATGATGGTATTGTATTAATTTTAGCATGTACTTTTAGCTTTATCATAGATTACAAGAATCTATTATGGTTTTTTTTCATACTTAGTGTTAAGTTGTTAGATAAGTTTGCCAAAATATTTTGCATAAAATCCTATTCCAGACTCCAAATATACATGTCTATATATATATATATAATTTCTTTCCCTTTCAAACTCTCTAATGATTCCTAAGAAACTGTTTTACCTGGCAAATAGATTCTCTATTTCAATACACTTAATTCTATGGTAAGTCAAAAGACTTGGAATAACCAAAACAATACTGAAGTAGATGAAAAAAGTTTGAGAAGCCACAATACTTTCAATTATTCCCATAAAACTTAGTAATAAAATGTGTGGTATTGGCAAAATGATAGACATATAGATGAGTGCAAGATAATGGAGAGTAAAGAAAATAAACTCATGAACATATAGCTAAAACTGATTTCTTATAAAGACACAAAAGCAAATCAATGGGAGAAGAATAGTCATTTCAACAAATGATGCTGGAACAATTAATTGTAAGTCAATATCTAAAAAAAAAAACAAACCTTAGATACAGACCTTACACCTTTCAAAAAATTGTCTCAAAATGCACCTGAGATATAAATGTCAAAGGAAAAACTATAAAATTTCTAGAAAAAAACAAGGGGAAACTCTACATAATCTTGTTGATGAGGTTTTAGATATGACACCAAAAACATGATACATTAAAAAATTGATAAATTGGACTATATAAGAATGAAAGTTTCTGCTTTATGAAAGAGTATGTTAAGAGAATGAAAAGGCAAGCCACGAACTGGGAGAAGATATATGTAAAACACATATCTAAAGAACACTGTGATGGTTAATTTTATGTGTCAATTCAACTGCCCAGTAGTGCTCAGATTAAACATTATATCTGGGAATGTCTGTGAGGGTGTTTTCAGATGAGATTGTTATTTGAATTGGTAGACTCAGTATATTGACCTCCCCAGTGAGGCCTCATCCAATCAGATGAGGGCCTGAATAGATCAAAATGGGGAAGGAGAAATTCATCCCTTTTTTTCTGCCTTGGTGTTTGAGATGGGACATCTCATTTCTTCTCTGTCCCTTGGAGTGGGTTTCATACCAGTTGCTCCCCTGGTTCTCAGACCTTCAAATTTGTATTGAATTACAACCTCCCAGTTTTCCTGGGTATCGAGCTTGAACTTGGCATATTGTAGGAGTCCTCAGTCTCCATAATTGCATGAGATAAATTCCTGATAATAAATCTCCTTTATATCTTTATATCTATCTATCTACCTATCCATCCATCTATTATCTATCATTATCTCCTATATTCTACAGGTCTATTTCTCTGAAAAACTTTAATACAGGCAACTATTCAAAATACAGAAACAATTCTTAATATTCCACAATAAGAAATTTAAAATTCTAGTTAAAAATGGACAAATCACTGGAAATAAACCTCACCAAAATGTCAAAGATATGCAGATGAAAAAGAAGCATATGAAAAGATGCTCAATATCATTTGTCATTAAATTCCAAATTAAAACAATGAGATACTGGTATAGACCAACTAGAATTGATAACTTCCTAAATCTGACAATATTAGTTTCTGACATGAATGTGAAGTAACAGAAACTCTCATTCACTGGGAATGCAAAGTCATTTGCCCACTTTGGCAGTTTGGAAGTTTCTTAGAAGGCTAAATTTTGTCTTAACATGTGTTCCAGCAATCATGCTTGTAGATATTTATCCAACTGATTTGAAAATGTATGCCCACACAAAAATCTGAAAGTTTATAACAATTTAAATCATAATTATCAGTAGTTGGAATAAACCAAGATGCCCTTCAATAGGTGAATAACTTAAAAAACAACAACAAAAATGAAACAGGAGTACATATGTATAGTGCAGTATTACTCAGCAATTAAAAAAAGGTTAACTTAATAAACCCACACAAGGATTTGGGTTAATCTTAAATGTTCACTGCTAACTGAAAGAAACCAGTCTGAAAGGCTGAATACTGTATGATTCCATTTATATAGCATTACGGAAAAATTAAAAACTGCTGGGATAGTAAACACATCAGTGGTTGCCAGGAGTTGGAAGGAATATATTAAATAGGTAAAGCAAAGAGGAATTCTGTTTATAAGACAGTGAAAAGGAATTTTATTTTAAAATATTGTGTATGATATTGTAACTGGATATACATGACCCTAACCCATCTACAGAAATTTAAAGCACAAAGAATGGACTTCAATGTGTGTATTTTTTTTTTTATTATTAAGGAAGTCAGAGGATTCCAGAATGGAATAAAGAATGTGACCAAAAAGAAAAACCTAACTGCCTCATAAATGTATGAAACAATCTCACCAAATAGGGTGAGATAAAAAGGAGCCAATTTAATTAACTTTGGAATTGAGTGGAATATAAAAAAAACAAAAGCAAACGGAACTCCACATCAGTACTGCAGTCTGGTTGAGAAAGGTGTTTTCCATGGGGGTATGAATTAACCATTCTGAAATAATTATACGTCATACTAGGTTTACACAACTAAGTAAATTCATGGTGGAAGGTGGAAGCTAGATTTTCTCACTGTTGGAGTGGATGGTTACAGATAAGTCAGTGAAGGGGCAAGAGAAGGACTAGGAAGTATTCACTTCCCTACATCTAGTGTTGCTTGGTAGCTTAGAGAAAATTAACAGGTAACATGATTTTCATTTTTGTGGTTTTATTCACCTGATTATCAAATGTGCATGAACAAATTCTTGCATTATAAATAAACTTTTTAACAGAAAACTGTATTCATTTACAGTAAATCCCCCACCCCACCCTCGTTTCCCAGTTGGTGCTTATTGTAGGGTTGTCACCTCCTTCCTGGGAAGGGCCATGGACTTTTGCTTTTCTTTCTCATTCACAGCTCCCATCCCCTTTCTCAGAGCAGAAGGAGGAGAAATTAGATTGACACACAGGCAATTCTTAATCTACTTGAAATCCTGTAAGAAGCTTGATGCACTCTAGATGTGACAGATGTTTAAGAATGACTTTGCCTTGTGGATATTTTTGTGGGTTCTTCAGAGTCTGACCCCTCCAGAACCTTCTGATTGTGTGGGCCGTGCCTCTGCTTCCTCTGCAGCTCATTCCTCAGTAACTCTCTTACTCCTGGGATTCTTTACCATGTCAGACTTCCCTCTTGGGCAGACTCCGTTCTAAAATGAGGTCAGGCTGACACTACTGCAAGAACTCACTGGGATTCATGCACTTATTAATCACTCCCAGAAGGAAGAACAGTTATTTGGCAGATGCATCTTTTACCCTGCTACCCTACAGGTAATTTGATTTTTCCCAAGCATGGGTCAGGAAATAGTCCTTCTTGTCCTTCAATTTCCAAAGCACATAGCACATGCTCCGAATTGCTCTGTTAAAGCCTATTCATTATAGTTGAATTACAAATTGCATTCTTTCATCCCTATCTCCTGTTCTTATTCTGGAGAAAGCCACAAAGACTTCTTTTCAAATTAAATCCTCTTTAGCAATTCCCCTCCTTTAAAAAAGTTTTCATTTTCTGTCTCGAGAATTCTTGGTTCTTATTGTGTTTATGCTTCAGCTGAAACTGAGGTACAAAGAGTTCCATTCTAATATCATGTTATAGTGATCCACTTCTGCAGTGGAATTGTTGGCATTTTAATCTCTTTTTATGTAAATCTCTCATTACTAGAAAGAAAGGAAAGTAAAAAACAGACTTATAATTCAATTATTTATTTTTTTCATTTGCTATTTTTCTAATTCCATTCATTACAGATAAATCTTACTTTAATGTCAGTTGAATTAGAAACTATGAACTCCCATTTGTAACTGATACACAAAATTGTGAAAGGCTCCACTTAAAGACTTAAGCATTCTTTATTGAATGTTTATATGATCTATACAATACATTATAGAGAGTGCAACTACAGAGTGGAAAAAAATACAAAATCCCATAACATTTCTTAAAGGTACTGTAGTAGATTGTCTACATCCTAACCCCAAGAAAGTCTGAATAATATTATTCAGAAAAAAGCGTACTTTGCAGATGTAATTAGATTAAGATTTTGAGGTGAGATTATTCTCCTAAATTCAATGATAAGAATCCTTATAAAGAAGCACACAACAGTGAGATAGGGAAAAAGAAAAGAAGGTCACATTCAAGATGGAGGCAGAATTGGAGTGATGCATCACGAGACCAGAAACTGGAAAAGGAATGCTAAAACCTGATTTTGGACTTCTAGTCTGCAGAATTGTGAGAGAATATATTTCTGACATGTTAAACAACCCCATTTGTGGTAATTTGTTACAACAGTTTCAGGAAATTAATATAAGAAATCAGTTAGGTTACATTAAAATACTCAAAAATAACAAAAGTATGGCACAAACATCCTTAATTTTATTTATCATTCATTTAACAATACAGGAAAGGTGATCAAGGGCAGCAAGTATCTCTTCTCAACAGACTCAGATCCTCCCATCTTTGTCTCCTTTATTCATAAGCTTTGCTATAGTTTGCATTCTTTCAGGAGAGGGGAAAAGAGAGGGTGAAGGAGTCAAATACATTCTGTTAAAAATACATCATTTCTGTTCCCATTCTATAAGAGATGACTTAGTCACAATGTCACATCTCAGTGCAAGAGAGGCTAAGAAATGTTCTCTATCTTGTGCTTGACTATAATGCTATAACTATGGATGAAGGAGGAAATCTTTTGATGAAATGCTAGCATAATTTGCCAGACTTAGTGTTTGTCAAAATTAGAATTTGCCAAAATTGAAGTCAAGTTAATATTTTCAAATCATTACTATCATCTACAAAATTGTAAGTGTACATACAAATATACAGTTTTATTTGTACTTCATATGGTAGTATGTAATTTTCAGAATGTGCACAAGGTACATCGCCTACATCATTTTTCTAAGACAAAATAATTATAATTTTAATTTTACAAGAAATGATTCACACATTTTACTTAGATTTAGAAAAGCACAAATCCAATTAGCAAATTTTCTAATTTAAAGGTGCTATAAATGTTGAATAGTTGGCCATTTCTTGAACCAAATTGCTTCTTAGAACCAATCATTAGTCAGTGTATTATAAGGAAATTAAACATTCAGAATATGTCACCACACTTTTATTAAAACCTTTGAAAGGACAAAAGTTATACATGCACTTTAAATAACTTTAAAATGTATCAGATGAAGATAAGGGAAAAATATAAATTAAATATGGAAAAATCTCTTGTACTGTCAGTAACAAGAAAATCTACTTCCCTTGTGAAGAAATAAACAGAAACAGTGACTTCTGTCACACAAATGGTAAATACAAAACTCGCTTTTCACCTTCGTAGCTAATTAAATTTCTTTGCATTTTGAAGATTCTGTTCAGTTTCTTCTAAAAAAAATATACACTCAGTTTTAAGAACCTAATAAATGTCTTACTCAAATAGCTAATTTACATATTTCAATATCAACATACTTTATTTATTTAATGTGAGTAATCATGGAACATTTATTGATATCCACAGGAATGATGTCTTCAGAATCTGAGTTACTTCCTTTTCAACATTTCATAAGTTACAAGGTCACTAAATTTTTTATCTCTACAAATTTCTTCCACTTACCAGTAAATTTTGGTCTTTCTAGACATCTTCACTATGGATTCAGCATGGCATGCTCACGGCATTCTTGTGAAGTTTCCCAACAATCATTAGTTTGTCTGAAGTTTCCTAGCTCAAATCCCCGATAGTAAAATCCTGGTTGATTTAATTCATGTTTTCATCCAAAGCATGGTATAAGTTATTGGCTGGCCCATAGTTGGCTAACAATGGCAGGTGTCCAACCATGGTCCATTTGGCTCCAGCCAGGGGACAGAATCATAGTGAAAAACAAAATTGCAAGGTTTATTATTGGGGCTGTTGCCATAACAAGCATTCTGAGGTTCACCAGTGTTCCAGACTCTGTAGTATCTTTATTGCACCATTAATCTTTGAGAATAGGGTTTTTCAACTTTGACACAATTGACATGTATGCCAAATACTTTGTTGTAGGAGTTGCCTTGTGCATTTTAGGATATTTGCAGGATTCCTGGCCTCTACCCACTAGATGCCAGTAGGTTCCCCCACCCTAATGTCTTCTGTCATTGCCAAGTGTCCCCTGGTGGAGCAAAATCACTCTCAGTTGTGAGCTTCTGCTCTAGAATCATCTGGGACAATTCTCTAAATTCTCTTCATGGCACCAACATTCTTCAGACTAAAACTCCAAGCTCAGTCACATGATGATTACATAAACCCCAAGCAGAAAGGATTTATTCTGCATATAAATTTGTCTCTTGAGGAAATGAAAGGCCTTATCATTATGTTGATTGGCAGGTCCTGGGATGATCTTCCTCCCTCCTTACTGCAAGAGAAGAAGCAGTAGATAGAACCATTCGGCACCCAATATCTAAGTAAGATTTTGTTAGGTGAAGTGCTGCCAGTCCTCCGTGGCTTGTTCCAAATAACCAGAGGACTTGAAGTTTGCAGCTGGGATGACTCAGGCTCTATCATAGCAGCCTGGTACCTGTGTTTCCCAGCACGTTGTTAGTCAGATAAACTCTGTCATTTTCTGGGTAACCCCCAGGCTAGAAGAGAAACGTCAAATCTCTGCTTATGAGCCCACAGCTATCCAGCCATAGTTTCTGGAGTCCACAGGTGGGGTGTCACAGGCCCTCACACAACAAACACATGCTCCAGTTTCCCAGGTCATTCAAACTCAGATCCAACTCCCAGAGGTGGTGGTTGGCCTAGGGCACAGCAGACACTCAAAGGCTGTAGAACTGAGCCATCAAATGCCTAACCAGAGGGTCTGGAGTTTACTTGGATGACTGAAACCCTCATACAGCAGCAGCACTTATGTTCCCCAGGTCATTCAAGTTTAGATCCAACTCTGCCAGGCTCTGATTCACACTGAGGGTGGGAGTCAGATCTTCACAGGCAGCAGCAGTGACTTGGCAAATCTTCAACTGCAAGATCCTCAGCCAATGACTGGGTACCTCAAGCTTAACAGAAAAGCCTCAGATCCAAATCCTCCAGTGTACTTGGTGCTGAGCAAGGAGTCAGTGTCCTGTCAAGCCATAACCTCCAGAGGACACTTCCTCAACTGAATCATCTGCATCCTGCATTTGGGTTGCTGGAGCCCCTCACAGAGCAGTTCCATGCCTGACAACCCCAAGTCATTGCTCCTTAGGTCCATCCTTATTAAATTCTTATTGGATATCAGAGCTCCTGTGAGGTCTTAATATGCAGGGCTAGAAACTCAGCACCTCTTCAACCTCAATTCTGCAGTTTGCGGTATCTGAGTCTTTGACAGAGCAGCTTCACCCCCCAGCTTCTCAGGGCATTGCAATACAAAAGCAGCTCTATCAGATTTGGATTAGAGCTTAGAGCATCAGCAAGCTGTTCATTGTAGATGTCTGACAAAACATTCCTCTCGGCTGACTATGCCAATAGCATCTGGACCCTGAAGCCCATCTCACCCATCTTCTTCACCCACACTGCAGGCAGCCCTGTACCAGTGCAAATTTATAGAGATACTATAGCTAGCGCTGTCAGTGTAGAATGTATGGTTAGGAATTCTGCCTATGAATGTGTTTCTATCTGTGCTTGAAGATGGAAGTGATTATATAGCTTATTGCCTATGAGAAATAACAATTATAGATAATATTTATTTGAATTGGAGCTGGGGTGATTTAAAATATAATAGTATCAAAGTCTTAACATTTATAGAAAACTAAACTGATATTGCCAATATTAAGAGAGGCAGAAAAGCAATGTGAAAGGACACCGAAATATTTTCCCTTTCCAGCTATAGGAAAAATTAGATACATCAAATTTTACTCTGTATAAAATAAGTAAGAGTAGTCTAATTGATGATGTGTTAACAAACATTTCCCAAACCTCCATGCCTTGAAGCAACAAGAGTTTATTTCTTTTCTACATTTTAAATTTGTTCTGGGATCCAAGCTAGTTAGTGTCATACCATGTGGGATATCACTGGCCATGGTGACAAGAAGAAGATGGACTTTTACAGTAGTACCCAACACCTGCACCATTAATAAGTATTGGCCAAGAAATAAAACTTTGCTGCTATATGGCACTGAGATTTTGAGGCTGATTATCATCACAGAATAACTCTCTCCTGATTGAAATAGATATTTGTACCTGAAGCAGGTTGTCCATGGGCATGGTTCATCAGTTTGCACAGAAGATATGAATATTGGAATCTGGAAAATAATGATAAATGTTATACAGTAGCAGAAAAAAATAAAACTATCCCTAGCAATATACTAAAATATCACATATCTCATGAAATTTTAACTCTGGGACAAGAAGTCTGAAAACACTATTAATAGAACACATTTGTTGTTGTTTGTTGTATTTGATAAGGTACTGCCAGAAAAAAAAGAGCTCAGGAAAAACAAAACAAAACAAAAAAATAATAGAAACCCCAGCTTATCAGAATTAAGAACAAGAATTAAGAATAGACAGACAAGATAATTGAAGTTCTGTAGGTTCATAAGAAGAAATTATATTTTACCTTACCCTCTCATTATTCCAGAAAGAAAGAAGAAACGAAAGAAGATTTGAACTATAAATATTTATTAAAATTTAGCAATATGAAAAAAATATTAGTATTTTATTACCCATGCTTAAAACCTGAATGGATTAAGATGCCTCAGCACAAGCATGACCTTACTATTGTGTAGGATCTAGTACTTTTAACTGCATAAGTTGACTCAGAGGATTGAGGCTAGTGGTAAAATCCCCAAATCAAAGACATTTAATTAAGCTCAGGGTACCTATATTTGGGTCTATTGTAGAGGCAGCAAGAAGTAAAGCAATATAGCAAATTTGAGAATTATCTCAAAGAACTTTCTTCTTTTAGCTCTTTTCATATATAGATAACTGAGATCAAATATGTAAAATTCCTAAAAACTTAATAAATACTCTAAGGCACAAAATAATTCTTGGACTTCTAACTACTTAAAGGCAGAACGTTGTCTGAGACATGCTTTGCTCTCAAAAGATTGACATTGCCCAATGCTTATTTCACAGAAGGCAAAGTGGCTAAAGGCAGAGGAGAATCTCTCAGAGGGGCCCAGGAAGAATGGCATTCAGGGCCATTTTCAGGGAGCAGGAACAGTCTAATTAAGGAATGTTGTCCAGTCCTGAGGTAGAAACCATGAGAGTGTTTGTTCAGAGGGATTTAAGGATTAATATAGACCAGGGACCAATGCAAATTTCCGTTTGTTTCTTTTTCCAGATTGGAGATCTAGTAGTTCTGCAGAACACAATCTACCTCTCTATGTTGCATTTGTGGTGAGAAGATAATTTGTCCTGTTAGTGTGTAAGTTCCTGCATCAAGAAAAGTCACAAGTGAAGCTGATGTGGATGCAACTGTTCTAATAGAGACTAAGTCTCATAACCCAGAGGTACTAAATTTTGAGCTGTCTCATGAATGGAAGATGTTATAAACTGCCTCCTTGGCGAAGGTATTTAGTATGTTTTATACATAGAAAGAAAAGAGAACCAAACATGTGATTTATGGTAAAGTCTTTTAATGCTCTTCTATATCTGGTTTAACTTCTCCTTAGGTATATGGGAGGCTTGCAATTACAAAATTGCACAAATGACAGGGCCATATGACTCTAACTATGATTTATTGGTAGAAGTAGCATGAAAACCAGCATTTAATTGCTGCGCAAGAACCTTGGGCACTCTGTCCTTATGAATTAGCACACCAAGATGTTTCACATGGAAAAATAAAGCCTAGTTATGTTAAGATCACACTAGGATATTCTGTTTTCTAAGTATAATGTAGGCCACCCTGACTGATATACTATCTCAGCACAAAACACATAGATCTTAGAAATATAACAAACATACATTAAAGTATACTAATGAGATCATAAGAAAATAAGGGAATAAGCAAAACCCCAAAGTAATTTAGTAAAGCTGAGAACAGAATGGAAAGTAAACATGGGTCCTGAGGCCAGATTCTTCCTGTGCATTGGGATAGAATAGCTTTATGCAGTGAAGCTGATTTTTAAGACTTGAATGTTTAGAAAGTAGTAAAAGTGATGCTGAGTCCTCTGAATTAAGTTGGGACTGCAGAGATTATAGCTTCAGTAAAATGTAGGCTTACAAAAAGCATTTCACCTGTAAATGAAAAAAAAAATAAGAAAATGTAATTGCTTGGCCTGGTATTAAGTGGAAAAATATTAATAAAATGAATTATTCAGAAAATTGTTGACATAAATCTTCACTCAAATGTGTCCTATGACTGAAATAATAAACCCTACATGATCTTGGAAATTCCAAGCATAAAATTTAAATCTCATTGAACTCTGTTAAGTAGAAGACCCTAGTTCCAATAAAAATAAAATTTGTTTTAGAAAAAAGCAAAACTCTCAATATTCTCTCCAAAAATGTCTTCCTCTTATGGATTGTGACACAAAGTACTATTAATGCTGGAATTATCCAATATAAAATATAAAATGACAATGGATAGATATTTTAAATTGAAGGAGTTTTAAAACTGGATAAGAAAAAATGATCTAAATGCAAAACAAACAGGAAATATAATTAAATAGAAATTTTAGGAAAAAAAAATATAACAACTAAAATAATATATCCAATGGATGTGTTGGTAACATAATAGAACAGACCCAGCTGAAGGTGAAATTAGTAAAATGGAAAATATTAGTCAAGAAACAGAATGCAACAAGGATATAAAAGTACATGAACAACATGTTGATAGATATATTGAATAGAGTTAACAATAATGAATAGTTCTGACATACTTCTAATTAGACATACATAAAAAATAATGAAAATGGGAAAATACATTACATATATACTGGATAATATTTTTTGGAAGTGAGTAAAATGACAAATTACCAGATATTGAAATCCTAGTGCATACTGAGCAAGATAAATTAATAAAAATCCAGAACTATGTAGTTATCACGATTTAAAGTGTTCAGCAACTATAGAAAAATAAATCAGTGGGACACAAAATAGAATTTAGAAACAGAGTTACACATAAATAAATAGTTGATGTATGAGAGAAGTTGCATTATATACCAGGGAGGAAAGGATGGACAACTCAAAAAAGAATACTGAAATAATTGGTCATTCATTTGGAAAGAAGTAAATTTCAGACAGATTAAAAATAATATGTAAAAGAAACTATTTAAAAGGCAATATGAAAGAATGTCTTCATAAAATTTGAAAGGGAAAAGATTTCTTCAACAGGAAGGAAAAAACTTCCAAAAGTGAAAAACGTTTTATTTAATAAACTTGACTGCTGTAAGATAAAGAATATCTGTATACTCCAGTACCAAGCAAATTAATTAAATTAAATTAAAAATTAAAACTACAAACCGATATATTTGAACCCTAAATAATGTAAAAAAGTGTATTAGTTTATATAAAAATCACCTAGGAATTATGCTAAATCTCATTATTTATTAGAGAAATTCCATCAATTTAGGGCAATAGTTTTTGTTTTATTTTTTTAATTTTTTTTTTTTTTTTTTTTTTTTTTTATTTTTTGCGGTACGCGGGCCTCTCACCGCTGTGGCCCCTCCTGCCGTGGAGCACAGGCCCTGGACGCGCAGGCCCAGCGGCCACGGCCCATGGGCCCAGCTGCTCCGTGGCACGCAGTATCCTCCCAGACTGGGGCACGAAACCATGCCCCCCGCATCGGCAGGCGGACTCCCAACCACCGCGCCGCCAGGGAAGCCCTAGGGCAATAGTTTTAGCACAAAAGGTGAGCAAACTTTGCATCTCACAATATTGTACACTGAAAAAATTGTGCAAAGAATTCTATAATCTTTTGGGGGAAATTGTAAATTGACAAAACCTTTCTGGGAAATAAGTTGTAGTTATAGATATGAGTATGTAGGTGCCTGCACTAATGACTTTGTATTCCCATGACAAGGTGTATATCCTTAGAAAATTCTTCTATATGTAACATTAAAATAGCTATACACTTATTCAGAGAAGCAATTATTTTTTAATTAATTTTATTGGAGTACAGTTGTTTTACAATGTTGTGTAGCTTCTACTGCACAGCAAAATGAATCAGCCATACATATACATATATCCCCTCACTTCTGGGTTTCCCTCCCATTTAGGGCACCACAGAGCATTAAGTAGAGTTCCCTGTGTAATACTCTATGTTCCCATCAGTTGTATTTTTTATACATAGTATCAATACTGTATATGTGTCAATCTCAATCTCCCAATTCCTCCCATCTCACCCCTCTCCCCCTTGGTATCCATATATTTGTTCATTATATCTGTGTCTCTATTTCCGCTTTGCAAATAAGGTCAACTATAAAATTTTTCTAGATTCCACATATACGCATTAATATATATTTGTTTTTCTCTTTCTGACTTACATCACTCTGTATGACACTCTCTAGGTCCATCTATGTGTATATAAATGACCCAATTTCTTTCATTTTTATGGCTGAGTAATATTCCCTTGTATATATGTACCACATCTTCCTTATCTATTCCTCTGTTGATGGACATTTAAGTGGCTTTCGTGTCCTGGCTCTTGTAAATAGTGCTGCTGTGAACATTGGGGTGCAGGTACCATTTTGAATTATGGTTTTCTCTTGTTATATGCCCAGTAGTGGGATTGCTGGGTCGTATGGTAGTTCTATTTTTAGTTTTTTAAGGAACATCCATACTGTTTTCCATAGTGGCTGTATCAATTTACATTCTCACCAAGAGTGCATGAGGGTTTCCTTTTCACCATACTCTCTCTAGCATTTATCATTTGTAGATTTTTAAAATGATGGCCATTCTGACTGGTGTGAGGTGATATCTCTTTGTAATTTTGATTTTCATTTCTCTAATAATTAGTTATGTTGAACAGCTTTTCATGTGTGTGTTGGCCATCTGTATGTCTTCTTTGGAGAAATGTCTATTTATAGGTCTTCTGTCCATGTTTGGATTGGGTTGTTTGCTTTTCTAATATGAGCTGCATGAGCTGCTTGTATATTTTGGAGATTAATCCTGTGTCAGTTGCTTCATTTGCAAATATTTTCTCCTATTCTGAGGGTTGTCTTTTCATCTTGTTTATGGTTTCCTTTGCTGTGCAAAAGCTTTTATGTTTAATTAGGTCCCATTTGTTTATTTTTGTTTTTATTTTCATTACTCTAGGAGGTGGGTCAAAAAATATCTTGCTGTAATTTACATCATAGAGTGTTCTATGTCTTCCTCTCAAATTTTATAGTGTCTGGCCTTACATTTAGGTTTTTAATCCATTTTGATTTTATGTTTGTGTATGGTATTAAGGAGTGTTCTAATTTCATTCACTTACATGTAGCTGTCCAGTTTTCCCAGCACCACTTGAAGAAGCTGTCTTTTCTCCATTGTACACTTTTGCCTCCTTTGTCATATATTAGGTGACCATAGTTGCATGGGTTTATCTCTGGACTTTCTATACTGTTCCATTGATCTATATTTCTGTTTTTGTGCCAGTACCATACTTTGTAGATTATTGTAACTGTAGTATTGTCTGAAATCAGGGAGCCTGATTCATCCACCTCCATTTTTCTTTCTCAAGATTGCTTTGGCTATTCAGGGTCTCTTGTGAGTTGCCATACAAATAGTAAAATATTTTGTTCTAGTTCTGAGAAAAATGCCATTGGTAGTTTGATAGGGATTGCGTTGAATCTGTAGACCGCTTTAGGTAGTATAATCATTTTCATAATATTGATTTTTCCAATCCAAGAACATGGTATACCTCTACATCTTTGATTTCTTTCATCAGTATCTTATAGTTTTCTGCATACAGGTCTTTTGCCTCCTTAGATAGGTTTATTCCTAGGTATTTTATTCTTTATTTTATTGCAGTGGTGAGTGAGATTGTTTCCTTAATTTCTCTTTCTGCTCTTTCATTGCTAGTGTATAGGAATGCAAGAGATTTCTGTGTATTAATTTTGTATCCTGCAACTTTGCTAAATTCATTGATTAGCTGTAGTAGTTTTCTAGTGGCATCTTTAGGATTTTCTATGTATAGTATCATGTCATCTGCAAACAGTGACAGCTCTATTTCTTCTTTTCCAATTAGTATCCCTTTTATTTCTTTTTCTTCCCTGATTGCTGTGCCTAGGGCTTACAAAACTATGTTGAATAATAGTGGTGAGAGTGGAAACCCTTGTCTTTTCCTGATCTTTGAGGAAATGCTTTCAGTTTTTCACCATTGAGAATAACCCTAAATAATGTAAAAAAGTGTATTAGCTTATATAAAAATCACCTAGGAATTATGCTAAACCTCATTATTTATTAGAGAAATTCTGTCAATTTAAGGCAATATTTTTAGTACAAAAGTTGAGCAAACTTTGCATCTCACAATATTGTGCATTGAAAAGTTGTGCAAAGAATTCTGTAATCATTTGAGGGGAATTGTAAATTGTCAAAATCTTTGTTGCAGTTATAGATATGAGTAGATAGGTGCCTGCACTAATGACTTTATATTTCCATTGCAAGGTGTATATCCTTGGGGAATTCTTCTATATGTAATATTGAAACAGTTATAATATTATTCAGAGGAGCAATGTTTGTAACATTACGAAGAGAGATATAATCTGAATGTCATCAATAGGGAATGGCATATGGATCATGGTAAAACATACAAAGGGATTCTATCAAATAGAGAAAAAGAAAGGAAGTGCTGCTATAAAGATAAGCATGGATTAGATGCAAACATATAATATTTAGGAAAAAAGTTACAAAATGCTACATCTAGTAAGATATAATTATTAATAATATATAATATGCATATTTCTATTATTCAAAAATTTAAATGTAACAATATATTATTTGTGAATCCATAAAAATTGAGGAAAGTGATATTACAAAACAAGTGAAAGTGGCTACCTGTCCAATGCAGGTCAATTCATACAAGTAGGGAAGGCATAGAGAAGAAATAATATATATATATATATATATGTATATATAACTTAATTTGTATATTTAAGAACTGACAGAATATGACACAAGGTAAAAAATTCAAATTGTTGTGATAAAAAGTAGATTTCTCAAGTTTCAAAACAGGTAATGTGAGATATTTAGAAGAAAAGACTTTTTTACTCAATAAGAAAGCTTCATGGAGAATTTGAAATGTGGACAGATCTCTTAAGATATGAGGGGTTTGGACAGAATCACATACTAAACAGGCAATTTTAAGTAAATAATTTAATTCTTCTTGACCTCAACTCTCTGATTTGTGAAATAATTAGATTATACCAAAGCATCTCTATGCCCTAACACTCTCCAACATTCTAGAGTTCACCAGTTTTATAGAGGTCTTTAATTTCTGGGGCGGGAAGGGGTGTAATACAGCAGGAGAAATATTTTTCAAGATTATGTAATGTACCTCCAATGAAACAATCACTACATTTACAAAATTGACAGGCAAGATTTTAAGAAACCTTTTAGTCACAGTTCTACATTACATAATTCATTTTCATTTTCAAGAAAATACAGTAGTTTTGCTTTGTGTTGCCTACCAAAACAAGAGAAAGACTTTCTTCAATTAAGGTAAATAATTATTTGAATGCCTAAACCCGTCAGATTCAATTTTTTGCATTTTTTTACTTTATATCTTAACTTCTTATCTCAATGAAGTTATTCCCATTAACTTTCTCTGTCTCTCTGCCTCTCTGTCTCTCTCTCTCTCTATATATATACACATATATACTTATATACATATACATATCTACACACACACACAATAAAAACCTGCAAATAACCTTAAAGTGGGCACTCAATATCCATAGCTCTGCATCTGCAGATTCAGCCAACTTTAGATGGCACAGTACTATAGCAGGTATTTACTGAAGAAATTCCATGTATATATGGACTTGCGCAAGTTGAAACCCGTGTTGTTCAAGGGTCAACTACCACATAAAGTTACCACTATATAAAATTACATCTATATCTGTGTTTTGTGAAAATTCTGTTTGGGAAGCTTATCAAGAAGATGTAACATTGATTTGACCTGTGAGCTGTACCCACTATTCAAAATCTGCTTATGCCCTTCCCTGTCCTTGGAATGTGCACTCTTCTTGCCTTCCTGAAGTTAGAAGCTACCCAAGGACACAGCACTGAGACAGTAATATGATGGGCTGTGTATGTGACTGAACCCAGTTAAAGCCTCTGTATAACTTTTAAGTTTTAGTGGGTAGTTTTGGATGTCCACTCATTTTAAGACTTCCAGAGACAAGCTTCATAAGCAATTTCCCTTGATCATTAAATCTGTCACTTATCAATCTGGCATGGTCTACATTTTCTTTGGTTTCTCCCTGTCCTCCTTGGGAGAGGATTATAATCCTCAGATTATACCCAGGAAGCCCCTGAGGGAGGCTCCTGAGGAGGTAGCCACCCAACAACTGGTGAGCCTGTCAGAGAATGAAGAAATAGGCTTTGGGAAAGAGGTGTCTGAGGTGGAAATCCTGCTTGGCCCATATGTCAGACACTGGTGGCCTGTCCCATGAGTACAGAGATGCCCTAAAAATGCTGGCTGCTTTAATGAGTTTGTTTAAGGAACCTTGCACTGTGCACTGTGGCCAAGAAGGAAAATAAATGGCCAACATTGTGAGCTAGCCATTGGTGAGCAATTCAGCTGGACACCAACGCTCAAGCAGAGGCTGAGATTCAAGTTAGAAAGTTGGAAGAAGAGCTGAGGTTAGAACGTGTGTTTTTCCACTACTCTGCTTACTTCAGGGCTGGCAGACAATGTGGGAGAGCAGGATAAGAAGTTAGAGACCTTGGCATGCCATTTTGCAAAGCTAGGAGGGCACAAGATCCCAAAGACTATGATTCAGGTGTTTGTGACGAATTGTGATTAGAAGGTGAGAGGTAAAATCTCTGGAAGAGTGATGGGAATGGAGAGGAGGATGTGATGGTAGCTGATGAGAAAACTGACAAAATGCCCCAGGCCCAGTGGCCACTAATACAAAGAATAAATTTAAGTAGCATTTAAAGAGAAACATTTATGAGAAAACTTACATTTTTCTCTGTGCCTTGAAGTTTGTAAATCTTACCATATTTTTGAAATTTAAATACTCCAGGAATTAACAAAAACATTGCCTACAGAAACTAAAGGAAAAAAAAGGGGGGGGTGAGAAACGTAGCCTTTTAAAATACAGACTGCTGTAGCAGTTCCCTTGTCTAAATTGATTTGTAAGAGAGCTAAGAGTTTTTGTTTGTTTGTTTTTACAAAACTAGTAATAATAAAGATGAAAGAAAATGACTGTATGTGAATAGTAGAATGTGTGTTTTAGGTAATAAAAGTAGGTGAAACAGGAGAGAAGGGGACAGGGCACAAGCTTTAAAAGAATGGTGCAGCCACAGGACATGACAAAGACTGGTTAGAACCAACTGGGGCCAAGATGGCAGAAGATTCGACATCCACTACACCTTGAGCCTCGTTATAAGTTCATTGTAATGCATTAGCTAAGTGACATACCCAACCAGCATCATGACAGTTCTGTGACCAACCATAAAAGGTCAAAAAGTGGGCAGTGGCCAAATTCCTGGAAATACCCACCCCTTCCCGGAAATAATTGGAATAATCTCCCCACTCATTAGCCTATGAAATTACCCAGCCAATAAAAACTAACCACACCACATTTTGAGGCTCTCTCACCTTCTGAGATGGCTCATACTCTGTCTGTAGGGTGTGTTTCTCTCTAAATAAATCCACTTCTTACCTATCACTTTGTGTCTCACTGAATACTTTTGAAAGGAGACATCAAGAACCACAAATTCACCGGGAACACAGGTATGAGGAATGGAGATGCATTTGGGGTAAAGAAAATAGATTTTTAATAATAAAAGTTATAAAGCACATGTTTTATTTTTGGTAAAATAAAAAGAAAGTAATTTTGTTTTAAAATAAAATAACTGTTTTAGAATAAGAAAAGAAAAAATACGACAAATTTTAATTAGATATAGGAAGTTGCAGTTTTGTGGAAGTCACAGAAGTTCTATGGAGGAGGAATATTGAGAAATAAATTTTATGTGTGGTCAGGCTGACTAAAGTTGGAATAGAATTATTTAAGTTAAAGGGGAAAAAAAGAGTTAATATCAAAAATCCACTGGTACAAAATGAGAATTTGTTTTTTTCCCTGTTAAAAGGGCAAACATTTTCTTATATAATTGGACTGTTCTTAATAAGAAATTGTAAACAAAGGTTTTTCTTTACCTTTAATGTAATCTGCCTAGAAAATAAATATTCTGTGTTTGTCTTTATTGGATCTTTAACCATGTCCGTTTTTTGAAGTCTTTTGTTATTTGAAGTCATTGATTTACTCTGAAGCATTTGTAAGAGCATTCATACAAAAAAAATTTTTTTTTTCAGTATACACTTGGCAACTGAGTTATAAGACCAATTTGCTTTCATATGGGAGGGGCAACAATGGACCTTTCCAGTGCATCCCCAAGTGGGAGGTAACCTGAGACCTGCTCCTGTTCTCCTTCCCCACATCGGTAAAATGGACCCTTTACATTGATGGTCCAATGTCAACAATGTGAGATCTTACCTCTGCTGCAGGACACTTTGCAGGTCTTGTTGGTACATCTGCAAGGGAGATGGATGGTGAACTCATAGGAAATTAAAGACCCAGGTACTGCCATAAGGTTTGAGGAGTTATTTGGCCGGGTATGACGTGTGTTACTCCAGAAGCTGTGGTTGATAAGATAGAAGCCTTTCCAATCCTTAAGAATGCAGAGGAGCTGCCAGGCTTTGTAGGGATCTGGGGATTTTAGAGGACTTTATTCCCCACCTAGAACAGTGACTCCATCCACCACATCACCTGATAAAGAAAGGGCACGTGCAGGACTGGGGATCAAAGCAGCAAATATCTTTGAAAGGACAAAAGTACTAGTGAAGCAAATTAAAGCTCTGGGTGTCTCCCAGGCAGGGTTACCATTTATGTTAGATGTACCTGTGACTCCAGAAAGTATGAGTCAGACACTGTAGCAGAGACAACAGAAGAGGAAAGGAAAGATCCCCTAGAATTTTGGTCCCATCTCTGGAAAAGGACAGAAACCCAATATAGACTCACAGAGTAACAGTTCTTAGCAGTGTACACAACACCCCACCAAGTGAAGACTCTCAGGGAGAAAATGAACTGCAGCAGCCAGTGGGCTACACTGAGAGCAGCTTGGCTGGTGATCAGTCATGAGACCTGTCATTAACCCTTTGCACTGATGTTGGGCTTTTCTAAAGAGGTTAACCCTATGGCTAGGGCAATGAGAAGCCAAAGGATAGATGACTCGTGAGTGTGCCATTATGTTGTCAGAATGTGTGGAGGAACTTTTGGATTTGCCTGAAAAAGCCTCATTGTCTTTCACATTCCAGTTTATAAGGTGCTAACAGCCCTTAGCAATAAGGAAGCTGATGGATATGAGCCCTAGCTACTAACCCTTCAGAACATACAGCAGATTGGGTGCATAGAAAGAATGGCCACCACAGTACACAGGTGGGATCACATATTGCCAAGGATGCTGGATTGTACTTGAAAGACAGTGACTTGGCTAAAGCAGTAAGAGCATGTCCTGTGTGTTCTAAATGATGCCCAAGGTAACTGCCATCCATTGGAGTTCCCAACCAGTGAAGGATTGACACATTGATTCTATTGCCCCCCTCCCTCTAAGTGAGGGTTCTAAATATGTCTTGGTTTGTGTGATCATTGTCTGACCTAACCAAGCTTTTCTGATTTGCAGTGCAAATCAGGCTGTCATTATTCAGGGATTAGAGAACGTGAGTACCATGTATGGATACCCGCATTGAATAGACAATGATTAGGGGGTCACATTGCAAAGGTCAGGATATGCAAAACTGAGCAAAAGACATGCCATTGAATGGAGGTCCCATCTCCCCTATAACCTGTAAGCATCAGGTTTAATAGAAAGGAAGATTGAAATATAAAAGCAGCAGATTAAACTACCAAGAGGTAAAACCACTTTAGGCTAGTGAACTAGAGTAGATGTCCCCAACCTCCGGGCCAAGGACCTATACCAGTCTGTGACCTGTTAAGAAACCATCTGAACAGCAGGAGGTGAGTGGCTGGCGGGCAAGCGAGAAAAGCTTCATCTGTATTTACAGCCACTCCCCATCACTTGCATTACCGCCTGAGTTCCACCTCCTGTCAGATCAGTAGCAGCATTAGATTCTCATAGGAGCATGAACCCTACTGTGAACTGCGCATGTGAGTGATCTAGATGGTGTGCTCCTTATGAGAATCTAATACCAGATGATCTGGGGTAGAGCTGAGGCGGTGATGCTAGTGCTGGGGAGTGGCTGCAAATACAGATTATCATTAGCAGGGAGGTTTGACTGCACAGAGAACATCAATTGCTTGCAGACTCATATCAAAACACTATCAGTGAGTGGCAAGTGACAATTAAGCTGCATCTTACAGAATAGACTGGATGTAAGCAACACACTTTGGGTGCCACTGTCTTCCATCACCCCCAGATGGGACCATCTAGTTGCAGGAAAACAAGCTCAGGGCTCCCAATGATTCTGAATTATGGTGAGTTGTACAATTATTTCATTATATATTATAAAGTAATAATAATAGAAATAAAGTGCACAATAAATGTAATGTGCTTGAATCATCCCAACACCACCCCCACCCCACCTCCAGTTCAGTGGAAAGAATGTCTTCCATGAAACTGGTCACTGGTGCCAAAAAGGTTGGGAACTGCTGGACTAGAGTACTGCTCTAGGCTTTAATACATTTGAATGATCAACCATTAGGGCTTGTTACCCCATGTGCCAGACAGGAAGCACCTGCCAACACACCCAACACTGTAAAGGAATGAAAGTTGTGGGAAAGAGCCATTGCCCTGACTCTCACCATGGATCAATATGCTATGCTGCTGAGACCACCAAGCCCCATCATACCTGGGAAAGGATTTATCAACTGGAATATGCAATTTGATGGTCCCACCAGAATGAGTTAATTACCTCACCCTCCTGGGTAAAAGGGACCTACTCAATTTCACTGGAATCCCATTGTCCTGCTGCAAGTCATACCTGTTGAAACACACTATGCCTAAAATGAAATGCAGACCACAGAAAGAGGGGAGAAGGTGAGGGTCCTGGTCTGGCATTTCTGTCCTCAGTCCATTTCCTTATTCTTGACAGTGCTGCCTTCCTCACCCAACATATATGATATGTACAACCAAGTCAACTTCCTAAACATGTTCTATTTTCCACTGGCAAGATTATTTGGCTGCCATCTTTGTTTCCTCCATTGACATGGAGGACATTATAGCCCTTAGTAAACTCAAACAGCAAACCTTGAATGACAATCAAAAAAGCCTGTCTTTACTGAACACTGAAATGTCTCTAATGAGAAAAGCTGTTCTCAAAAACAGAGTAGGCTTGGAAATTATTACTGTCTCCAAAGGATGCACCTGTGCTATTATCCAAAAAACATTGTCTGTTCATACCTGATGAGTCTGCTAATGTGTTATTTGTTTGTTTGTTTGTTTTTTGCAGTAAGCGGGCCTCTCACTGTTGTGGCCTCTCCCGTTGCAGAGCTCAGGCTCTGGACGTGCAGGCTCAGTGGCCATGGCTCATGGGCCTAGCCGCTCCATGGCATGTGGGATCTTCCCGGACCGGGAAACGAACCCGTGTCCCCTACATCGACAGGCGGACTCTCAACCACTGTGCCACCAGGGAAGCCCCATTTTTATTAAATCATATGAGGCCACAAGTAAACTCCGTGAATGATCAACCCCCAGCCTAGGGGACTAAAGAGGTTCAGATCAAGAGGGCCTTGGTGGAAAAAGTTGTTGCTGATTTTCACAATTATTGTCTTAACCTGAGTTTCCTCTTGCATGTCCTATATTGTTGCTATGGTACCTTCCTCCAATGTAGTCAGATAGCCACCAAATGAGCCATCTCCATGCTAATGAAGTGGCTTGCTGACCACTCAGAACACACTGCAGATGGTGGGGGGGGGGGGCATGGGAGATTGTAAGAGCTGGTCACAAGGGTGAATTAGTGGGGAAGGTCATCAGGAAGATGTGACTGCTGGTTTGACCTGAGAGCTGGACCCAGATGTTTGAAGGCTGTTCATGCCCTCCCCTGTCCTTGGAATGTGCACTCTGCTTGCCTTCCCAGAGTTAGAAGCTACCTAAGACACAGAATTGAAATAGTAATTTGCTGTTGAGACCATCTGGACTGTGTACATGGCTGAACACAGTTAAAGCCTCTATACTGTATTAACTTTTAAGATTTGGTGGGCCATTGCAGAAATCTATTCATCTTGAGACCGCCCACCACAAACCTCTTAAGTATGTTTCCTTAGTTATTAAATCTACCACCTAGCAATCTTGTGTGTTCTACCTTTTTCTTAAGACTCTCCCTGCCCTACTCTTGTGGGAGCCAGTTTCAGTTTACACCTGGGAAACTCCAAAGGAAGTTGCAACCCAAAAACTTAATCTTCTATAATCTACATCAAACATCATTCCAATTACCTTACTTGCAAAAAAAATTATTATTTACATTTTCAGTATATATTTATAAACTTATGGATTAATAAATTGCTATGTATAGATACCATTAATTTTCAGTATAATCAAAATTTTCAAATGATGATTTATGGGAACTTTACAATCGTGAATTACTTTGAGTCATCAAGTTGGTTTTAAAATTATACATATTTTACATACTCTAAATCTTTGATGATTGTAATATCTTCCTTGCATTTTAAGTTATATACCCTTAATTTAAAAGCCATAGCAATCCAATTCTAAACCTAGCAAAGTATACTGTAATTTATATTTATTTACTTAGTTTCTTGCTACAGAATTCAACTGTTTTTTCTATTATTAAATTTTCACTCTCTACATCTAATGACATAGCACATTCATTAAAATCAGATAATTTGAAAGTTTTACTTGATTTTTCCACCATTTGTATGTAAATTCTTGACACTGGGTAAATTTTTTATTATTTGCTAAAATTCCCAAAACATAAAATATTAAGTGTATGGAAAAGAAAAAGTAAACCTGTCAGTGTCTGAAGATGACATGATACTATACACAGAGAAACCTAAAGATGCTACAAGAAAACTACTAGAGCTAATCAATGAATATGGTAAAGTAGCAGGATACAAAATTAATGCACAGAAATCTCTGGCATTCCTATACACTAATGATGAAAAATCTGAAAGAGAAATTAAGGAAATACTTCCATTTACCATTGCAACAAAAATAATAAAATGCCCAGGAATAAACCTACCTAAGGAGACAAAAGACTTGTATGCAGAAAACTATAAGATACTGATGAAAAAAATTAAAGAGGACACAAACTGATAGAGAGATATACCGTATTCTTGGATTGGAAGAATCAACATTGTGAAAATGACTATACTACCTAAAGTAATCTACAGATTAAATGAAATCCCTATCAAACTACCAATGACATTTTTCACAGAACTAGAACAAAAATTTCACAATTTGTATGGAAACACAAAAGACCCCTAATAGCCAAAGCAATCTTATGAAGGATAAAAGGAGCTGGATGAATCAGGCTTCTGTACTTCAGACTATACTACAAAGCTACAGTAATAAAGACAGTATGGTACTGGCACAAAAACAAAACTATGGATAAATGGAACAGGACAGAAAGCCCAGAGATAAACTCATGCCCATATGGTCACCTTATTTATGATAAAGGAGGCAAGAATATACAATGGAGAAAAGACAGCCTCTTCAATATATGGTGCTGGGAAAATTGGGCAGCTAAATGTAAAAGAATGAAATTAGAACACTCCCTAACACCACACACAAAAATAAACTCAAAATGGACTAAAGATCTAAATGTAAGGCCAGACACTATAAAACTCTTAGAGGAAAACATAAGCAGAACACTTTATGACATAAATCAGATCAAGATCCTTTATGACCCACCTCTTAGAGAAATAGAAGTAAAAATAAACAAATGGAACCTAATGAAACTTAAAAGCTTTTGCACAGCAAAGGAAACCATAAACAAGACAAAAAGACAGCCCTCAGAATGGGAAAAAATATTTTCAAATGAAGCAAGTGACAAAGGATTAATCTCCAAAATATATAAGCAGCTCATGCAGCTCAATATCAAAAAAACAAACAACCCAATCCAAAAATGGGCAGAAGACCTAAACAGACATTTCTCCAAAGAAGATATACAGATTGCCAGCAAACACATGAATGGATGGTCAGCATTACTAATCATTAGAGAAATGCAAATCAAAACTACAATGAGATATCTCCTCACACCAGTCAGAATGGCCATCATCAAAAAATTCTACAAACAATAAATGCTGGACAGGGTGTAAAGAAAAGGGAGCCTTCCTGCAGTGTTGGTGGGAATGTAAATTGATACAGCCACTATGGAGAACAGTATCGAGGTTCCTTTAAAAACTGACAATAGAACTACCATATGACCCAGCAATCTCACTACTGGGCATATACCCTAAGAAAACCATAATTCAAAAGGGGTCATGTACCACAATATTCATTGCAGCACTATTTACAATAGCCAGGACATGGAAGCAAACTAAGTGTCCATTGACAGAGGAATGGATAAAGAAGATGTGGCACATTGGAATGATACTCAGCCATAAAAAGAAATGAAATTGAGTTATTTGTAGTGAGGTGGATGGACCTAGATACTGTCATACAGAGTGAAGTTAGTCAGAAACAGCAAAACAAATATCGTATGCTAACACATATATATGGAATAAAAAAAAAAAAATGGTTCTGAAGAACCTAGGGGCAAGACAGGAATAAAGATGCAGTCATAGAGAAAAGTCTTGAGGACACGGGGAGGGAGAAGGGTAACCTGGGACGAAGTGAGAGCATGGCATGGACATATATACACTACCAAATGTAAAATAGATAGCTAGTGGGAAGCAGTCGCATAGCACAGGGAGATCAGCTCAGTGCTCTGAGTCCACCTAGTGGGATGGGATAGGGAGGGTGGGACTGAGAAGCAAGAGGGAGGAGATATGGGAATATATATATATATATATAGCTGATTCACTTTGTTATACAGCAGCAACTAACACAACATTTTAAAGCAATTATACTCTAATAAAGGTGTTAAAAAATATGTTAAATGTAATATAACCTTTGACTTTGAATTAAAAATTATATAATTTATGGTATTTTTTGTAAGAAAAATCATTCTGCTTTTAATTACCCAGTATGAAATATTCCATCAACCCTCCCTCTCTCTCAAAGCACAACACCTTTTATCATTAGGTAACTTCACAAGTTAAAGCTGTTATGGTCTTTCTCATTTCCCTACTTTCCTTGATGCGGCTTCTTAGCTAGAATCTTCTTTATCTTGCCTTCCCTGAGGCAATGTTATAACAGATTCTGGCAGAAATTCAGTAATTGCTGTGAGGTGCTCTATTCCCTCCTGCTGATTGTCACTGAAAACAATTGAACATCATTTCCTTGAATATGTTAGTGCTACAAACTAGCTCTTTACTTTCGACAACACTCAGTTTCAAACCAGTGACTTTTTCAATTATTCTTATTCCTTCAATTTTATATTCTTTTCTGCTTGAGAGGATTGTTGTTGGTGTTTCAACTGGTGCTTAGCATTTCTATAATGTAGATGAGTTTATTTTGAAGAGCATTTTAGAGAAAACTCTCTCCTTGACTATGTTATGGCTTCATTGCTGTGCTAAATTTGTATACTTGATTAAAAAAAGAAAAACGTGCGTTCTCTCTATAAGAGGATGAATGACAAATACTGGATGTAGTCATTTAAAAATGTGCAATACAGAGTCACATATTCAAATGTCTGAGCAGTAGAAATATGTTTAACTTTGTTTAACAAAGCATTTCACAGATCTATTTATTTATTGCCAGTTATTAGCACCCAACACAATTGACTGGCTGTTCAAAACACTAGGGAAACAGGGGTTTAACACTCTCTTTTGGGTAGGACATCTCACTCAAGTTGAGGCAGAATTCATAATGTTCTAAGTACATCTAATAAATATGGCTTTATCTATTGTTAGGGTGAGTTATATTACACAGAATACATAGCTGTGAAGTGCTAATAGCAGAAAGCTGAGTAAGAATATGAAGAAACAGGAAGCAAACCAAAGATCTTCTTTTATGCAAGAAGGGCTTACAGAAGAAATATATATATACTTATCCACATGGGATAAGTAAAGTGGCTAAGCAGAAGGATTTCCTATAAAAGATTAAAGTTCTAATGTGAAACAGAATATAGCTACAAGTGAAAATCTATGCCTAATTCTCACTGTATTAAGAAAGTATGTATAGTATAAAACATGAAAGAAAAAAATTTCAGTGTGTAAGCCATGTCTTTTGATGAAACTGAAATAAGAAATAAATTGCCCATATGAGGGAAAGACATATATTAGAAAATGCCAAATGTTAGAACTATGACTACATAAAAGCTAGGCACTGCCTAGATTTAAGTATGTTATATGTCTCAACACAAATAAAATCTTTTGAGGAATTCTAGAGAGGAAGCAAACATAGGTTACCATTTATTAAAGAAGCTGGATGCCTAAAACTGTGCTTATTAAGAGACAAAGTGTCTGTTGTATTATATTTTCTTGGACTTAAAAAACAACACTGCCACAATATTTGAGTAACCTTACCTAATTCTCTATCCTGTGAAATAAATTCAATGATATTTTGAAAAAAAAATTTTCCTTTCTATCCAGTTTGTCAGACTTACTTTGGGTGGTGGGGTATATATATATATATATATATAAACAATTATAAAGCAACTATTAACCTTAAAAATTATTCCATTGTTAATGTAGACATTTATTTTCTATTCTATGCACATGTAGATTGGTATAAAAGAAGTAGAAATCGATCTCTCAAAATGAAATTCTGGAAAATATCAATTCTTAATACTTTTGAAAGTAGAGATTTTATTGTGTAGGAAAGCACAGAAACTGACTCTGAGTTGAAGAGTGATGCAGAGGAGTCAAAATTAGAAAGAAAAGAAGATAATTTGGTTTATTATTTATATGCATGCATAAAAAAACATTGGGCAAACATTATTATCAAACTCTATGTCTAGAAATCTAGTTTGGTAAGTGTAAAGAGCTCAGTAGTTAAGCAAAATACAAATATTCTACGTGTTATGAAACATTTTGCTGCAGTTTTCCAGTGTTTTCTTTCTTAGTGAAATACAAAATGATGCATTTTAAAATTAATGATGTCTTAGATTCAATAAAATAGAATAAATTCTCAATAGATATTCATTGAATTAAATCCAAATCAGGCATATCCTTGATTGTTCCCTCAGTTGTATATCATATTCTTTAGATTATGTACATTGAAGAAAAGGTTTGTGAGTAAAAGACATTTATGAAATAAACTTCTTTATTTCACTTCATATAAAACTAACATGGTTGTAGGAGGTGAAGTTGTTTTTTTTTTTTTTTCTAAACATCTTTATTGGGGTATAATTGCTTTACAATGATGTGTTAGTTTCTGCTTTATAACAAAGTGAATCAGTTATACATATACATATGTTCCCATATGTCTTCCCTCTTGTGTCTCTCTCCCTCCCACTCTCCCTATCCCACCCTTCCAGGCTGTCACAAAGCACCGAGCTAATATCCTGTGCCTTGCGGCTGCTTCCCCCTAGCTATCTACCTTATTACGTTTGTTAGTGTGTATATGTCCATGACTCTCTCTCACCCTGTCAAAGCTCACCCTTCCCCATCCCCATATACTCAAGTCCGTTCTCCAGTAGGTCGGCGTCTTTTTTCCTGTCTTACCCCTAGGTTCTTCATGACATTTTTTTTTCCTTAAATTCCATATATATGTGTTAGCATACGGTATTTGTCTTTTTCTTTCTGACTTACTTCACTCTGAATGACAGAGTCTAGGTCTATCCATCTCATTACAAATAGCTCAATTTCATTTCTTTTTAAGGCTGAGTAATATTCCATTGTATATATGTGCCACATCTTCTTTATTCATTCATCCGATGATGGGCGCTTAGGTTGTTTCCATCTCCAGGCTATTGTAAATAGAGCTGCAATGAACATTTTGGTACATGACTCTTTTTGAATTTTGGTTTTCTCAGGGTATATGCCCAGTAGTGGTATTGCTGGGTCATATGGTAATTCTATTTGTAGTTTTTTAAAGAACCTCCATACTGTTCTCCATAGTGGCTGAACCAATTCACATTCAAACCAAAACCCGAGCCTCAGCTCGCAGCCCTGCCCACCCTGGCGGGCGAGCAGACAAGCCTCTCGGGCTGGTGAGTGCCGGTTGGCACCGCTCCTCTGTGCGGGAATCTCCCCGCTTTGCCCTCCACACCCGTCGCTGTGCCCCACTCCGCGGTGCTGAAGCTCCTCCCTCCGCCTCCCACAGTCTCCGCCCGCGGAGGGGCTTCCTAGTGTGTGGAAACTTTTCCTCCTTCACGGCTCCCTCCCACTGGTGCAGGTGCCGTCCTTATCCTTTTGTCTCTGTTTTTTTCTTTTTTTCTTTTGCCCTACCCAGTTACGTGGGGAGTTTCTTGCCTTTTGGGAGGTCTGAGGTATTCTGCCAGCCTTCAGTAGGTGTTCTGTAGGAGTTGTTCCACGTGTAGAAGTATTTCTGGTGTATCCGTGGGGAGGAAGGCGATCTCCGCGTCTTACTCTTCCGCCATCTTCCCAAAAACCCGGTGAAATTTTATTTAAACTTAATGTGGTTTTAAGGTGTGAACTTTCATAGGGAGATATTAATGGTTTTATAGTAACCCAGAAAGTATAAGAAATAGAAATATAGGAAATAAGCTTCAGAAATTACTACTGATTGAAAAGATTTTTTTATAAAAACAAAGATAAATGCTTTACTTCTCTAAATTAGAAATGCAAGCAAGATAATCCACAAAAGTAAAATATTCTTTTTCTTTCAAAGAAATTTCAAGTCTGAAAAAGCCCAAAGTATGTATGCATTAGGAATAATATAACAATAAAATAAATATTTACCTTAATAAACTTTAAAATAATTGGTAAATATAGCTAATTGTGTGCTCCTAGGTTATTAGGAATATAGCTTTTTTTTCATCTACATACTATTTATTTCTTTTCATAAATTCGTTTGGGTTTTTAATAACGTCCATGTTTCAACTTCTTGCTTAGCCAAATAATCCATGTCCATTTTAGGAATAATATTTAAAATGGAAACTAAAGACTGAGAGAAACTAATCAGCAAACATCCACTATCAATTAAATTAATAAATATCATTTCCAGTAAGGAGTACAACTAACATTCTGGGGATGATTTTAGGGGCAAAACAATATACTTAATTGCTTCCAACCCAGCACTGATGAAGATGTTTAAGACTTTCTTAATTTTTAATGTGATTTTAATTTTTAAAGGAACAATGCCAAGGTTTAATTATACTTCTTCACCCTAAGGGTAGTTTTCTTCCATGAATATAGCAATGTCTACAACAAGTGTTGTTCCTGCTTTATACACAGGAAGGAAAATAAGTCCAGAGAAGGGCTAAGTGACTAGCTAGAGGTCATAGAACTCATCAGTGGAATGGCTGTACAAGTAATAGAACCACAGATGTCTTTTCTAATCCTATCTGCCAACTCAAGAAAATTTCCATTCTTAAACTGTTTAGTTTTCCTATAACAATGTGAACAAGCACTGAAGACTTTCATGGGTTAGACAGAAAACTTATCCACTTAGAGATTTTTTTTTTTACTAATTTCATTTTTTATCAAGCTAGGTTCTTACGAAAAATATATTATAAAATTAAGTTCTGATATATTTAGAATTCTATCAGTTCAGAATAGATAGTACCTAGACAGTCAGTATTGATTCTTTTTAGGCTGAATTGTACTGACTTTGCCCTATCATATGTCCTTGAATCAGTATTGCAGAAATTCAATTGCCCTACCCTTAACCTTTTTCATGAAGGCTGATTTTAGTTATTGTGTGTATGAGGCTGGTAAAATAGCAATGTCCCCTTGAGAATCATGATAATGGAAATTAAACAAACACAAGTACTGAAGCAGGCATAACAATTCAATGTCACAAGTAGGAAAATATATACACTTCTAAATTTTGTCACAATTAACTCCTCCTGTCAGTTTTTTATATACTTCAACTTTCAATGTGAAAATTGTAGTTATCTATGTGCCTTCAAAAATTGTCATGAAAACTAAAAAATATTGATTGGAGTCTCTTGACAGAAAAAAGCATGTAAGCTAATATGTCAGCAAAACATCACAAAAGCAACTGATTTTTTTTTTCTATTGATTTCTTAACCTTGGAAAAAGACAGAGTTCCCAAACATGCTCTGAGAAATACTCCTTAGAGAGAAGACTGTATGTGTTTGCATATTATTTCAAAAATAATGTTATAGTGCTTTTGAGCTCTATTGCAACGTGAAGTTCATTTCAAACTTTGCATAGAGGAAGTTGTTAGTCTTTGTCAAAAATAAACTTACATAGATTTGTGTGTGCACCTTGATAACTTACAATATGATAAATACTTATTTTGCATAGCAAAATGGGGAATCTCTTATGCTTTCTCTGTCCCAGTATGTAGTTTATCTGCTGTTTAATTTTTGGTTCAAAATTGTTCTTCAATTTATCTTCTACTCTCTTTGACTTCTGCTCCAGATATAATAGAATTGCTTGTAAGAATTTAAGGCCAGGAAAAAATGGAAAAAAAAAATTTTGTATGACATTGAGCTAACATTGAGCAGTGGGGTCCCAGAGAAAGAAGGAGCTTAGCAATGGTGAGCCCATCTTCTCTTCCCAGATCATCTGTTCTGCTTTTCTTCTCAAAGCATTTGCTGAGAAGCCAGGCAGTGAGATGCTGCTAAAAATCAGAAAAGCTGGCAGAGCTTTAGGCTTCCTTACAGGACTGAGGAGGAAAAAAAAAAAAAAGATGAAGATTAAGGATGCCAAGAGAAAGAGGTTTCAAAGATTCAAGATCCCTAAAAAGGGGAGATACAGAGACATGTGACTAAAACTTAGCATTAGTTTGTTACTCGAGGCATTTGCACATTATTCTCTACAAGCCAAAAGTGTCAATCGAAAGTGGCTGAAAAGCAGAGCAGAGTTTTCAGAAGTCTCACTGTACTATGGAGCCTAGAGTTGGAGTTCAAAAAGCAACAAGGCAAATCTTAGGAAACAATGGCCCCTGAGGCTCAGTAGGTATGACTGCAAGGCTATGCCCCGTGTAGGTGACTTTTCAAGATAAACTGAAGCTTGAAAGACTGAAAACCAGCCTCACTTCCTGTTTGGATTGAAATAAGTTACTCCACTCCTAACTCTCTCACAGGATAAAGTGCATCTTCTCAGGAAGGGGTAACATCACAGTAGCTGATGCGGTCAGTTCCCCACAAAACTCCCTGGACATTTACTATTTTACTTTAAGCCAGTCCCATTTCCAAATGCCAGAACTGTGTCTTAGGGCTTTCTCTGTCTGCCAGAGCCCAGTGGTCCAGCAGTAGTGGGGAATTAATTATTCTCCACGCACCATAAGCAGCCCTTACCTGGTGACACAGACTTCTGCTCTGTTGCTCTTTGTGTGAGATATCTCTAACATGACTGCTCTGGAGTATTTCCCCAACTTTCTCCATGGTATTTTCCCATAGTGGTGACTAATTTAATAGTGCATATTTTACTGGATTTTCTTCCTTTCCTTCTTTGACTTCCTCACTCCCCCACTGGCATTTTTGGAATATCTCAAATACACTAACCACTGTGCTTAAATTCTTATCCCAGGTTTTGTTAATGGGGAAACCCAAACTAATGCAATCAGTCAAATGTCAATATATCTATACTTTATATAATATCTGGTTGGTTTTCAATCAAAAATCATTAAGCACACCAAGAAACAGGCCAAAGTGAGGGAAAAAAGTTGAAACAGACCAACAGGTGACAATAGATGGTGATTTCAAAACACAATCTTTAAAATAACATATTTAATCATCTTCAGAATTCCACAACACACATATTCACAACTGAAGGATATCAGACTGTCTCACCACAAAATATGCCTTTTCAACATAAAAATTGTTTTGTGTGAAAGGCACTTAAAAAGACAGCAGGTGTGGGCTTCCCTAGTGTCGCAGTGGTTGACAGTCCGCCTGCTGATGCAGAGGACACGGGTTTGTGCCCCAGTCCGGGAGGATCCCACATGCCGCGGAGTGGCTGGGCCTGTGAGCCATGGCCGCTGAGCAGTACTGTCACTCTAGCCTTTTTCTTTCTGAAAGCAAGAGACAAAACCTCCAAATGAAAAATGTCCTCTCCACCCCAGAAGTAAAGAAACACTCTTATTATCAAGGACAGGAAGCTGAAACCAAGAGAATTCTGTACAAATGACCTTGTTAAAATAATTATTATCTTCTTTCAGCATAACACATAGTTTAGTTACTTTTCTACAATTGCCTTCCTTTGCTCAACCCAATACAAAATATTTAGGTTTTGCAACTTATTTAGGTCTTTATTCCTTATAAAGTCTCCAGTGTCACTTGTACTAAATAACTGTACATGCTTTTCTCTTGTTAATCTGTCTAATGCCAATTTAATTCTCAGGCCCAGCTGAAAATCCTGAGAAGACAGATGTAAAGTTTTGCCTCTATTACACAAGTAAGAGTTTTAACAGTACTCAATTAATTACAGAATTTACAATTTTCTTGTTGTTGATAATAAGACATATAACGAGAGAGACTTATAAAAGCTTCCTATTTCATCTTGGCAGGTTCTCATAGCTGAACCCACCAGTTTTCTTTTCTTTTCTTTTCTTTTTTTTAAATTTTTATTGGTGTATAGTTGATTTACAATTTTGTGTTAACCACCAGTTTTCTTAATCTTGAGTTTGACTGCTGCTTAGTTTTACTGCTCTTCTTCTATATTTACACTTTTATTAAACACTGCTAAAATTAAAATGAGCAGTGCATGGTCTACCAGTTGTTTTTTTTCAGGATGATAATTTGCTTTGAGCTTTTATCCCCCTCTTCTGCCTCTCACTGTGGGTTTCCTCTCTATTATCCAGAGTTGCAAAGCAGTTATGCCTGCCACTGAAGCCCGTCCAATTTATGTTTGATGGATATTGTTTAATTTGTGAATTCCCTATTTTGAGAATTCTCCAAGTCCCTACTCTCATCTAACTGTGTTGAGTACTTTGTAAGCATTTGATAAATATTTTATTGCATCGCTTTACACCCTCTCTTTGTTTAGGAAATTATTTACTCTATATCGATTCTCACTGTATTTTTCTCTCATAAAATAAATAAGCCTTTGATCATACACATAGCTTCCAAAGGGGGAGATATGGAGGAAAAAGGGAAGGACTCTCCAATTCATGGGACAGGCTAATTTAAACAATTTTAATAGTGAGATGAGAGATATCACTGGTTATTCTCATTTCTTTATTTGTTTGCAATGTATGAAGTTTTTTCCTCCTACACTAAAATGAAAAGAGAAAATACTTCAAGTATATATTTTTTGTGATGTTACTCCACACTAGTTAGTTTTCAGCACAGTGGTTTTTAATACATGCCTCAAACAGGTATTGAACATATAATTTTTTAAACAGTTTCTACCACATACTTCATATATTTATCAAATTTAAATTTCATTAACCAATAATTTGGGGAAAAAACATAGTATGTCATATTCAAACTAACTTGTAGATAATAATTTATTTTGCAAAACAGGCTGTGTGTAGGAAACGTTTCCATAATCCTGTCTCCTGCCACTTTATCTTTGGTTTTTTTCTATTTGATTTAGAATATATTAAAGTTATTAAATTGCCTGAGGTCTGTGAGGTTGTTTTCAAGGAATAAGAAAGAGGAGCACATTATATGAGCCTTATTTATTCCACTAACAAGTCTCTTACTTTCTTTAAAAACAGTGAAACAATACTGGACAAAGTCAGTCACTTGGACTGAAAACAGATTAAATTAACACATGATAAATGATTCAAATTTTGTGTTTGTTGCAAATCTTAAGAATTGCCAAAGAAAACGAGGGGGGGAATGATGACTATATGAAAGCTTTGAGAAAAAGAAATAGAAGATGTTATAACTTGTTTTGGAATTGTCTGAAACATCCAGTTGTATATGTAGCTGTTGTTTTGTTTTATTTTTTCTTTGCAATGAGCCCTGTGACTACTTCAAACTGCTAACCTGATGGGATCAGGGAACACATCTCTTTGACTTCTTCTTAACTTCTTCTTCACTTCATAGTACCTTGCCATGTACACAGCATGAACTCTAATAAATTTTTGATGGAGAAAGATCTGGTAGCAAGAAAACTAACCTGCAAGAGGTAGAGAGTCAAATCTATGGAACAGTAATTACAGAGAAACCCCCTGTCAAATGTACAGCCAGTCAAAACCCAGAGGTAAAATCTTCAAAGTGATTTGAAGAAAACTCTTCCAGATAGTCAAATGTGACCTAGTTAAGACTGTAAACAATGACATAAAACTGGCTCTGTAGAATGTATCACTCCATTCTCCAAAAATGTCTTGTGTGACCAATAAGAGCCTGTGAAAAATTATGAAGTGAAATAAGTTTATATCTGGCACAACTCTTTCTGTGTGTGTTTCATTTCTTTTTTTGGTTTAAATAAATTTTCCTTTTCTGCCTATTAATATCAGTATGCAATCACATCTATCTCTAGGCCTCTCACCCATGTTCATAAAACATGGTTTCCCCAGACATATCATCTTCTTTTATTGCATCATGATTGTCTTAATACATCTCTTTTCGTCTAGGGAAAGTCAAGTGGACTCATTTTTCTAACTCTAAAATAAACCAATTCCTTCCACATTTCTTAGATGAAGAACTTTATTTCCCTATTCCTCATATCCCCTTCCATGGGAAGAAAGTTCCAGTAATCAAACATACATGTCTTCTTGGGGCTTCCTCATTTAACTCCATGCTTGGGAAAGTGGAGTGAATAAAAAGTTGAGTTCATGGGCTTCCCTGGTGGCGCAGTGGTTGAGAATCTGCCTGCTAATGCAGGGGACACGGGTTCGAGCCCTGGTCTGGGAGGATCCCACATGCCGCAGAGCAACTAGGCCCGTGAGCCACAACTACTGAGCCTGCGCGTCTGGAGCCTGTGCTCCGCAACAAGAGAGGCCGCGATAGTGAGAGGCCCGCGCACCGCGATGAAGAGTGGCCCCCGCTTGCCACAACTAGAGAAAGCCCTCGCACAGAAACGAAGACCCAACACAGCAAAAATAAATTAATTAATAAACTCCTACCCCCAACATCTAAAAAAAAAAATGATTAAAAGAACAGGATTTGGTTTAAAAAAAAAAAAAAAAAAAAAAGTTGAGTTTTCATAAGAATTTGATGATATGTTCATCAAATTCTTCCTCTTGGGAAAAATGTTGGCACTTAAAGTCCATATTTCCTCTGTTCTCCATGTCAGAAATATATGTCTATATTTAATCTGTTTAATTCAGGGTTTCAGGATTAGGAGAATACTTGCCTACATATATGAATTAGGGCCCCCAACTTAGACTTTACCAGAAAGAAAATGATATTTTGTCCTCTATAAGTCGACATCGTTTTTTCTCAGTAGATTAAAATTTTATGTGACATGCAAGCATGTCAATTATATGGTGTCCTCTTCAATTGAATCTAGTTAGTAATGCATTCTAGTGATGCTTCCTAATAATGGTTTCTAGTAGAGAACAACCTGGCATAACACCAACATTAGAGCTTTGGCCTAAAGAAAAAGGGCCTGCAAAGAAAACTCTTTTCCTTATTGACATGAACATGTTGTCATTGTCAAATGTTTGTATTCTATTCAAATACATACATTGGTCATTTCTGAGTTTCTTTTCTAATGCTGTTTTACAAACTAGAATGCTTTTATACTCTCTGCTTTTCTAAAAATAGACAAATAAATAGACAAGTAAAGAATATAATACAAAAACAAAAATCCAATAAAGCTAGTGGAGGAGGTGCAGCTTGTTCAAATATCCTCTCTTAAGCAAATGGTCAAGACTTATTTCCAAGTAAGATAAGAAAATGATTCCAAAATTTTTTCTATAGCAAAGAATCTAGAACAGCAAAGGGTCATATTTATCTTTACCTCACATAACTGTGGCCTCACCCTGGCCCCATGCTTTCAAGGGCTTGCTGAGACAATTCTGCTACCCACAGGGTCAAGGATCAGTAAGGTCAATGAGATGAGTAAACTCAGAACCCATACTTGAACACTTCTTCAAGGCCTGCTTTGGGTACATGTGACCAAACTCAGAATTCCCTAAAAGTGCTATGTTCTTGCTTTCAGTCCTGAAAAATTTAGGAGCAGTTGTACAAGCCTATTCAACAAAATAAACCAGGGGAATAAGTGTGAGAGATACCCTGAGGAATTTGAAATTCACAGAAAGAGAACATGTAATAGGCTACCTGTGTCTTGTCTTGGACCAAAAGAAAGCTTCTTTGGTATTCAGCTGGTTCGAGGAGATAATTGTGATACATCCAAGAAAAATATATTTAGTGACTAAGCTATGTTAGATTGCATGTATCTTCTTAGTTAAAATTAAAATAATAGAGTGATAATATTAATAAAAGACAGCTACTGATAGTAAAATAAACTGATGTTGAGTTTCTCTTCTTTCGCTGCCTCTAAATGTCAATATTTTGTATTCCTTTTTTTACTCAAGTATTTCTTTCTTTACTCTGCCTGCTTCAGTTTCAGCCAAAATATATTTACTTCTATGTATATGACTCTCAATGGTTTCTGTCTTTTTATATTATACATTTGTACTGTTTCTTAGTTTTTATGTTACATGTTTTTCTTTCTAAACAGATCTTGAGAAATAATTCACATAGAATAAATTTACCATTTTAAGTAAATCTGATTGATTTTTAGTAAATTGAATTTTAATCAATTTAAAAGTCATGCAACCATTACCACAATCCTATTTTAGAACATTTCTGGTGTCCCCAAAAGGCTCCTCATGGGCATTATTAGTAACTCCCTGTTCTCATATCCAGCCCCAAGAAATCATTAAGTTATTATGTCTCTATAGATTTGTTTAGGCTTTATTATTTCAAAACATTTTGGATTTATAGAAAAATTGAGAAGATAGTATTGAAAATTCACATATATCCCAAACCAATTTCCCCAGTTGTTAGCATCTTAGGTTACTATGTTATATATGTCACAATTAATGAATTGATATTGATACATTTTTATCAATTAAAATTGAAATCAGTATCAGTTTTCCAACTTTTCTTCTTCTTTAGTATGGTGTTAACTACTCTGTGTCTTTTTCCTCCTATATAAACTTAAGAGCCATTTTGTTTTCAAACCTACAAAATTGCTTGCTGGTATTGTGATTGGGATGCTATTGAAACTATGGATCTATTGATACTATATGGGATCCACTATTGATCCACTATATGGGAATGAATCTACAACTGAAGAATTATTGAGGCTTCCAGTATGTGAACACAGAATATTTCTTTATTTACAGTTCATCTGATTTTTTCATCAGATAATTGTAGTTTTCCACTTAGGTTGCTTCCATACCTTGGCAATTGTAAGTAATGCTGCTATGAACACTGGGGACAATATATCTTTTTAAATTAGAGGGTTTTTTTGTTTTTGTTTTTTGTTTTTTTTTTCAGATATAGGCACAGGAGTAGGATTGCTGGATCTAATGGTAGTTCTAGTTTTGTTTTTTTGAGTAACTTCCTTACTGTTTTCCATAGTGGCTGCACCAATTTACATTCCCACCAGCAATGTACAAGGGTTCCCTTTTCTTCACATCCTTGTCAACATTTGTTATTTGTAGACTTTTTGATGATAGTCCATTCAGGTTGTCTGGTCTTTTTTAATCATTTGGGGTGTTTTTTTGTTTGTTTTGGGTTTTTTTTATATTGAGTTGTATGTGCTGTTTATGTATTTTGGATATTAACTCCTTATTTGTCATATCATTTGCAAATATTTTCTCCCATTCAGTAGGTCATCTTTTTTTTTGTCAATGGTTTCTTTTGCTGTGCCAATGATTTTAAGTTTAATTAGGTCCCATTGGTTTATTTTTGCTTTTATTTCTTTTGCCTTAACATTTATATTAAAGAGTGCTCTACCTATATTTTCTTCTAGGAGTTTTATGGCTTAAAGTCTTACATTTAGGCCTTTAATCAATTTTGAGTTTATTTTTGTATATGATATGAGGAAATGTTCTAATTTCATTGTTTTACAAGTAGCTGTTCAGTTTTCCCAGCATCACCTATTGAAGATACTGTCTTTTTCCATTGTATATTCTTACTACATTTGTGGTAAATTAATTGACCATAGGTGAGTGGACTTATTTGTGGTCTCTCCATTCTGTTCTATTTGTCTATGTGTCTGCTTTCAATCCAGTGTCATTATGTTTTGATTACTGTAGCTTTGTAATATAGTTTGAAATCAGGGAGTGTGATACCTCTAACTTTGCTCTTTTTTTCTCAAAATTGCTTTGAAAATTTGAGCTCTTGTGTGGTTCCATATAATTTTTAGGATAATTTTTTCTTGTTCTGTGAAAAATGCCATGGGTATTTTAATAGGGATTGCATTAAATCTGTAGATTGCTTGGGTAGTATTGGCATTTTAACAATATTAATTCTTCTAGTCTAAGAACATGAGATCTCTTTCCATTTTTTTACATTATTTTCAAAGTCCTTCATCAGTGTTTTATAGTTTGCAGAGTACAGGTTTTTCACCACTTTGGTTAAGTTTATTCCTAGTTATTTTATTCTTTTTGATGTAATTTTAAATGGGATACTTTTACTGTATTTTCTTTCTGATAGTTCATTATTAATTTATAGAAAATCAACAGATTTCTGTATATTAATCAAGTATCCCACAACTTACTGAATTCATTTATTATTTCCAGTAAATTTTTGGTGGAGACTTTTGGATTTTACATATATAGTATCATGTCATCTGCAAACAGTGACAATTTTACTTCTTTCCTTCCAATTTGTATGCCTTTTGTTTCTTTTTCTTATCTTATTGCTGTGGCTAGGAATTCCAATATTTTGTTAAATAGAAGTGGTGATAGTAGGCATCCTTTTCTTGTTACTGACTTTAGAGAAAAGGCTTTCAGCTTCTCTCTCTTGACTATAATGTTAGCTATGTGTTTGCCATAAATGGCCTTTATTATGCTATGTTCCCTCTATATGAACTTTAATGAAGCTTTTATCATGAATGGATGCTGAATTTTGTCAAATGCTTTCTCTGCATCTATTGAGATGATTGTGTGATTTTTATCCTGCCTTCTGCTGATGTGGCATACCACAATGATTGATTTGCTAATAGTGAACCATCCTTGTATCCCCATAATAAATCCCACTTGATTATGGTGTATGATCCTTTTTAAATATAGTTGGATAGGGTATGCTAATATTTGGTTGATCATCAGAAATATTGGCCTGTATTTTTTTGTCTGGTTTTGGTATCAGGGTAATGGTGGTCTTGTATAATGAATTTGGGAGTATTCCATCCTCTTCAACTTTTTGGAATGGTTTGAGAAGGATAGGCATTACCTTTTAATTATATGTTGTTAGAATTTCCCTGTGAAGCCTTCTGGTTCTATAATTTATTTTCTGGGAGAATTCGTTTGTTTTTTAAATACAAATACAATTTCACTACTAGTGATCACTGTATTCAGATTATCTATTTCTTCCTGACCCTTGACAGGTTGTGTGTTGCTAGATATTTGTCATTTCCTCTAGATTGTCCAGTTTCTTGGCATATAACTGTCCATAATATTCCCTTATGATTTTTTTGTATATCTGTTATATTGGTTCTCATTTCCCTTCTTTCATTTCTTATTTTGTTTATTTGGCTCCTTTCTCTTTTCTGCTTGATGAACCTGTCCAGAGGTTTCTCTATTTTGTATATCTTAAAAAAAAACAGAAAAACAAAAAAAAACAGCTCTTGGTTTCATTGACCTTTTCTATTTTTTTACCTCTATTTTATTTATTTACTCATAACTTTATTATTTCCTTCCTTCTGCTGACTTTGGGCTATTTTTTGGCTTCTTTTTCTAATTCCTTTAGATGGTAGGTTAGCTTATTTGAGATTTTTCTTGTTTCTTGATGTAGGCCAATATTGCTATAAACATCCCTCTTAGAACTGCTTTTGCTGCATCCCATAGATTTTGGAAAATTATGTTTCCATTTTCATTTGTCTCAAGGTGTTTTCTGGTTTCTTCTTTTGTTTCCTCATTGACCCATTGTTTTTTAGTAATGTGTTGTTTAGTTTCCCTGTATTTCAGCTTTTTCCATTTTTCTTCTTGATTTCTAGTTTCATACCATTGTGGTCGGAAAAAAATTCTTGCTATTATCTCTATCCTCTTAAATGTGTTGAGACTTGTTTTGTGGTCTAGCATATGATCTATCCTGGAGAATGTTCCATGTGTCCTTGAAACGAATGTGTATTGTGTTACTTTTTGATGGATGTCCTGTAGCTATGTATTAAGTTCAGCTGGTCTACTGTGTCATTTAAGACCATTGTTGCCTTATTGATTTTCTGTCTGGATGATCTGTCCATTGATATAAGTGGTATGTTAAAGTCCCTTATTATTATTTTATTGATATCAATTTCTCCCTTTATGTTTGTAATATTTGTTTTACATATTCAGGTGCTCCTGTATTGGGTACATATATGTTAAAAACTGTAATATCCTCCTTTTTTTCTCTTTTTATACATTTTATTTTATTTTATTTATTTTTTATGAATTTTATTTTTTTTATATATACAGCAGGTTCTTATTAGTCATCCATTTTAACACATCAGTGTAAACATGTCAATCCCAATCTCCCAATTCATCACACCACCACCACCACCACCACCTGCCACTGCTTTTCCCCCTTGGTGTCCATACATATATTCTCTACATCAGTGTCCCTATTTCTGCCCTGCTAACTGGTTCATCTGTATCATTTTTCTAGGTTCCACATATATGCGTTAATATGCAATATTTGTTTTTCTCTTTCTGACTTACTTCACTCTGTATGACAGTCTCTAGATTCATCCACGTTTCTACAAATGACCTAATTTCGTTCCCTTTTATGGCTGAGCAATATTCCATTGTATATATGTATCACATCTTCTTTATCCATTTGTCTGTCAATAGACATTTAGGTCTGTTCATATTTTCTGTTTCTTCCTGGCTCAGTCTTGGAAGGTTATACCTTTCTAAGAATTGGTCCATTTCTTCCAGGTTGTCCATTTTATTGGCATTGAGTTGCTTGTATTAGTCTCTTAGGATGCTTTGTATTTCGGCAGTGTCTGTTGTAACTTCTCCTTTTTCATTTCTAATTTTATTGATTTGAATCCTCTCCCTCTTTTTCTTGATGAGTCTGGCTAATGGTTTATCAATTTTATTTATCTTCTCAAAGAACCATCTTTTAGTTTTATTGATCTTTGCTATTGTTTTCTTTGTTTCTATTTCATTTATTTCTACTCTGATCTTTATGATTTCTTTCTTTCTGCTAATTTTGGGTTTTGCTTGTTCTTCTTTCTCTAGTTCCTCTAGGTGTAAGGTTAGATTCTTTATTTGAGATTTTTCTTGTTTCTTGAGGTAAGCTTGTATAGCTATAAACTTCCCTCTTAGAACTGCTTTTGCTGCATCCCATAGGTTTTGGATCATCCTGTTTTCATTACCATTTGTCTTTAGGTATTTTTTGATATCCCCTTTGATTTCTTCAGTGATCTCTTGGTTATTTAGTAGTGTTCTGTTTATTCTCCATGTGGTTCTGTTTTCTACGTTTTTTTCCCTGTAATTGATTTCTAATCTCATAGCATTTTGGTCAGAAAAGATGCTTGATATGACTTCAATTTTCTTAAATTGACTGAGGCTTGATTTGTGACCCAAGATGTAATCTAACCTGGAGAATGTTCCATGTGCACTTGAGAAGAAAATGTAATCTCCTGTTTTTGGATGGAATGCCTTATAAATATCAGTTAAATCTATCTGGTCTATTGTATCATTTTAAAGCTTGTGTTTCCTTATTAATTTTCTGTTTGGATGATCTGTCCATTGGTGTACGTGAGGTGTTAAGGTCCCCCACTATTATTGTGTTACTGTTGATTTCCTTGTTAATAGCTGTTAGCAGTTGCCTTATGTATTGATGTGCTCCTATGTTGGGTGCATATATATATATAATTGTTATATCTTCTTCTTGGATTGCTCCCTTGATCATTATGTAGTGTCCGTCCTTGTCTCTTGTAACATTATTTATTTTAAAGTCTATTTTATCTGATATGTGTATTGCTACTCCAGCTTTCTTTTAATTTCCATTTGCATGGAATATCTTTTTCCATCCCCTCATTTTCAGTCTGTATGTGTCCCTAGGTCTGAAGTGGGTCTCTTGTAGACAGCTTATATATGGGTCTTGTTTTTGTATTCATTCAGCAAGACTTTGTCTATTGGTTGGAGCATTTAACCCATTCACTTTTAAGGTAATTACCAATATGTATGTTCCTATTACCATCTTCTTAATTGTTTTGGGTTTGATTTTGTAGGTCCTTTTCTTCTTTTGTGTTTCCCACTTAGAGAAGTTCCTTTAGCATTTGTTGTAGAGCTGGTTTGGTGGTGCTGAATTCTCTCAGCTTTTGTTTGTCTGTAAAGCTTTTGATTTCTCCATAGAATCTGAGTGAGATCCTTGATGGGTAGAGTAATCTTGGTTGTAGGTTCTTCCCTTTCATTACTTTAAGTGTATCATTCCACTCCCTTCTGGCTTGCAGAGTTTCTGTTGAGAAATCAGCTGTTAACCTTATGGGAGTTCCCTTGGATGTTATTTGTCCTTTTTCCCTTGCTGCTTTCAATAATTTTTCTTTGTCTTTAATTTTTGCCAATTTGATTACTATGTGTCTCAGCATGTTTCTCCTTGGGTTTATCCTGTATGAGACTCTCTGCACTTCCTTCACTTGGGTGGCTATTCCCTTTCCCATGTTAGGGAA
>NW_020171990.1:1470328-1508556 GCF_003031525.2 Neophocaena asiaeorientalis asiaeorientalis
AGCTGTTAGCAGTTGCTTTATGTATTGAGGTGCTCCTATGTTGGGTGCATATATATTTATAATTGTTATATCTTCTTCTTGGATTGCTCCCTTGATCATTATGTAGTGTCCGTCCTTGTCTCTTGTAACATTATTTATTTTAAAGTCTATTTTATCTGATATGTGTATTGCTACTCCAGCTTTCTTTTAATTTCCATTTGCATGGAATATCTTTTTCCATCCCCTCATTTTCAGTCTGTATGTGTCCCTAGGTCTGAAGTGGGTCTCTTGTAGACAGCTTATATATGGGTCTTGTTTTTGTATTCATTCAGCAAGACTTTGTCTATTGGTTGGAGCATTTAACCCATTCACTTTTAAGGTAATTACCAATATGTATGTTCCTATTACCATCTTCTTAATTGTTTTGGGTTTGATTTTGTAGGTCCTTTTCTTCTTTTGTGTTTCCCACTTAGAGAAGTTCCTTTAGCATTTGTTGTAGAGCTGGTTTGGTGGTGCTGAATTCTCTCAGCTTTTGTTTGTCTGTAAAGCTTTTGATTTCTCCATAGAATCTGAGTGAGATCCTTGATGGGTAGAGTAATCTTGGTTGTAGGTTCTTCCCTTTCATTACTTTAAGTGTATCATTCCACTCCCTTCTGGCTTGCAGAGTTTCTGTTGAGAAATCAGCTGTTAACCTTATGGGAGTTCCCTTGGATGTTATTTGTCCTTTTTCCCTTGCTGCTTTCAATAATTTTTCTTTGTCTTTAATTTTTGCCAATTTGATTACTATGTGTCTCAGCATGTTTCTCCTTGGGTTTATCCTGTATGAGACTCTCTGCACTTCCTGCACTTGGGTGGTTATTTCCTTTCCCATGTTACGGAAGTTTTCAACTCTAATCTCTTCAGATAATTTTTTGGGTCCTTTCTATCTCTCTTCTCCTTCTGGGACCCCTATAATGCGAATGTTGTTGCATTTAATGTTGTCCCAGAGGTCTCTTAGGCTGTCTTCATTTCTTTTCATTATTTTTTCTTTATTCTGTTCTGAAGCAGTGAATTCCACCATTCTGTCTTTCAGGTCACTTATCCGTTCTTCTGCTTCAGTTTTTCTGCTATTGATTTCTTCTACTTTATTTTTCATTTCAGTTATTGTATTGTTCATCTCTGTTTGTTTATTCTTTAATTCTTGTAGGTCTTAAACATTTCTTGCATCTTCTTGATCTTTCCCTCTATTCTTTTTCCGAGGTCCTGGATCATCTTCACTATCATTATTCTGAATTATTTTTCTGGAAGGTTGCCTATCTCCACTTCATTTAGTTGTTTTTCTGGGGTTTTATCTTGTTCCTTCATCTGGTGCATAACCCTCTGCCTTTTCATCTTGTCTATCTTTCTGTGAATGTGGTTTTTGTTCCACAGGCTGCAGGATTGTAGTTCTTCTTACTTCTCAAATATCCTCTTTTTATATTGATCCCTTTATCATTATATAATGCCCTACTTTGAATTTTGTTATATATTTTGTTTTAAAGTCTATTTTTTTTCTAATATGGGTGTTGGTACCACAATTTTCTTGTTGGTTCTGTTTGCATAAAATATCTTTTTACCTCCCCTCACTTACAGTATGTATGTGTCTTTAGCTCTTGATGTGAGTCTCTTGTAGGCAACATGTAGAATGGATCTTGCTTTTTTATCCAATCAGCCACTCTATATATTTTAACTGGAAAATGTCGCCCATTGATATTTAAAGTAACTACTGATAAGTATGTACTTATTGCCATTTGTTTTACTTGCTTACCAGTTGTTTTTGTAGTTCTTCTCTGTTCATTTCTTCTTTTTGTTTCTTCTTTTGTGATTTGATAATTTTCTTTAGTGGTATGCTTTTGTTACTTTCTCTCTAGTTTTTGTGTATCTATTGTAGGTTTTTGATTTGTGGTTACCATAGAGTTCATATATGTTGACCTATACCTCTATCTACTTGTTTTAAACAGGTAGTCCTTCTAAGTTCAATCACATTATAAAAGGTTTACATTTTTTACTCACCTTTCCCACATTTTGTGTTTCTAGTGTCCTATTTTACATCTTCATTTCATCTCTTTACTGATCATTATAGTCGTAGATGATTTTTCAATGTTTTGTCTTTTAACCTGTGTACTAGTAATTAGTTTATCCTCAGCCTTTACTATATATTTACCTCTACTAGTGGGATTTTTTTCTTTCCTAAAGATTCTTCTTATTAAAACCTTTTCTTTTCCACTTGGAGAAGACCCTTTAACATTTCTTTTAGGGTAGGTTTTGTATTCTTTTAGTTTCTGCTTGTCTGAGAAATTCTTTATCTCTTCTTCTATTCTAAATGATAATCTTGCTGGGTAGAGTATCCTAGGTTGCAAGTTTTTCCCTCTAAGCACTTTGAAAATATTATGCCACTCTCTTCTGGCCTGCAAAGTTTCTGCAGAGAAATCAGATAGCCTTATGGAGACTCCCTTAAGAAGACTTCATTTTTCTTTTGTTTCCATTAGAATTTTCTCTTTATCTTTAACTTTTGCCATTTTATTTATGATATGCCTAAGTGTGGGTATGTTTGGGTTCATCTTGCTTGGGGCTCTGTGCTTCCTGTATTTGGATAACTGTTTCATTCTTCATGTGTGGGAAGTTTTCACTTAATTTCCTCAAATATATTTTGACCCCCTTCTTTCTTTCTTCTCCTTCTGGGGCCCCTATAATGGGAATGTTGTTACATTGATGCTATCCCAGAGATCTCTTAAACTGTTCTCATTTATTATTATTTTAGCTTTTCTGATTGGATGATTTCCATTTCTCTATCTTGCAGATCACTTATGCATTCTTCTGTATCTCCAAGTCTGCTATTAATTCCTTCTAGTGTGTTTTCTATTTCAGTTATTGTGTTTTTATTTCTGACTTATTTTTTAGTTCCTCATTAAAATTCTCACTTTCTTCATTTATTCTTTTCATTAATTCAGTTAGCATTCTTTTTACTGATGCTTTGAATTCTTTATCTGGTAAGTTGTTTTTTTGTTGTTTTGTTTTGTTTTTTGTTTTTTTAACTTGTTTCATTATTTGTTTCTTCAGGGGTTTTCTCTTGCTCTTTCAATTGAGACAAACTCTGTCTTTTTATTTTGCTTAACTTTTGCTGTCTCTATGTATTAGGTGAAACTATTATCTACTGCAGTTCTAAAAGGGTGTCTTTATGTCTGAACATCACTATGTAGTCTAAGTGTACTTACTCACTTTGTTAAGAGAGCTGGATTTGATGTGAATATGAGTCACATCTTTCCTCAGAGTGTGCTGGCAGCTATCACCTTGGTAAGAGCTGGAGCTTCACCTGTGTTCAGTGGCCATCACTACCATATTAGAGGCAGGGTTTGGTCTCTAGTTGCTGTAGCTGGAGCCCTAAGGGTCAGTTCTAAGCTGGCTCTCTTCCCTTTAAGTATGTGTTCTGTGCACTCTTGCCCCAGAGGTGAGCAGTGCTTAACCAAGAATTGCCTATGTGGGCTCTTGGCATGTGAGAGGCACAGGCTTTGGGGACCTCTGTTGGGGTCACTTCTTATGTGCTGCCTGTGCAAGCACCAGTAATGGCTGCCTTGGTTCCATTTGGAGGCCACTTTAGATCTGAGCCTCCTTTGCCCATCAGAGTTAATCTCTCCCCTCAACCTCTGTCACATTTGCCTGCCCTGGTGTGGAGCTTTGTCACAGGGCAGGAATTACCCATGTAGGCTGTTGGTGTGTGTGGGGGGTGTAGGTTGTAGTGGTCCAGCTGTAGAGAGAAGTCAGGGCTTCTTTTGATGCACTTCCTGTGTAAGTACCAGTAATGGCTTCCCCTGCCCTGCTCAGATGTCACTTCAGGTTTAAGCTACCTCTGTGTATCACAGCTGAGCTCTTTTCTCAGTCTTGGCAGCCCTTGTCCAGTGTGGAGCATGAAGCAAGTAGGATTGGAATGCTTGCTTGGCTCAGGCTGGGGCATACACCAGGGTGTTTGTGGGAAACCAGTCAGCCACTCGTGCAATGTCAATCTGCCCTCTCCACCCTGATTCAGGAGCAAACAAGCACATATATGCTCCTCATAAGGGGAGTCTCATGTTAGTCCTACAAGCTCTCCAACCAGCCAAGGGGACGCACATTCCCTGTGTCAGACACCAGGACTGGGGTGCCCAAAGTGTGGCTCAGACCACTCACTCTGCAGGGAGAATCTCCACCTGTGTAATCTTCCTTTTCCTCTGAGTCCCCTCCCAGAGGCATGGGTCTCAACCTGCCAGTTTTCTTCCCTTCTTACCAAATTCTGTGTGGATATTTCTTACAACCTTGTTGTATAGGAGTCTTTCTTCTAATTTCCAGTTAGCTTTTGGTGAGAACATTTCTGCATGTACATATATTTTTGATGTGTTTATGATTAGGGGGCTGTGTTCCACATCTCCCTACTCTGTCATTTTGATCCCCTCTAACCTTGCATCTTGAGACCTTACTCTTTTATTAGCTACAGAAATTTTATAATTTTTTGGCATTCTTTGGTATCTTCTAAATAGTCAATTTTGTCACTTTCGAATAGAGATAGTTTTATTTCTTCTTTCTTATTTACATAGCTTATGTTTTCCCTTTTTTATCTTTTTAAACTAGCTCAGTCTTGCAGTACCTTTGTTTAATAGGATTGTTTGGGAGGACATCTTATCCCATTCCCAGTCTTAGAAGGAAAGTGTACAGTTTTTCAAGATTAACTATGATGTTAGCTATACATTTTTTATCGGTGTTTGTCATTTTCATGAAGGTCCCTCTCTTTCTAGTGTGCTAAGACATTTTTTCAGGAATACATTTTGGAGTTTCAGTTTTTGTTTTGCATAATAAATATAATCATATGGTTTTTATTTTTTAGCCTGTTAATATAGTGGTTTGTATTGATTGATTTTCAAATATTGTAATAGTCTTCAAAACCTGGTTATGGTATATAATTCTTTTAATCTGTTGTTGTATTTGGTTAACTACATTTTACTAAGGACTTGCATCTATATTCATGAGAGTTATTAGTCTACTGTTTTTCCTTCTTTTAAAAATTTTATCTGGTTTTGGTATTCAGGTAATACCGGTTTTATAGAATGAGTTTAAAAGTATTCTCCCTACTTCTATTTTCTGGAATAGATTGGAGAGAGTTGGTATTATTTTCCATTAAATATTTGTTAGAATTCAGCAGTGAAATGCTTTAGTTTGGTGCTTCCTTATTTGAAAGGTTATTGATTATTTATTTAATTTGTTCAATAGATATGAACCTATTCTTATTATCTCTTTCTTCTCATGCAAATTTTGATAGCTTATGTATTTCAGGGAACTGGACCATTTCATCTTAGTTATCAAATATGTGAGCTAGAATTATTTATAACATGCCTTTATTATAATTTTAATGACTATGGCACAATAGTGATGATCCTTCTTTCCTTTCTAATACTGGTAGTTTGTATCTTCTCTCTTTCTTTCTAGGTGGCCTGGCTAGAGCTTAACAGTTTTATTGATATTTCCAAAGAATTTTAGATTTTAGTTTCCTTAACTTTATCAATGTATTTGTGTCTTCAATTACAGTAATTCTTGGATTTAAATTTTTTTCCTGTCCTTGATTCGGGTTTAAATTGTTCTTCTGTTCCTAATTCCTAAAGTTGAAACTTAGACTGTTGAGTTTAGATCATCCTTTATTTTTAAAATATGCATTTAATGCTGTAAATTTCCCTTTAAGCACTGCTTTTACCACATTCCACAGTTTTGATAAGTTCTATTTTCATTTTCACTTAGTTCTACTTGAGAAACTTCTTTGACTCATGCATCATTTAGACATGTATTGCTTAGTTTCCAAATACCTGGGGATTTCCCAACTATCTTTCTGTTGTTGAGTTCTAGTTTAATTGTATTGTGGTCTTAGAACAAACTTTGTGTGATTTCCATTCTAACAAGTTTGTTGTGGTGTGTTTTATAAGTCAGAATGTGTTCTATCTTGGTGATTGTTCCATGTGAGCATGAGAAGAATAGGTGTCCTGTTTTTGTTGGATGGAGAATGTTTAAAATATTAATTAGATCAAGTTGACTGTTAATGCCATTTTTGTCAATCATATTCAAGTATGTTAATTTATTGCCAATAAGTGAGAAATGATAACATTGGGCAAAAGACCAACTTGGATGGTGAAAAGGTTGGAAAAGAGAGTAAAAGACCTTTAATGACTATGTAGTGTGTTTGATTTCTTTCCCCCTCTGTATTAAAATAAAGATTACTTTTTAAAATAATTTAGGATTAAAAAGTTTAAAATTTCTCAAATACACATTAATATAACTACATAAAATGAGATTTGTGCATAATTTAATAAAATGCTAGTGAATTCTAAGAAAAAATCATATTTATGTTTTCATTTGGAAAACAATTTAATATAAGAACAATTGTAAAATCTCAAAAAAAATAATCTTAATCAGTATTAGAAACATCTGAGCCAAGAATGATTTTTCTTTGCAACTACAAAAATATATATTTTTTATTTATCACAATAATTTTTGGATTTCTCACAACTCGTACTTGTTCCCATTTTCTATTACAATTAGAAATGTACATTCACATAAGTGTGTGTGTGTGTGTGTGTGTGTGTGTGTGCATGTATGTACACCTGTGGATGGGTGTGTATGAGCATGCATGTGTGATTGCTTTTAGAAACAAATAGAGCTATTTATAGATGACAAAGCATTTCTGGACACACTTTCTAAGGGTTAATAGTGAAAAAGCTAGCCTAGTCATATCTTGTGCTAGCAAGATGATTTACATTAGTTCCCTGTGGCTGCTGTAACAAATTACTACTGAATTGTTGTCTTTAAACAACATATATTTATTCTCTCATAGTTCTAGAGGCCAGAAGTATGAAATAAAAGTGTTGTCTTTGATGTACTCCCTCCAATGGCTCTAAGGAAGAATCAATTTCCTGGCTTCTGGTGGTTGTTGGCATTCCTTAGCATTTCTTGCTATTCATTAAGCTTTTATTAACATCACTATATCTTTTTACTTGTTTTTCTCTGTGGCCTCCTCCTCTGTGGGTGTGTATCTTCTCCTCTTTTTTTTTTTTTTAATCAAATCTTACACTGCTTCACTCTTATAAAGATGTGCCCTTGGATTTATGGCCCACTGGATAATCCATAGCTAGCATCTCCTCTCAAAATCCCTCACTTAATCACACATATATTTTTCATATGAAATAATAGTCTTTTTTTTTTTCTTTTTTACTGTACAAGATTAGATTCACAGTTTCCAGGGATTAGAATGTAGACATGTCTTTTTAATGTCATCATTATGGTCACCACAATCTGACCTTTAGCTCCAAGCTTTCCTGTCTGTACCACATACAAAAGTTACTCATTCAACCCCAGTTTGCCTACAAGTCTCATCCTATTACAGCTTCAACTCTAAGAAAAAAATCTTATATAAGTATTATCAGCTCAAAAGCCTCAAATATCACTACTTAAGTGATATGAATCAAATATGGATTAGACTTTGAGTATTAACAAAGATTATCTCCTAGACCAAACTCTAGCTAGCTTCCTCTGAAATTTCCTCTCAACTACACTTCAACCTTGGCCAGTGAAGACTTGAACAAACACTAACATAGTGTCTAAAAGCTACAAGCCACATCCCTAAGATGACCTCAGCTCCTCTTAAGTGTCTGATTGAGAAAACTCCAAGGATGCCAAAAAAAATGTAATGTTTTTTTCTGGCCAACATCATGCCTAATTTCTTCAGTAAATGGTTTCCAGTAACATCCTTGTCTGCTTTCTAGAGTACACATTCATAAAAGTGAATCTCCTAATAGCATGTTTTGTTATCTGGATAGGTTGAGACTTTCTAAATCATAAAGTCTGAACACAGAATTATATATAGAGCTACCTCAAATTCCTTGGTATTCCTGGCTAAAAGAATCCACCTATAAGATAAATAACAAATGCTGGGAAATTATTTTTATTTGAATAGTTCAAGTGATTTTTGAATTTTGCATCAGATCATTTCAATTGTGTAGTCAGAATGCAGGTTTTAAGTGTGGGATCATGTTATTCCTATAAGTAAATTTCATTGCCTAACCTTCCCAGGTGACAAGATCATTATAGTAATCAATGATATCACATGCAGATTTCTAAAAGCAATTTGCTAGTTTTCAAATAAAAGGGAGGGAATTAAAGAGACACATAATTTAAAAGAAAATGTGTATACCTTTTGAATTAATTGTTTGAATAACAATGCAATACAAATCTGGAAGTAATGATAGGCACTGGGAAGAAAGGAGAATTGAGTTAGCACTCAAAGTTTGGAACTGTTATTAGGAGGGTATTTAACTAAAAAAAAATGGGAGTATATTTTAAGATTCCAAAGGAAGTTTCTACAATCCTTTTGAAGATGTAAATCTACCTTGATACATAAAGATTCCACTGTTGGAACTGGATGCTTAGTCTTAAACAATATAAAACCCTTCTGGAGGATTCCTTCATATTGCATCGGGTATTCATCATATTGAATATCTGTCCAGAAGAGATTTAAAACATCCCAGCTAATCTTCCAAAGCAAACGTAAAGTATTTTCTTCTGAGAATTACCCTAAAGGCTCATGACTGGACTAGAGAAAGTACATTCTTGTTACCAAAACTGAAGACTTCGCTCCTTAGAACAGATTTTTTACTTCACTTATAAAGGGTAAATAACTTCTACTCTTAAGCCCTGGTTTTACACAAGTCAACTCATCGGATTTCCAGAAACTTTATCTTAATCTACTTTTTAGAAATATGAAACTATGTTACAAAGGTGGTAAAACAGAAGTTTCAGCTTGGGTCTGCAATACAGCACAATTCACATTTTTTTTCATTTTTCCAATGTGTTCCTTGTTCCTTGATTGAATATCTCTTAGCTGCCCAGTATAGAAAAGCTACTATTTGCAAAGTTTATTCTTGAAAAACCTGCTCTTCTATATGCTTCTCATCGAACAATCACCTTCATTAAAGTGTTGTTTTCTGGTTTATAATATGCTCACACTCTAAACCCAAGCCCTACTTAAACCAACTTGTATGTAGGAAATCTACCTTTTACCTAGTCCAAACTTGTCTCTTAAATAAAATAGTCTCATAGTTTCTCATTAACAGGACATATGCCTTTATCATACTAATAGTATGGGAGCAATCAAAGCTAAGACACATACAAAAGGCATTAATTCATGTAGTAGACTTGTTATAGCTAAAGAAAAATCACCATCTACTGACTTTTGGTGAACAATACCACTAGGCTTATATTCAATAAATTTAAAAATAATTTACCATTTAATATAGTCTTAAAGTTTGAGTTCATTGCCAATTTCTGAAAGTACTGGCATACTTTGACTATTTTTTCTGGACCAATATGAAATTTATGCATTCTTGTGAAAATTACATTATATTGTATCAGTGAATTTAATGAAGTCCAGGATACCTTAATAAAACCAAAGAACAATAAAGAATTGTGTTCAGTCTTAAGTTGCACTCTCCATGTATTCTAATTTCTTTTTACACAGAAAGCAAACATTTCTGACTATATGTATTCAGAGACTTTTCAATGAAGTGAATTTGTACAAGCCATGATCATGGTAAATTTAATATACCATATACCTTGAGGTATATTGACATTAGTGTTTTATTAGCATACAACCTAACAATTCCAATCCTATATCTACTTAAAATACTAAACCTCCCCTTGACTGATGATAGAGGGTAATTACTAACACATAGATTATGCTTTCTAGGGCTTCTCATTATATTTAAATTTATTATTTTAATTACACACACACAAGCTCACCCCTCAATAGGTATTTAGGTTTTGTTGTTACTTTGCCTTCATGGACTCCCCTAAGAATCTGCATATCTCTCACTCCTGAGAGACAGACACAATTATTTATACTTTTTTTGTTACTTTTTACATAAATTCAGAAAAACCTAGGACCTGTTCATGTACATCAATTTTAGAAACCACAATTATTGAATGATTATAAGATGTTAAAATATATGTTACTGATCAAATAAATTTCAAGCAGATGTGTCCTTGCAGAATATGAAACTCTGTCTCTTAAACGTAAATGGTGTATTTTTAAGTACTGTAACCTTGTTTATAAGAATAACACCTATGAAAAAGAAAGGGCTTTCACTCAGAGTTATGATAATTTTATACAATTATATGCAAAGCTCAGATGTTCAGATATTAATTCCCCTTAGTAGAAAAAAAAATTCCATTAATAAAAGCCACTAATACAGTACTACAGATTATGGGAGATCAAAGAAGAAAAATAGATTAAGGAAATCAAATGGAATTTGACTGTGAACAATTAGAAATCCCAAGTGTTTCCACTGAAATACATGTATTTGATCTGTAATAACAGCTGGTGAATTACTCATTTCCAATTTTAATTCCACAGAGGTTGTTCTACTTTTTAGCCTTTCATTTAATGACATGTGTCTGTACTAATCTATATAATATTTCTTATCAAGTAAGTTCCCTGAATGTAATTTTTGGTAAAATAACCAAAAAGAAATTTGTTTAAGTAAAATATAATTAGTACTAAAAATAATGGGAATGTGGTCATCATAAATACAGTGACCTAATTTTAATACCAGCTATTTTTTCATATAATTTAGAAGTCATTTTTAAAACCCATAAAGGAAGAGTTTAAATATTATAAAAATAATAATTTTGCCAGTGTCTAGTCTAATATTATGCCATTGGAAAATGACATGAAATGTAAACAATTCACCCAAAACATGTTTCATGTCTTTTCTCTTTATCATTATCACTTTAACTTTTAAAGCTATATTCATATTTTAAATCCACTTTATTTATTGTTCTAATAAAGTCCATGTAGCTTTACCTGTTGTTTCAAGCAGAACTTTTGAAAAACATATGTTTAGCATAAGTTATTCTTTAGGCATAGCTTCTTTTAATTCTTTGAGCATATTTATAATAGACATTTGTGAGCTTTTGTGTGATAAACATCTAGGTCCCTGCAGTGTCCCTTTGCATTCACTGAGTGAGAGTTGCATGTTCTCTCTTATTCTGGATCTCTGGACTCTGTTTTCACCTTTGTGCATGCACACTGAGGTTTCTGTTTGATGTCTGTATTCTTCTTTTTATTTTTAGTTTAATTTCCAAGAGGCCGTTTCTGTATCTGTGCAGTTAAATATTCATCAATGATTTGAGCAGAGTTAGTACTCCAACACCGCAAGCCTGTAAGGCTACCAGTCTCTGCTGATTGACCTGGGGTTAGGCTGGAAAGCACATTCAAAGGCCAGCCACTTGACAAGTCTTCCATGGCTTTTACTTTCCATCAGGGCCTCTCGGGTCTTGCCTGAGCTTGCATGTAGTTTCCTAATAACTAGGTATGTGTGGAATACATAGATAGCCATCTTATGGCTCTTTTATTTCAGGATGTCCTGGTTAAATTGCTGGCTTGTCTGCACTCAACCCAGCCAGGACCATGACCTCAGACTATAAAGGCACATGTTGTGCCCATTTGTTTCCTACCAAGTTTACTACTATTAAAGAGCAAAGCTCTGAGGTTTTGCCCTGGTCCCAGATTCACTCTGCCCCCTCTGGGGGCAAAGCTGATTATTTTAGTTGTCTGCCACTTTCTTAAAATTGCAACTTATATCAACTATGGAGGAATAGGAGCAACTTTAGGCAAGAAAGCCATAGACTAGTGCTGTTATTTTATGAAGGTCTATTAGTTTTCCAGGAATAAGTGCTTCTCAATTTGCTGTCTGCCACTGATCTATTTCTAGAGCCTGGAAATGATAGTTTTGGTAAATTTGGTCCAGTTTTTTGCAAAGAGGATTTCACCAGTATCTTCATATCACCATAGTTGGAAGTTCCTTGAATGTGACTATTGAATTTGCAATAGACATACTTTCCCTACTCCTCAGTGCCCTTCATCACACATTATGAACCCTGAGGATCGTGAAGGCAACGGAACATGATGCAGAGCTTGATAGCAAATTAGGTGATTGACCTGTGTGACTCCTTGACCTGAGCTGATGATTCCTGAGACTTCTGGACTGAATCTTATCTGTAAGTACACAGGTGTAAATTGAAATTATCTTTAATACTAACTACAGGAAAGAAGAAAGGAAAGAAAGAAAAAGTAAGGACTTTCCCAAGCGTTCTATACTTCTTCAAATGTTGTGTTTATTAGTTGGTTTCTGGTTTTATAAAACAACAATTTTTTGTGTGTTTAAATAAGAACTTGTTGAAGTTAAGCTTTATAAATTATCACTTTGCTAGAGAAAAATAAGAACCTAGGTTCTGAATACGCTTTGCCTAGTGAGGGATTCTACACAGAGTTTACATGAGTGTGTATAAGGAAAGATAGGAAAATCATTTTCTAGCTCAAAGTGGCATAATCAATCTCCCATAACAAACCAATTTTAAGGACCTACACTTACAATAATTATAAGAGCCTAGTAACAATTACATTTATAATTTTTGTTCTTATTTAATACTAACACATATATAGAGAGCATTTTGTTTATTATTTTGATAACCCACCTTGTTTTAAAATTTTAGTGCCTCTGAGGTCACCAAAATAAACATTTTTCTCTAATTTTATTCTATTTTATCTGATTAAGACAGCCAATTTTAACACCATGATTATATTTCATGAAGCTTGTGGTTCTCGAAAATACTGCAACCACTATTTTTTGCATAACTGAGTTCAGCCCAAATATTCAAGACTGAATTTTCTGATTCACACATCTTCATTTGTTGCCTTATGAACTGCCATTTAAGACTTTTTGCATTTCTACAGCTGTATGGTACAAACTAATTCACTATATAAATTTGCATTATCACATATAAATGATCAATTATTTTAAATAGAATATGGCCTTGATAATATTTAGTTTGCAGTTTTATAATGTATTACTTGCCAAAGAATCCAAGTTCTAATTTTTGGTCTAGTGTAATCTTGTATTCTATTTTTAAGTATGTGACCAATTTATAAATAATTTTTATTTATATAGAATGATTACTCTTTACTAATGAGGATATAATGCTCCTTTGTTTAAATACTCAATTTGACAAATGTGTGATTTTGTGAAACCATAATACTAATAGTGACAATCTCTGTAATTATTTTATCCAAAGAATGGTGATCATCTATTTGTTCATATAGAATACTTAGGACCACACTCAACACATTCAAGTGGGTTTTACCTATAAGTTTCTATTTGCCTATGTTTTTTTCAGATAAATAGATTAACCACACGGGGACACTATTTTGAAACTATGAGAATTAGGAGCACAGATCCAGATTATAGAAATGTTTTCATCTTTTGTATACTGTGAGTTATTAGTATAATGCCATTTATAGTAAAATCGCATCATTCATATTCACTTAGACTTGTTCTGTAGGAGCCAATCGTCTGCACTCTGGAATGACAACACCTTGCTATGGTAAAATAAAAATCTAATTATCACACCATACTAGAGAACCACAGTAGAAATTAGTGACCTATAGTCAGAAATTTTTATGTGAAATAATTACTTTTGTTGCTGTGTCTAAGTTTGCTAGATCTCTTTATTGACAGAGAAAGGTTACTTTTTTTACATTTTTATTGCCTTAAGAGAAGACATTTATTTTTATGTGTAAGTGACTAAGTTCTTTTCTGGTGAAGGAGAGGTAACTGTAGACAAAGAAATGAGATGGGACCTAGGGAATGTTGAGGGGTAATTATCAAATTACTTACTCAACTACTGAATACTTTAGCATTTTATTCCTTCAATTTGCTTATCCAAAGATTTTCTTAAACAAATTATTATTGAAAACAAAGTACTTTTTCATTTTGAATATTTCAGAAGGATTTTGAATGTGACACATTTTTGTGCATTCAGTGTGAAAAAAGAAAAACCTCTTTAACTTTCTTCTTTTGGTAGCTTGGCTAACTGGGCTGGATGAATACAGTTTGGAGAGAGAGAAACAAGGCCTCTGGCTGATGTCATCGTCTCTGGGAACCAATTACATACTTTGAAAAAAATGAAAACAAACAAAAAAACTCTCCTAAAATAAAATTATTTAGTAATATTAGGAAAGAGACAGGAGATGGAATATTAATATTAGGCATATGGAAAGAATAGTAATAAAAAACGTGATCCTTACACAAAGTAAAATGCAAATCAAGAAATAATATACGTGACAAAAAATAACTGTTTTTAAAAGGAAAGGGCCAAAATTCATACCATGGACACAGCTTTAGTGAATAGTATTCAGGCTTCATAATACTAATTTCAGCACATTTTACCCTAACTACAGCAAGGTCTGATTGTGTCATAAGGATTTCCCTAAGTTGTCCCTTCAGGGCTCCTAAGGAGAGGCAGTACTGATCTGCAGTCACTATTACCACCTCTATGTCCACTTCCCTTTATGCCATCTGGGTTCTTTTGTTGCTTTTTAAAAAGAAATTCCATCTATTTTCACATGTACTAGAGCAGAAAGATCAAACACACTGACATAACCAGAGACAGTGAAAATCTGCTCCTTGTTGTCCCCAGGCTCTGTCGTGTATTTAGTCAAATTCAGTGGTTGGCTTTCAAGTGTTGTGCAGCAATATGTCATTTTATTGGCAAGCTAAGTACAGCCCCAGCTCCAAGACTGAATAAGAAAGAAGAAAAAAATTATGAGACGAGATGAGAAAGATGGCCAGTTTTATAAACCAGTCTCTATTTGTCCTATGGGGGCTTAAAGACCCCAGATAGTCCATTGTTTCTTTTTTGAATGAAAATTATTATGCTATTGTTCACAGAGTACCCACACTTATTCTTAATTGTTCTCAAGTCCAGGTCTTACCTTACTAGATTGAGACAGTATGACAGTAAATTTAAATATCCCTTTGTAAAAGTGTAATATATAATGGAGGCTAGTCCACATAAATAACAAGTTTTCTTAGTTGAATTCAGAAATAAAAATGGAAAATATGTAATAAGTTTAATAAAATTACCAATCACCTTTGTCTATAACTTTATTGTACATTATTTACCATGATGAATTTTCATATTTAGCATGGTTAAAACTATTAAGGAAACCACTTCCTTTAATCTCCAAGCCTGGGCTTTCCTGGTGGTACAGTCAGTGGTTAAGAATCCATCTGCCAATGCAAGGGAATCGGGTTTGAGCCCTGGTCCAGGAAAATCCCATATGTTGTGGAGCAACTAAGCCCATGGGCCACAACTACTGAGCCCGCATGCCACAACTACTGAAGCCCATGTACATAGAGCCCATGCTCCGCAACTAGAGAAGCCACCACAATGAGAAACCTGTGCACCACAACAGAGTAACCCCCATTCACTGCAACTAGATAAAATCTGCATGCAGCAACAAAGACCCAACACAGCCAAAAATAAATAAATAAATTTATAAAAAATAAATCTTCAAGCCTTTAATCCACTCCCAGCCTCCATGCACATCTGCCTTGCCTACATAAAGCTCCCGCTTCCACCATTACCTTGATCATAGTAGGGAACTCTTGCACCCTTCCTAGATTTCTGTGTTGCTTAATGTTTGTTACAGAGAAGGGATTGAGAATTTCCACAAGTTCACGTCTGACATGCCTAATTAAACTGAATAGATTTGGCTCAACACCATCTAGAGAGCAATGGAGGCAGAAGCCCCATGTACACCTAACAGCCATATCAATTATGCATTCTGACTAGGCAACACAACCACAGAATATTTTCTCAAGTGACATATTCCAGTTCCTGATTTAACTAAGTCCATGAGATTATCACCACACCATCACTGTATCTTCCAAGCTTACTCTGTAAAATCTTCTCTATTTCTCATGGAGATCAATGTATATTGCCAGCGCATATCTAATAATGTCCTATGCCCTCTGGCCTATATCTTTGGAAAGGGCCTTAGATGCCACACACACTGAAGGTTGGCTGGGCCTACCTCAGTCAATCATTTTTATAGAGAATATAAAATATTTTTAACTGAGGTGTCAATTCAGACTTCTTTTCAAGTATTTTTCATTCTAAATTTGGATCCTTATAACTGGATTTGAATATATCCAAATTTGCCCTGACTTTTTAAAGGTACGTTTGTCACAGCAAGTTGTCTCACCTTTAAGAGTTAGGTTATGTGCTATCATTTCTTCCTTTTCCATTCTGTTCTTTGAAACCCATATAACCATCTCCAATTGTAATTTTTGCTAATATTTTTTTTTTTGTGTGTGTGTGTGTGTGCTTGGAATCCTCTATCTATAAGCTATTCTAATTTTCTAGTTTTACATTTATTTCCTCCAAATTCTATTGGCAAGCTATGACTATTTAAATTTTTCTAAGGATTTTGCAACTTCTTGCCAAGGATGGAGATGAAGACCTTTTAGCAGAACTTCCTCTTCTTTCTCTTTTTTTTTTTTACATCTTTTTTCATTTTCATATTAAAAATGTATATGCTTTATAAATTATGATTTGCGGGTCAATCTTATGGCTAAATTAATCTGTAATATTACAAAGGATTAAATTGTTAATTCACTTGAAGCAGACATCTATCTATGAAATGAAAGACACAAGAAGAATCTGGAAAAGAATGTAATATTCCTTTCTGCAGGAAATCTGACCTATTTAGATTTAGTTCCCTATTAGTTCCCTAAATTCCCGTTTTCTACACTGTGACACAAATTGGTTTAGGACCAACAGATTAGTGCTAACAAAAAGAGCATAATACATCATCTCGGAGGAAATTATATAGCATGAAGACCTTCTTTTTTTCACTTGATTTGTCATACAGAGGAAAAGGATCTATGTAACTAACTTCTACTCTCCAGCCAGCTATTTTTCAAAATCCAAAATTCCAGGATTACTTACAGCAACCATTCTAAACCAAATAAGTAAATACTGTTAAAATATCCTTAGATAAAATGGTTCTGGATTGTCTACCAGATAGTAAATAGCATTACAATGTTTATAAGGACATCTAGTCACAGTCCATTGTCCATTATGTTAGTCATATTAGCTAACATATTATGTTAGTCATATTATCCAAAAAATTAATTAATATGGGAAAAAAGTGTAATGTCCTCTGCATGACAAAGAGGTGAGAAATGTGCTCTTCATATATTGTACTTGGATTTGAATGTATTCAAATTTGATCTGATGCTTTAAAGGTATTTTTGTCGGTCACAACACTTTTTTATTTTTATTTTTTTGCTGTGGGGAGAGAGGTTAGAATGGGCTTATTTCTCACACAGTCAAGGAAAATGATTTTAAAAATGAATGTTTCCATGTTAATTTATGTTGAGAAGTCAGATCCTAGTAAAAATACAGTTCATACTAAACACTGAGCAAATGTTAGAATGAATATTTCACACAGAATCCATGCCAAAAAGTTAGTGTTTACTCATAACTATAGCAATGAATTATAAACAAATTATTGAAGATTTTAAAAAAGCAATTACTGTATTTGTTTGTTAGGGCACCCATAACAAAATACCACAGACTAGGTGGCTTAAGCAGCAGAAATTTATTTTCTCACAGTTTTGGAGGCTGGAAGTCTAAGTTCAAGGTATTGGCAGTTTTGATTGCTTCTGACTCCTCTCTCCTACGCTTGCAGATGGCTGCCTTCTTGCTCTGTCCTCGTGTGGTCTTTCTTCTGTGAGCATGTATCCCTGAGATATCTCTTCTTATAAGGACACCAGTCAGATTATATCAATCCCCACCCTAAGTTTCCATTTTAACTTAATTACCGCTTGAAAGGGTCTATCTCCAAATATAGATACATTCTGAGATACTAGGGTTTAGAGCTACAATATATGAATGTGGGGGGGGGGTGCTCATTTCAGCCCATAACCATTACTTTACCTTATCCAGGTGTACTGAACCATTCTCTATACATGATGGTAGCAGATATATACTTGCATTTGTATCAATCAAATTCTATGTAATCAATATTAGTCTTGGAGAAATTAGTCAATAGTGTACTTTATGTGAATCATGAAAAAACTTTTAATGTACCTCTCTAAAGCTCAAATCACCAAAATGTTAATTTTCTTTCATACCTAATAAATTAATTTTGTTTTGCAATTCTTTGTGCTCTTCAAACACTATTTCAGTAAGTTCTAATTTCAGTCATATGAAGTATTGAGTTTTGTGTTTCACACTAAACTACATTGTAGAAGAAAAGATCTTTGATTGAAAGGATGATATTTGATCTTAAATAGCACTATCAGAGTTACACAAAATCACCATTAATGCCTTTGCTTCCTTATTTCTGAATATTACTCTATTATAGAACATATGACATGCATTTCATTTAGACCTTTCATTTATATCAATGTACTTTTCTCAGTAAACTAAGTAGAGAAATCTTGTGTAACGGATTTTCAACTAGGTGTTTTTGTGGCAGTCTCAAGAGTGACATGGTTGAAGGAAATACAGTTTAACAGAACAGGCAAATAATCAGAGTTCTTATAATATATTTTAAAATGCCACTTATTTGTTAACAGAGACCTACTAAATCAGAGAATGCCATAACACTTCCATCAGAGAAGCTTACACAGTCCTTCCAGTTACAAATGCACACAATGGCCAAACATACAATCTGATGAAAGTTAAGAAACAATCAGGCTCTCCAAGAAGCTTGCTCAATTTTCAGTTCCCAGAGATTATTCTAACTGTTCTGGAGGCTCCAGCTAGGAGGGTCTTACTTGCTCACAAGTAGAAAGAAAAGGTAACAACCTCAAATGATTCTAAGTGTTTACAGAGTGCTGGATGAACCAAGGATAAATTTTTCATATATAAGGTCCATTCGTAGACCTATAATTCAAGCCAACTTAAGAGTAGTTGTTGAAGTCCACTCTCTTACCTCACTCTCAAGGTAGTTGTTCTCATCATTTCAGTCTTTTAAAAATATTCCGGGGGGACCTTGAAGATGGCGGAAGAGTAAGACGCGGAGAATCCTTGTATATGTGGTAGAAAACCAAACAAATGTTCATTATGATGAACACTGACTACAAAAATTCTCAGTAATGATAAGGTGAGGTGTACAATTTGAACAACTCAAAGTATTCCACATCTCTTATCTAAGTGAATTGTTTTCTATTCTACTTCAACATTTTTTTCAAGATAAAAATGCCAACACAACTCTTTCCTGTTAAAACTAATAATTTTATAGGTATTAAAATTCTCATTATATAAAGAATAGTAGTCTTCTCTTCAAACTGATCTCTTAATAAACACTATCTCTGGATAGCTCTAAAATAATTTTTGCTCTATATCTACAAAAAGATCATTCAGGCTTATCTATTCCAATCATAAAATATGCCATTTTCAAAGAAATGGTGACCTTTTTTAGAGTGCAAAATTTCTATTTCCTTGTATAAAATACACCTGTGTGCACACTTAAAACTCACCTAACATAATTCAATAATATAGTAACAAACGTATTCAAAAAGACTGTATCAAAATCTATTTTTGGATATCTGTTCGTGGTAGCAATGATACAATAGATACAATAAGGACAACAATTAATCCCTCTTTATACAACTAGAAAACTAGATAAATACATGAAAATAATATATTCAGATAATGGAAAAAGTGCAGGAATATGATCTTTGAGGATAGGAAATAATAAGGTGAGTCTTATCATTTCCTCAGCTTTCTACTTGGAGACAACATCTGGAATGCAGGCACAGGGAAAGAAAACACAAACAGATATTGATAAACTTGATGAGATGAGGAGATGGAAATAGAAACTCATGGAGAATGAGGCAAATGGAAGCTGCTAGGAAGATTTCAGATGTAAACACTCCAGAAATATGATGGGGATCAATATTAATCATTGTTGAGGTCTACACTCCCCAGGTACAAATTGAAAGTGTTGAGGAGGGTCAAAGAATGACTGGATAGTTTTAAACTGAATTATTCCTAGAGATGACACAAAGCAGTGTGCATCTGAGCTCTGAGAAGCCAGAGTAGAATGTACTTGACCATTATCTGAGGCATAAAATGGAGACTGAGCTCTGAGAAGCCAGAGTAGAATGTACTTGACCATTATCTGAGGCTTAAAATGGAGACTGCAGACAGTGATATATCTTACTAGAAGGGCTGAATTCGCTATGGAGTGAAATGTGATATAGACCCATCCTTAAAAATTATCCCACAAAGTGAAGCAAGCTTTAAGGAGATCAAACTAATCGAAAAGTAATCTAACTGCCTGCCAGAAAAAGCTTAGCACCACTGAAAATAGAGACAACAAATTTCAGGTACAATACATGTAATATTCACAATATTCAGAATCCAATAGTTTTTAAAAGTCTTAATTATGACCCATAATTAAGAAAATTCAGTGTGCTATAATTACAGAAATGGCAGAGATGATAAAAAGTAGAAGACCAAATTTAAAGATAGTAGCAGAACCATTTTCAAGTATTTAAAGAAAAAAACATGTATATGTTGAAATGATGACTGCAAGTGCTAAACAAAAGAGAAAAACATAACATTCTACGCTAATGAACACTTCATTAAAATTGAGAATGAAATAAAATTTTTGGAGAAAATAAAAGAAAAAAGGAAAAAAATATTGTCAGCAGAACAGAACTACAAGTAATGTTATGGGAAATTTTTCCCATGGAAAGAAAATTATGTAAATAGAAAACTGCACCTCCACAAGACAATAAAAATCTCTATAATTTGTAGAGAAACGTAAAAGTTATTCTAGTAGACAACTCCATGATATCTTTCAATGGTCCCCATCACTTGATATCCATGTATTTGTGTAATCTTTCTTTGAGAATGTGCAAACCAGCAATTTGCTTCCAATAGATAGAAAAGGGGATGAGAAGTCACTTCCATGTCTAGGTTACATTAATATCACTACTTATTTCATGTTAGCAGACACTCAATTGCATTAACACCTTGCACAGTTTGATGAAGTGAGCTTTCATGTTGAAGAAGCCATATAAAAAGGAACTGAAGATGTCTGGCCAACAGTCAGCTAGAAATTGAGGCCCTCAGTCTGACAACATTTGAAGAATTGAAATATTCCAACAGCCATATGATATAGGCTTCCCCATCCAAGCTTTGAGATAAGACGTCAGCCCTGTACGTTAACTAAATTGCAGCCTGTGAGGAACTAGAAAGGAGAGGATCCTGCCAAGCCATGCCCATATTCCTGACCCACAGAAATTATAAGATAATAAGTGTGTTTTATTTTAAGCTTCTAAATTTGTGGCAATTTGTTACACAGCATTAAAAAAAATCCCTTTTTTCTTTTTTAATTTTTAAGGCTTTAAAGGATAATTGACAGATTAAAGCAAAATATTGACAATTCCTTTTAGAGTCTGCAATACGTTTAGAAGTAGATCATATAACCATAATAGGAAAAGGGTTAAGAGATGAAAGTGAAAGTATATCATTTTAAGGGTTTAATGTTATTTACATTTCTGTAGTATTATTAAAAAATAGAGTATGATAAATTAGAGATGTGTGTTTTAAACCCTAGAGCAACAAGTAAACAATAATAAAAAACACCATCTGGTATGCAGGGTAACCTAATAATAGAGAATAAAGAGAGTACTAAAAACTATTCACTTAATCCAAAAATATATATGAAAAATTGAAAAAAAAACAGAAAGCTAAGAACAGAGGGTCATAGAGTAAACAAAAAGCAAGAAGGTAGGTTGGAATCCAATAATTAAATTAAATTAATTAAATTAATTTAATAATGATAAATTATTTAATTTAAAGACACATTTAAAGTCAGATGAGATACAAAAGCAAGACACAATTCAATGTTTTTTTAACAAAATTCTTACTTTAAATTTAAAAGTAAAAGGATAAAAATGACATACTATGAACTTTCTAAGCAGAACAAAGTTTGAGTCACTTTATATTGATAAAGAAAATGTGGACTTCAAAACAAGTAAATATTACCAGAGATAAAATGGAACATTTCATAATGATTAAATGCCAGTATATCAAGAAAGCATAATGGCTGTACTCAACCACACAGTTTAATAATTCATAAAGTAAGAAAAAAAGAGTTACAGACAAATTTTTAATCATATTTGGAGGGTTCAGCATTCCTCTCTTTAATTGATAGGAAACATATATGGAGAATCATTAAAGGTATAAAAGACATTGAGCAATCCGTTTAAATGTTTTATCCTAATTGATATTTTTGGGACACTCTGTCCAATAAAGGAAAAATAAATATTTTTTTAAGTTCACATGAAATATTTACCAAGAAAGACACACCATAAAACAAATTTAAATAAATCTGAAACAAAATTTAAACAAAGCTCAAAGAATTGAAATTATATAGTAGATGCTATTTGACTAAAATGAATTAAATTAGAAGTCAATAATAGAAAGATATATTGAAAATCCCAACATATTTGCTAATTAAACCACACATTTCTAAATAACTGGTCAATCAAAAATAAATTACAAAGGTAAAGGGTACACAACCTAACACATTTTTTGTGGTTTAGCTAAAGTAGTGTTTAAGAATAAAATGTGGCTTTAAATAATTTCATCAGAAAAAACAAAAATTCTAAAATCAATAACCTAAGAATTCAAATAGTCTAAAATCAATAACTTAAGCTTTTCATTTAATACACAGAGAAAAGAAAAACAAAGAACATGAACTGAGGAAAGGGAAAGAGGAAATAAAGAGCTAATATCAGAAAAATTCTCAACCAATTAAAAAAATAACAAACTGCAATTTGACACAGCAGACTAAAAAGAGAAATGAAACAGTCTGATGAAATCAAGATTGAACAAGGGGACATCAATGTAGACCCTACAACATTATATGGTAACAGGGATATATTATTTAAAACCTTTATGATAATAAATTTGGAAATTTAAATAAAAAATGAACAGCTTCCTAGAAAGTCACATATTACCAAAATGGACTTAAAAATAAAAAGATTAATAAACATGCATTTAATTTCAACTGAATTTGTTATTATAAACCTGGAAATGAAGAAAACCCTGGACCCTGAAAACTTTAATAATGAACTATACGAAGTCTTATAAAAGAAATATCTTCAATCCTATGCAAACTATGTTAGCATATAGACAATCAGAAAATACTTTCTTAATCATATGATGATTGCAAAATCTAAACTTTGTTAGCTGAAACCAAAACTCTAAAGCTAAAATCAAAACTCTGGTAGCAAATCTAAAACATTAGGAGAAAGCAATCTATAGAGCTATAATCTTTGGGGTCATAGACTCAGACGTATTAGCAGTAAATCAAACCCAATATTATATAAAGAGAGAATATATGATCAAGTATGGTTTAGTAGCAATGTGAATTTGTTAAGCTTTAAAAATTAATTGATATAATTTTCAATATTAATAAAATTTAAAATAAAATTAAGAAAGCTTATCTTCTCAACACATGCAGAAAAACCATTTAACAAAATTCAGCACCATTTACAACAGAAACCCTCAGAAATTCAGGAAGAAACTTTCTCAGTATTATAAAAGCTATATATTAAAAATAAATGAGCAGCATCATACTTAATGGTTATGGACTAAATGTTTTCCTTGAAAGAAAGAAAATAACAACCAAAAATCTGTCTGCTTTTATCAACTCTAATCAACAATGAACTGTAAGTTCTAGCTAGTACAATAAGGCAAGAGAAAGAAATAAAAAAGAGAAAACACGTAGAATAAAATTATCTTAATTTTTAGATGACACAATATTTGTGTATGTGAATATCACTATGACATCCAATGGAAAGAAAATGCTTCTAGCAAATTGAAAGTAGTTAACAAGATTACAGAACATGATGACAATATAAAAATAAATGAGCAGATATTCAAGATGGAGGAGGAGCTGGAGGACGTGGAGTTCATCTTTCTCCATGGATCACTCAGGAGTACAACTATAGATGCAACAATTCTCAGAGAACACCAGCTGAAAGCTAGCAGAAGGTCTTGGACACCAGAAAGGACTATATAGATCCCTGCATAACTGGGTAGGATGGAAAAAAGAAGGAGAGGAAGGGGGATGGGAACTGCACACTGGGGCAGTAAGGCTGAAGCAGAGGAGAGATTCCAAAATCTGGGGAACCCCCCCCCTTCTCCATCAGGGAAATCTATTAGGACAGAAGGCTGTCGGAAGAGAGTGAAGGCAGCTGATTTGTGGCAGAGGGGACAAAGTGAGAAATAAACAGACAGTCCATACCTCAGCCTTACATGCCCCAGAGTGGGACATATGTTCACGGGTATGCAAGGGGGCTGAGAGATGGAGTGTGGGGATTAGAGAACAGGCTCAGAGCAAGAGCTGCTGTTGGTTGTGGGGAGATGGACTGAGGGGATGGGAAAGAAGAAATCCGCAGCAGGGAATGCCTACAGAGAACACTGGGTTGCCGTGGAAGCAAGGTGCTACTGCTGAGTCACACGCAGGGAGAGAGGCCACTATTGTAACCTCTCTCTCCCTACACACCAGCGCTGGCCACTGAGATATTAAAAAATCCCTCACAGCTGGCCCTCATGTGCTGACTTCAGGGATTAAAAAAAAAAAAAAAACAAAAAAACCTTTCAGGACTGCTCTTCACACATCTGCTGTCAGGCACCAGAAAAAGCCTGGCTAGGGTTGGCCCTCATGTGCCTTATGCCAGGCACCAGAAAAGGCACTCACTAAGGCCATATCTGTTGTGCATGTGGCCACTGGTTTCCCTGCACATTTGGCACTGCTGGGGATACTGTGATCCAAGCAGTCATATGACCTCTGTACACTGTCCTCACTGGGGCAGACCCAAGAGGACCAAGGAAGCCTTGGGACGAGACTTTTGTGGGTGGACCACACGCAGAGGTGGAGGTAAAACCAAAGCTGAACCCCAGGAATGGGGTGACTAAGGAAGAAGATCAAAAATCTTTCCATCAGCTGTACAAGCTGCAGATTAAATTCCCATGATCAGCTAGGTAGACCTGGCATCTATGGAATATCTGGGTTGACAAGTGTTCCCACAAATGAAAATGGTCTAGCTCTGGCAGCTGTGGACATTGGGGGCAAGCACAAGCAGGAATTGGGCCAGATCAGAGCCTGAGTGCTCCCCACAGGGCTCACAGCAAGTCCAGAGACCAGCACAGAGAGAGAAGAGCCTCTTGGGGAGGCAGAGGTAGCCTGTGGCTCATGATATGTGTAAGGACACTTACAGCAGAGACCCCAGAGAAACATATTATTACTAGTAATTTTATTATGCTTTGAATCATTGTGTTGTTGGTTCTGGCTTTTGTTGTTGTTGTTTCTTTATTTCTTTTTATTAAATTTGTTTCTTATTGTGGGTTTTTTTTTTTTTTTAATTTAGTCTGTTGGTATCTCTGTGTTTTATTACATTTTTTTATTTTTTATATATTTCTTTTCTTACATTGTTTTCTGTTGTTCTATGTTCTTTGCCCTTATTTTTTCTTTTTATTCTTTAATATTTTTCAGTTTTTATACACTTCCATTTCTACATGGCTTTTCTGTTGTCCTGTGTATTTTCCCTTTCTTTTTAATTTTATTATTTTCTAATTACTTTTATCAGTTTTTTCTGTTTCCTTGCTTAATTCTTCAGTTGGCACACTGCTTTAGTTTTGTTTTTAGCTTATGTGTTTTTCTTACTTTTAATCCTAATTGTTTGATTTCGTTTTTGAGTTATTCTATATCTCTGGTTGTTCTCTTGCTTTTTGTTTCATTTTGTTCTGTTTTTGTTTCTTTTACATGTGTGTGTGTTTCCTTGTTTCTGTTTTTCTTCGTTTGATTTTGTTTTCACCTTTCTCTGGGATTTTGCTCATCTGTTTTAAAAATATATTTTATATTTTTATATTTCTACATTGCTTTTCTGTTGTTTTGTTTTCTCTCCCCTTACTCCTTTTCTTTTTTGTATCATTTTTGTCAGGTTGTTTTGTTTTGCTGCTTCATCCTTTAGTTGGTGCTCTGTGTTGCTTTTGTTCTGTTTTTTTGTCAGTTTTCTTTTTAATTGTTTGATTTCATTGTTGTGTTCTTTTATTTCTCTGGTTGTTCTCTTGCTTTTGCATTTATTTGGTTCTGTTTCTCTTTCATTTGTGTGTCTGTGTGTCATTTCTTGTTTCTGTTTTTGTTTGTTTGATTTTACTGTTTACCATTTGTCTGGGGTTTTGTTAGTCATTTTTTTTTAATGTCCTTTATTGCTGGGAGGAGCAACTTGCAGGATCTTGGTTCCTCAACCAGAAGTCGGGCCTGAGGGTCTGGGGTGGAAGAACAAAGTCTAGGATGCTAGACCACTAAAGAATTCCCAGCCCTAGGGAAGATAAATCACCCAGAGCTCTCACAGAGGCCTCTATTTGAATCCAAGACCCAGCTCCACCTAACTGCCAGCAGCTCCCAGCACTGGATGCCTCACAAAAAGCAACAAATAAGACAAGAACACAAACCCACCCATAAGCACACTGACTGTCTAAAGTCCTGTTAACCTCACAGACACCCCAAAACACACCATCTGACATGGTCCTGCACATCAGAGAGAAAAGACTCAACTCCAACCACCAGAACACAGGCACCAGTCCCTCCCATCAGGAATTGTATACAAGGAACTGGTTGAAACTTACCAACAGGGACAGAGAATGGAAGCAAGAGGAACTATGACTCTGCAGCCTAGGGAAAGGAGACCTCAAATACTGTGAATCAGAAAAAAAGAGAAGACAAAAATATCTTTCAGGCAAAGGAGAAATATAAAAACCCACAAGACCAAATAAGTGAGGAGGAAATAGGCAAACTACCTGAAAAAGAATTCAAAGTAATGATAATAACAATGTTACAAAATCTCAGAAAAAGAATAGAGAAAACACAAGAAAAATTTACCAAGAACCAAGAAGAACAAAAGAGCAAATGAACAGCAATGAACACCACAATAACTGAAATTAAAAATATGCTAGAATAGGGCTTCCTTGGTGACACAGTGGTTGAGAGTCCACCTGCCAATGCAGGGGATATGGGTTTGTGCCCCGGTCCAGGAAGATCCCACATGCTGTGGAGCAGCTGAGCCCGTGAGCCATGGCTGCTTATCCTGCGTGTCTGGAGCCTGTGCTCCACAATGGGAGAGGCCACAACAGTGAGAGGCCTGCATACTGAAAAAAAAAACCAAAAACTTCTAGAATGAATCAATAGCAGAATACCTGAGGCAGAAGAACGTATAAGTGAGCTGGAAGACAGAATGGTGGAAAAAACTTCTGAAGAGCAGAATAAAGTAAAAAGAATGAAAAGAATGGAGGACAATTTCAGAGACCTCTGGGACAACATTAAGCAGAGCAACATTCAAATTATAGGTGTCCCAGAAGAAGAATAAAAGAAAGGGTCTGAGAAAATATTTGCAGAGATAATTGTTGAAAACTTCCTCAACATGGGAAAGGAAAGAGTCAATCAAGTCCAGGAAGTGCAGACAATCCCATACAGGATAAACCCAAGGAGAAACAAGCTGAGAAACATATTAAACAAACTAACAAAAAATAAACATAAATGAAAAATATTAAAAGAAGTAAGGGAAAAGCAAAAAATAACAAACAAGTGAATCCCAATATGGTTAACAGCTGATCTTTCAGCAGCAAGTTCACAGGCCAGAAGGGAGTGGCAAGATATATTTAAAGTGATGAAAGGGAAAAACTTAAAACCAAGATTACTCTACCCAGGAAAGATCTCATTCAGGTTCAATGGAGAAATCAAAAGCTTTACAGAAAGCAAAAGTAAAGAGAATTCAAAACCACCAAACCAGCTTTATAACAAATTCTAAAGGAAGTTCTCTAGGCAGGAAAAACAAGAGAAGGAAAAGAAGTACAAAAACAAATGGAAAACAATTAAGAAAATACCAATACAAACATACATATCAATAATACCCTTGAATATAAATGTATTAAACACCCCAACCAAAAGACACAGTCTGGCAGAATGGATACAAAAACAAGACCCATATATATGTTGTCTACAGGAGACACACTTTAGAACTAGGGACACATACAGACTGAAAGTGAGGTGATGGAAAAAGATATTCCATGCAACTGGAAATCTAACGAAAGCTGGAGTAACAATATTCATATCAGAAAAGAAAAATAGACTTTAAAATAAAGACTATTACAAGAGAAAAGAAAAGACACTACGTAAAGATCAAGGGATCAATCCAAGAAGAAGATATAACAATTTTAAATATTATGCACCCAACATTGGAACACCTCAATACACAAGGCAAATGCTAACAGCCATAAAGGGGAAATCGACAGTAAAACAATAATAGTAGGCAATTCAACACCCTACTTACACCAATGGACAGATCATCCAAACAGAAAATAAATAAGGAAACAAAAGCTTTAAATGACACATTAGAACAAATGGACCTAATTGATATTTATGGAACATTATATCCAAAAACAAGAGAATATATTTTCTTTTCAAGTGCACGTGGAATATTCTCCAGGATAGATTGCACCTTGGGTCACAAATCAAGCATTGGTAAATTTAAGATAATTGAAATCGCATCAAGCATCTTTTCTGAACACAATGCTATGAGCCTACATTTCAATTATAGCAAAAAAAAAAAAAGTCACAAATAAAAATGCAGGGAAGCTAAACAATATGCTACTAAACAACAAAGGGATCACTGAAGAAATCAAAGAGGAAATTTTAAAATACCTAGAAACAAACAACAATGAAAACATGATGACCCTAAATTTATGAGATGGAGCAAAAGCAGGTCTAAGAGGGAAGTTTATAACAATAATTCCTACCTCAAGAAAAAGAAATATCTCAAATAAACAACCTAACATTACACCTAAAGCAATTAGATAAAGAACAAAAAAAGCCCAAAGTTAGCAGAAGGAAAGAAATCATAAAGATCAGATCAGAAATAAATGAAAAGAAATAAAGGAAACAATAGCAAAGATCAATAAGACTAAAAGCTGGTTCTTTGAGAAGATAAACAAAATTGATAAACCATTAGCCAGACTCATCAAAGAAAAAAGGGAGAGGACTCAAATCAACAGAATTAGAAATGAAAAAGGAGAAGTTACAAATGACAATACAGAAATACAAAGGATCATGAGAGACTACTACAAGCAACAATATGCCAATTAAATGGACAGCCTGGAAGAAAAGGACAAATTATTAGAAAAGTACCTTCAAAAACTGAACCAGGAAGAAATAGAAAATATGAAAAGACCAATCACAAACACTGAAATTGAAATAGTGATTAAAAAATCTTCCAGCAAAAAACTGCCCAGGGCCGGATGGCTTCACAGCGAACTCTATGAAACATTTAGAGAAGAGCTAAACCTATACTTCTCAAACTCTTCAAAACATAGCAGAGTGAGGAATACTCCTGAACTCATTCTACCAGGCCACCTTCATCATCATACCAAAAACAGACAAAGATGTCACAAAAATAGAAAACTACAGGCCAATATCACTGATGAACATAGACACAAAATTCCTCAACAAAATACAAGCAAACAGAATCCAACAGCATATTAAAAGGATCATACAGAATGATCAAGTGGAGTTTATTCCAGGAATGCAAGGATTCTTCAATATATGCAAATCAATGTGATACACGATATTAACAAACTGAAGGGTAAAAATTATATGAGATTCTCAAAAGATGGAGAAAAAGCTTTCAACAAAATTCAACACTGATTTATGATAAAAAAAACTCTCCAGAAAGTGGGTATAGAGGGAACTACCTCAACATAATAAGATCCATATATGACAAACCCACAGCCAACATCATTCTCAATGGTGAAAAATTGAAAGCATTTCTCTATGATCAGGAAGAAGACAAGAGTGCCCAATCTCACCAATATTATTCAACATAGTTTTGGAAATTTTAGCCATGGCAATCAGAAAACAAAAAGAAACAAAAGGAACCCAAATTGGAAAAGAAGAAGTAATGCAATCACTGTTTGCAGATGACATGATCCTAAACATAGAAAATCCTAAAGATGCCACCAGAAAGCCACTAGAGTTAATTAATGAATCTGGTAAGGTATCAGGATACAAAATTAATGCCCAGAAATCTCTTGCATTCCTATACACTAACAATGAAAGATCCGAAAGAGAAATTAAGGAAACACTCCAATTTACCTGCAACAACAACAAAAAATACCTAAGAATAAACCTACATAAGGAAGCAAAAGAAATGTATGCAGAAAAGTATAAGAGACTGATGAAATAAATAATAGATGATACAAACAAATGGAGAGATATACCATGTTCTTGGATTTTAAGAATTAACATTGTGAAAATGACTATACTATGCAAAGTAATCTACAGATTCAATGCAATTCCTAGTAAACTACCAATGGCATTTTTCACATAACTAGAACAAAAGTTTACATTTTGTATGGAAAAACAAAAGATCCTGAATAGCCAAAGCAATCTTGAGAAAGAAAAACAGAGCTAAAGTAACCAGGCTCCCTAAGTTCAGACTATGCTACAAAGTTACAGTAATCAAGACAATATGGTACTGGCACAAAAACAGAAATATAGATAAATGGAAGAGGATAGAGAGCCCAGAGATAAACCCATGTACATATTGCGAACTAATTTATGACAAAGGAGACAAGAACATACAATGGAGAAAAGACAGCCTCTTCAATAGGTGGTGTTGGGAAAACTGGAAAGCTACATGTAAAAGAATGAAATTAGAACATTCCCTAAAACCATACAAAAAATAAACTCAAAATGGATTAAAGACCTAAGTGTAAGATCAGACATTATAAAACTCTTAGCAGAAAACATAGACAGAAAACTCTCTGACATAAATCACAGCCAGATCCTTTTTGAATGCCTCCTAGAATAATGGAAATAAAACCAAAAATAAAAAAATGAGACCTAGTGAAACTTAAAAGCTTTTGCACAGCAAAGGAAACAATAAACAAGAGTAAAAGACAACCCTCAGAATGGGAGAAAATATTTGCAAGCAAAAAATTAACAAAGGATTAATCTCCAAAATATACAGCAGCTCATGTACCTCAATATCAAAAAAAAAACAACCCAATCCAAAACTGGGCAGAACACCTAAATAGACATTTCTCCAAAGAAGACATACAGATTGCCAACAAACATATGAAAAGATGCTCAACATCCCTAATCCTTAGAGAAATGCAAATCAAAACCTCAATGAGGTATCTCCACACACTGGACAGAATGGCCATCATCAAAAAATCTAGAAAAAAATAAATGCTGGAGAGGGTGTGGAAAAAGGGAACCCTCCTGCCCTGTTGGTGGGAATGTAAATTGACACAGCCACTATGGAGAACGATAAGGAGGTTGCTTAAAAAACTAAAATTAGAACTACCATATGACCCAGGAATAACACTACTAGACATATACCCAGAGAAAACCATAATTCAAAAAGAAACGTGTACCACAATGTTTATTTCAGCACTATTTACAATAGCCAGGACATGGAAGAAACCTAAATGATCATTGACAGATGAATGGATAAAGAAGATGTGGCACATATATACAATTAAATATTACTCAGCCACAAAAAGGTACAAAATTGAATTATTTGTAATGAGGTGGATGGACCTAGAGTATGTCATACAGAGTGAAGCAAGTTAGAAAGAGAAAAACAAATACTGGATGCTAACAGGCATATATGGAATCTAAAAGAACAATAATGATGAACCTAGTGGCAGGGCAGGAATAAAGATGCAGATATAGAGAATGGACTTGAGGACAGAGCAAGGAGAAGGGGAAGCTGTGGTGAAGTGAGAGAGAAGAATTGACATATGTACACTACCAAATGTAAAATGGATGGCTGGTGAGAAGCTGATGTACAGGGAGATCAGCTTGATGCTTTGTGATGACCTAGAGGGGTGGGATAAGAAGGGTGGGAGGGAGGCTCAAGAGGGATGGTATATGGGGATATATATATATACATGTAGCTGATTCACTTTGTTGTATAGGAAATACTAACACAACATTGGAAAGTAATTTTACTCCAATAGAGATATTTTAATTAATTAATTAATTTTAAAAGTTATATTTATGGGGCTTCCCTGGTGGCGCAGTGGTTGCGAGTCCACCTGCCGATGCAATTATGAACATTTAATAACAATTGAATTTGAAATCAGAAAGTCTATTCACAGTAGTATACATCAAAATATGTTTAGGCATCAATTTAAAAATATTTACAACAAGCCTCTCAGATAGCTTCATCCTAAAGAGGACACACAGCAGAAGCAAGAAGAACTACAATCCTGCAGCCTGTGGAACAAAAACCACATTCATAGAAAGATATACAAGATGAAAAGGCAGAGTGCTATATACCAGATGAGGGAACAAGATAAAACCCCAGAAAAACAACTAAATGCAGTGGAGATAGACAACCTTCCATAAAAGGAATTCAGAATAATGATAGTGAAGATGATCCAGGACCTCAGAAAAAGAATAGTGGCAAAGGTCAAGAAGATGCAAGAAATGTTTAACAAAGACCTAGAAGAATTTTTTAAAAAAAGCAAAAAAGAAAACAGAGATGAAAAACAAAATAACTGAAATGAAAAATACACTAGAAGGAATCAATAGCAGAATAACTGAGGCAGAGGAACGGATAAGTGACCTGGAACACAGAATGGTGGAATTTACTGCTGCAGGACAGGATAAAGAAAAAAGAATGAGAATAAATAAAGACAGCCTATGAGACTTCTGGGACAACATTAAATGCAACAACATTTGCATTATAGGGGTCACAGAAGGAGAAGACAGAGAGAAAGGACCCAAGAAAATATCTGAAGAGATTAGAGTTGAAAACTTCCCTAACATGGGTAAGGATATAGCCACCAAAGTCCAGGAAGCACAGAGAGCCCCAGGCAGGATAACCAAAGGAGAAACATGCAGAGACACATAGTAATCAAACTGGCAAAAATTAAAGACAAAGAAAACTTATTGAAAAAAGCATGGGAAAAATGACAAATAACATACAAGGGAACTCCCATAAGGTTAACAGCAGATTTCTCAGCAGATTTCTACAACCCAGAAGGGAGTGGCATGACATATTTAAAGTGATGAAAGGAAAGAAATTGTAACCAATATTACTCTATCTGGCAAGGATCTCATTCAAATTTGATGGAGAAATCAAAAGCTTTACAGACAAACAAAAGCTAAAAGAATTCAGCACCACAAAACTAGCTCTATAAAAAATGCTAAAGGAACTTCTCTAAGTGGGAAACACAAAAGAAGAAAAGGATCTACAAAAATAAACCCAAAACAATTAAGAAAATGGTAATAGGAACACACATATTGGTAATTATCTTAAAAGTGAAAGGATTAAATGCTCCAACCAAAAGACACAGGCTTACTGAATGGATACAAAAACAAGACCCATATATATGCTGTCTACAAGAGACCCAATTCAGATCTAGGGACACATACAAACTGAAAGTGAGGAGATGGAAAAAGATATTCCATGCAAATGGAAATCAACAGAAAGCTGGAGTAACAGTACTCATATCAGATAAAATAGACTTTAAAATAAAGAATGTTACAAGAGACAAGACAGACACTACATAATGATCAAGCAATCAATCCAAGAAGAAGATATAAAAATTATAAATATATATGCATCCAACATAGGAGCACTTCAACGCATAAGGGAACTGCTAACAGCTATAAAAGAGAAAATCGACAGTAACACAATAATGGTGGGGGACTTTAACACCTCACTTACACCAATGGACAGATCATCCAAACAGAAAATTAATAAGGAAATATGAGCTTTAAAAGACACAATAGACCACATAGATTTCATTCATATTTATAGGACATTCCATCCAAAAATAGCAGATTACAATTTCTTCTCAAGGGCCCACAGAACATTCTCCAGGTTAGATCACATCTTGGGTCACAAATCAAGCCTCAGTAAATTTATGAAAATTGAAATCATATCAATAATCTTTTCTGACCACAACACTATGAGATTAGAAGTCAATTACAGGCAAAAAACATAAAAAAACCACAAACACATGGAGGCTAAACAATATGTTATTAAATAACGAAGAGATCACTGAAGAAATCAGAGGAAATCAAAAAATACCTAGAGACAAATGACAATAAAAACACAATGATCCAAAACCTACGGGATGCAACAAAAGCATTTCTAAGAGGGAAGTTTATAGCAATACTATCCTACCTCAAGAAAAAAAAAAAATCTCAATTAGAAAATCTAACCTTATAGCTAAAGGAACTAGAGAAAGGAGAACAAACAAAACCCAAAGTTACTAGAAGGAAAGACATCATAAAGATCAGAACAGAAATAAATGCAATAGAAAAATGAAGTAATAGCAAAGATCAATAAAACTAAAAGCTGGTTCTTTGAGAAGATAAACAAAGTTGATAGACAATTAGCCAGACTCATCAAGTAAAAAGAGGGAGAGGACTCAATTCAATAAAATTAGAAATGAGAAGAGAGAAGTACAACAGACACCACAGAAATACAAATCAGCCTAAGAGATTACTAGAAGCAACTCTATGCCAATACAATGGACAAGCTGGAATAAATGGACAAATTCTTAGAAAGGTATAACCTTCCAAGACTGAATCAGGAAGAAACAGAAAATATGAACAGACGAATCACAAACAATTAAATTGAAACTGTGATTAAAAGTCTTCCAACAAAAAAAGTCCAGGACCAGATATCTTCACAGGTGAATTCTATCAAAAATTTAGAGAAGAGCAACCCCCATCCTTCTCAAACTCTTCCAAAAAATTTCAGACGAAGGAACCCTGCCACACTCATTCTATGAGGCCACCATCATCCTGATACCAAACCCAGAGAACAATACTACAAAATAGGAAAATTACAGACCAATGTCACTCATGAATATATATGCAAATATCCTCAATAAAATACTCTCAAACAGAATCCAATAACGCATTAAAAGAATTATACACCATGATCAAGTGGGATTTATCCAGGGATGCAAGGATTCTTCAATATAAGTAAATCAATTAGTGTTATACACCATATTAACATACTGAGGAAGAAAAACCATATGATTATCTCAATAGATGCAGAAAAAGCTTTTGAAAAAATTCAATACCGATTTATGATAAAAACTCACCAGAAAGTGGGCACAGAGGGAAACTACCTCAACGTAATTAAGGACATATACAAGAAACCCACAACAAGCAGCATTTTCAATGGTCAAAAACTGAAAGGACTTCCTCGAAGATCAGGAACAAGACAAGGATGTCCTCTCTCGCCACTATTATTCAGCATAACTTTGGAAGTCCTTGCCACGTCAATCAGGAAAGAAAAAGAAATAAAAGGAATACAAATTGGAAAAGAAGTAAAACTGTCACTGTTTGCAGATGACATGATACTATAAATAGAGAACCCTAAAGATGCCACCAGAAAACTACTAGAGCTAATCAATGAATATGGTAAAGTAGCAGGATTTAGAAAATTACAAAAATTAATGCACAGAAAACTGTTGCATTCCTATACACTAATGATGAAAAATCTGAAAGAGAAATTAAGGAAACACTCCTATTTACCATTGCAAAAAAGGAATAAAATATCTAGGAATAAACGTACCTACAGAGACAAAAGACCTGTATGCAGAAAACTATAAGACACTGATGAAAGAAATTAAAGATGATACAAACAGATGGAGAGATATACCATGTTCTTGGATTGGAAGGATCAATATTGTGAAAATGACTCCACTACCAAAAGCAATCTACAGATTCAGTGCAATCCCTATCAAATTACCAATGGCATTTTTTTACAGAACTAGAGCAAAAAAATCTTAAAATTTGTATGGATACTCAAAAGACCCCGAATAGCCAAAGCAGTCTTGAGGGAAAAAAACAGAGCTGGAGGTATCAGACTCCCTGACTTTAGACTATACTACAAAGTTACAATAATGAAGATAATATGGTACTGACACAAAAACAGAACAGGATAGAAAGCCCAGAGATAAAACCATGCACATATGGTCATCTAATCTATGACAAAGGTGGCATGGATATTCAATGGAGAAAAGACTGTCTCTTCAATAAGTGGTGCTGGGAAAGCTGGACAACTACATGTAAAAGAATGAAATTAGTACACTCCCTAACATCATACACAAAAATAAACTCAAAATGGATTAGAGACCTAAATGTAAAACAGTACACTATAAAACTTTTAGAAGAAAACATAGGAAGAACACTCTTTGACATAAATCACAGCAAGATCGTTTTTGATCCACCTCCTAGAGTAATGGAAATAAAAACAAAAATAAGCAAATGGAACCTAATGAAACTTGAAAGTTCTTGCACAGCAAAGGAAACTACAAGCAAGATGAAAAGGCAACCCTCAGAATGGGAGAAAATATTTGTAAATGAATCAATGGGCAAAGGAATAATCTCCAAAATATAGAAACAGCCCCTGCAGCTCAATATTAAATAAACAAGCACCCCAATCCAAAAATGGGCAGAAGACCTAAATAGACATTTCTCCAAAGAAGACATACAGATTGCCAAGAAGCACATGAAAAGCTGCTCAACATCACTAATTATTAGAGAAATGTAAATCAAAACTACAATGAGGTATCACCTCACACCAGTTAGAATGGGCATCATCAGAAAATCTACAAACAACAAATGCTGGAGAGGGTCTGGAGAAAAGGGAACCCTCTTCCACTGTTGGTGGGAATGTAAATTGATACAGCTACTATGGAGAACACTGTGGAGGTTTCTTAAAGAAGTAAAAATAGAATTACCGTATGACCCAGCACTCCCACTACTGGGCATATACCCAGAGGAAACCATAATTCCAAAAGACATATGCACCCCAATGTTCATTGCAGCACTATTTACAATAGGCAGGACATGGAAGTAACCTAAATGCCCATTGGCAGACGAATGGATAAAGAAGTTGTGGTACATGTATACAATGGATTATTACTCAGCCATAAAAAGGAACAGAATTGGGTCATTTGTAGAGATGTGGATGGATCTAGAGACTCTCATACAGAGTGAAGTAAGTCAGAAAGAGAAAAACAAATATGGTATATTAACACATATATGTGGAACCTAGAAAAATGGTATGGATATTTTGGTTTGCAGGGCAGAAATAGAGACACAGATGTAGAGAAATAACGTATGAACACTTAGGGGGGAAAGTGGTGGGGGGGTTGGTTGTGTGATGCATTGGGAGATTGGGTATGACATATATACACTAATATATATAAAATGGATAACTAATAAGAACCTGCTGTATAAAAAATAAATAAAATAAAATTCAATTAAAAAATGTTTACAAGTTTGGTATTCCTAAAACTGCAATATATTGCTGAAAGAAAAATAAAGATATAAATAAATACAAAGCTATGCTATGTCCCTGGATTGGATTTTTATACTAGTAATTTTCCCCAAATTGATCTTTAAATTTAGTACAAACTGAAAGATATCCAACGAACTTCTTTTTTGAAGGAATTGACAATTTTTTGAGTCTCAGACAGTGAATTAGTACATTTTGATTAGATTTATAATAATTACGTCAAATCAGTTTGAAGGGATTTTGGAAGTACATAAAGAAGTTAATGTGTATCTTGGGAAGGTACAGGTCTGAGTGTGGTTAATATATGAAGAGCAACTCCTAAAAAAATAGAATGAGAATTGAATGAAGCCAGAAAGTCTGTTTTGAAGAGAGGCAAAGTCATAAAATGTATCTTAGTAAAATTTTCTAGAGAGTAATTGTCCAGATATGTCAAATTATTCAAAGTGTACATACTCTTTAGTATAATCATTCTTCTAGAGTTTAATATGAGGATGTATTCACATGAGTTTTAATATTCTATTCACATAACAGAAGTATTAATTGAAATAATGAAAAATTGAAGCAACTTAAATGTTATATAATATGGAAATGGCGAAATAACAATAGAGTTCTGGGTGTAAAATAAAGGAATATGCACAAAACTATGTCTCAGGAATTTCTTATATATTATTATAAAAATCTGGCTATGGGGAGTTATGTGTATTATACCTTGAAATAAATTTATAAATAAGAAATATTTTATAATTCACCCTATAGAGCAAAAAGCTGGTTATAGAATTTTCCAGGGATTTCAAAAAGGTTATTTGTAGATTTTGCTTTTGTTTTTGTTTTTTTGCCTATTCTGGATTTTATAAAGTTTCTACAAATACCATACTACCTTTAGTAGTAATAATAGGTACAGTACAGTATAGATTTTTTTTTTTTTTTTTTTTTTTTTTTTTT
>NW_020171990.1:1508650-1714405 GCF_003031525.2 Neophocaena asiaeorientalis asiaeorientalis
TTTTTTTGTGGTACACGGGCCTCTCACTGTTATGGCCTCTCCTGTTGTGGAGCACAGGCTCTGGACGCACAGGCTCAGCGGGCATGGCTCATGGGCCCAGCCGCTCCACGGCATGTGGGATCCTCCTGGACCGGAGCATGAACCCGTGTCCCCTGCCTCGGCAGGCGGACTCTCAACCACTGCACCACCAGGGAAGCCCTACAGTATAGATTTATGAAGCTCAGATTGGACTTTTCTCGATAATTTAACTATCATGCTGTTTCAGTTTTGAAGGACAAAATTAATTGAAAAGGAATAAGGAAACAATTTGCAAGACAATTTTTCTATTTTGCTAAATATGTAAAAAATACTTTGTTCTTGAAAACATTAAAATATTGGTTTTAATTCATGTTTATCATATGCATTTTCAAAATTAAAGTTTGTAATTATTTTACTTTCAAAAATGAACTTTTTCTGGTGTCAGAATCCAGTATTGTTTTGCTATTTCTAGAATCTGTTTTGTAAAATCTTATGGATAATTGAATCTTGCATATTTCTTAATGGAAAGCTTGAGTGCTTAAAATCTTACCTATGAGCCTTCGGTAGCAAGTCTTTAGTATTCTGTGATGTGCATTTAGATTACTAAACTTAATGTTGTCTTTTCTTTTTCCCTCTTTTTTTTTGCTCTTTCTTATTTAAACATATTTTAATTTGCTATATTTCATGAATTTTAATATTAACTATTTAATATATAGAAAAATAAAACAATAGAACCATGTATCAACCACTCAAATTAGATTATATTTGTTTCATTAATTAATATTATGTCATATTTCCTTTAGATGCTTTTTTTTTATAAAGCAATAGTATATTATGTACTATTGAAGCACGTTTTCTCTATATTCTCACTACTGCTTTCTGGGTGTTTCTTTGCATCTTTGCTATCCATTTTTTAATGATACATGCATTATAAAACTTTTTATGATGCTTGTGTGCTTTTGTAAATAATGTTTCTATGTAAGTATATATATTTAAAGTCATATACACATAATGTATCATTTTTCTGCAAGTTGATCACATCTGAGCAAAGTATTTTTGAGATATAACTGTGTTGGTAAAAGGTTGATACAGTTAAACTCATTTTAACTGACATGTCATAGTAGATGGTATAACCTATGCTTGACACATATAAATAAAAGAAAACCAAACATTTATTATTGTTAATTTTATATTTCTTGGGGTTCCTTAATAACAAACTGACATTTATTTTCCTTTATATTCTCACATCAACTTGTTCATTACAAGTTAAAATGATATGAGGCACCAAGTGTTATGCCAATCCTCTTCACATTCAAATGTACATATTCTGTAAATGATAAAACCTGCAAAACACTCTGATGACCCTACCTTGCAATTATGACAGTTACTCAAGAAACATGATAACGATTATTGTGCTTATCAATGCTGTTTTTTACCTGCACATCATTAGGTAAGCTTACTTGCTTGCTGTTTTTTTCCTACACATACTTAGGCAAGCTTACTTGCTTGCCTCTTGTTTGTTGCTTTGTCTTCTCCAGAAGAATGTTACAGAAGTACGCATCCAATATAACAACCACTTTTTAACATCCTAATTGTATTATTTTTCTCAGGCAAGTTCATTTTTGAAAATATTTCAATAGAAAATCTATGTTAAAGAAAAAATGTTTAGATGTAGCATTATTTTTCTCCATATTAGATAGAGTGTTAGGAAAGCTTTCCTTGCAAAAATCATAACATGATTTTATGAACAGATGTTTGATATTGTAATAATTGCCATGGACTTGTAAATACCGTTATGTTTGAATCATCTGATCTGGAACTATATTCTATATTTTTAAAATTAAATGTCATAATTAATCTTAGTTTTACATTCTTCCATGACTCAATTTATGCACCTAACCTGTCTCAGCATCTCTGAGCTGAATGGATATCTGGTCCCTGAACATCTGGTGCCTGATTTATGGTGACTTAAATATTATGTATTTATTTAATCTATTCGAACTAACATTTTTTATTCTAAGAAAAAATAAAATTTTTGGCATAAGTATATGTTAAGTAAAGGTTGTTTTCCCAAAACACCAGTGGGAACTCATATTAAAACTGTCATTTTAAAAAATGATGTCAGGATTTCAAAATTTCCCATGAACTATTTTTTTAGATCTTCATGAAATAATTGTCCCTTGATAAGTCATACTTGTATCTCAGTTAATTCTTCTCATTTTTATTGTTATCAGTGGTCCATAAGATAGTAGAAAGAATGATATTGAGTAAGTGAGGGCAAAGTTGTCATAAGAACAAACAGTGAAAGTATATAGAATAACAATTTTTTTTTGATGGAATTCTAGATTCATTTAGCTGGTTCATAATCAGTCCTGAGAGTTACATATTTCCATATTTTCCTTCTCCATATATAAAAAGTTATCTTGTTATCTTGGTTTGAAAAGTCAATACCCTTTCCAAGTACCTAATTATCATGAACTAATTTAGTCCCTCAAAAAAATATGACTTCTTTAATAAATAAGATGCTTTTTCATGATGCAGAAATCCAAATTTTATAATACATTCTTTTGATAAAAACAATTGTGTATTAGTTATCTGCTTTTAGACATGCAGGGCATAAAATGCTTTAATTTGAATTTAATGATTATTTCTTTCTCTGCATGAAACACTGTACTACTTACTCTTTAGAGAAAGCAGTTACTTAATAAGAAATTAATGAATGCTGACTCTTTGTACAGTTCCAGACTTTGTATTTATCAAAAGATTGCTCCTCAGACTCTAGGATATTTTGTAAATGGCAATACTATTTTTCATATTCTGACTACTGAGAAACTTAATTGCAGTGGATTTTATTCAAGTATAAAAGTATATAGAATTTTTCCCCTAAGATAAATATTATGGGGGAAAATAAATAAATATTTCAGGTACTTTCCTCAAACCCTTCAGATACAATCATCCAGGGTTGTTTATAATATCAAAATACTTACAGGTAAGCCATATCGTTTCTTGTCTCCATTAAAAGCCATTGTCACATAGCATGGAACATGCAAAATTCAATGGAATTATTTGTAACCCAGATATCTTGCCTAACCTTCAGCCTAATTCAGTAATACCTCTGTAATATTCCTTGCAAGCATTACTTCTCATTTAATCTATTTTTCATAAATCTGGATATTGATAACAGTAGCCGAAACTTGTATAACACACTGGAGTTGCTAAACACTACATAGATGATACCCTATTTAATTCAGCCTTCTCTTGAACTGAGGAATCCTGGGAAATTATCTCTACTGCACAGTTCAGGAAATTAGTCCTGTAAAGAATTATTGATTTTTCAAAAGGCTAAACATTATCAAATGTCAAGGCTGGGAATAAAATGCAAGCCTAAAGATCTTACAAATTATACCACGTGATTTTTCTGAATCTGAACTGGTCATAGAAAGCTTCTACTTCCACTGATTCTACTAACATCTACTTGCTTTTATAAAAAATATATCAATCATACATGTCTTGAAAAAATCTCTCTCTGATGCTACAGACTAGATGGGAATTTTTACTTTGCTATGGCTAGGACATCAAGTGACATGCTCCTAGCTGCAACCCCTGCCCCCAATATCTGTTCTCCCATTTCTCCATATTAATAGTTTTAGCTGAGCACAGCCTGCTGGGCGGAAGAATTCATTTCCTACATTACCTTGTTGTATTCCCTTTTCCCACTGCCTTTCCCTTTGCATGTGTCACCCACTTTAGTTTCCAGCTCCAAAATCTCTCTTGACAGTATACTTTGGCCTCATCACCACAGACTTTTCCATCCTTCAGGTCATCTTCATCTCCTGAAAAATTTTACAGCTTTTAACTGTTATCACTCTCTTCATTGTTGTTCCTCTTCCTCTATTTTAACTAAGACAGTCATGTAAAAAAAAAAAAAAAAAAAACTTTTTTTTTTCCCACCATTTAATAGTCGTCCCTCACCTTTAGGATAAACTCCAATTCCTATACATGCCTTACAAGACCTACCATCATTTGAGGCTTTTTCTTCTTATTTGCAACAGATTTTGCCATACCCCCTCAGAGACTCTATAATTCATCCCTGCACAATTATTTTCAAATCCTCCAAAGTAGAACCTCTTTCACTAGCCCCAAGTCTTTATGCAATCTTATTCTCTCCTTGGATCTATCTGCATTTCTCTTATCACCATAGTTTTCTAACTCTCCCACATCCTTCAGTATTTATTCACTTCCTGATAGCAATGTGTTTCTCTTGTTTACTGTCTAGTTTAGGTGACCTTTTTATGTAATAGTCTTTGTTCCCCTGTCATAACACTAATTACTGTTGGTTGCATTACAGTCAATGTATCAATGCCTCATCTTTAAAAGACTAAAGTCTCTTTATGTATATTGACTATATTTTATTATTTCACTGTAAATCTTCTATGTCCAGCTCAGTGTGTAGCAGAAATTCAACACTTAATGGATATTTGTTGAGTTAATAGAAAAATGAAAGAAATTTCTTAGTTTGCTTGGACTGCCCTAACAGAATACCACAGACTAGGTGGCTTACACACACACAAAAAATATTTCTCACATTCCTGGAGACTGGCAACTCCAAGATTAAGGTGATAACAGATTTGATGTCTGGCTTCCTGGTTTGCAGATGGCCATCTCTTCCTTTTATCTACACATAGCAAAGAGCAGAGAGTGAAACAAGCTCTCCAGTCTCATAAAGGCACTAATCTCATTCATGGGGGCTCCTCCCTTGTGACTTAATTACAGCTCAAAGGCCCACCTACTAACACCATAACATTAAGGGTTAGTCTTTCAAGATATGCATTTTGAGAGAACACAAGCATTCAGTACGTAAGCTAATAGTACTCCCCAGCTGTATGTCTAACTCTTTAAAGAAAATGTTTTCATTTCCTTTAGCTAAATTTAAAAAAAATATACATAATTCACTTGAATATGTTAGATTGTGGGGACTTTGTAACTTGTGGTGCTCAGAGCTGATCTTACTAGATCCCATGTTATCTGAGCAGGCTTGACAGCTATGAAGGGTTCTCTATTTTAATATGGACACTGTGGTTGTATTAATTCTAAGTCAAAATTGCCTTTCTGACAGCCCTGTCATGCTATTGACATATATTCCACTTGTAATAAACTTAAACTCCAGGTCTATTTCACTTAAACTGTTAGAAATTCACAACTCACCTGTCCTGTAGTTTGCATTTGGTTCCTGAATTTAAGTTCAGCAATAAATTAGGAAATGAATTATTCAATATTGCCAGTAGCTAATATTGCTGTTCTTGTTTTCTACTCTAAAGGCATCCAGTGATACTTGTTGAATTTTGAATATAGTGTTCCTTCACAGTTCTTTTTTTTTTTTTTTCTATTGCTGCAATCATGAAAGGTATGTAGTATGCTGAGCTACTAAATACTTCACTTCTGCTTTTGCTTTACCAGGCATTGAAAATATGGACCTTGACCTTGCTAAACTGTTCAATTATCTGGTGACTCTTCTGTTTCCTTTAAGAAATTTGTGTGACAAAGATTGAAGTTTGCAATAGTTTCCACAACTCTGACTGCCTTTCATCTGAGGAAAACTCACATTGAGAATTCTGAAACTGCTATTCTTAAAACTTGTGCATGATTTTTTACTTTACTGTTCTGTCAAACATCTTTCTTTTACTCCTAAAGTAATGCTTATTAGAACTTGGGTTTTCAAGATAAATATTTTCACATTTTTATGAAAATGTTTCAATGCTAGATATCATACTAATAAAATGCAATGGCCTATATTAACTAAATAGAGGAAAGGTACATATATATGTCATATGTATATCTCACAGGTATTGTAAACTTTAAAGATAGATATTTCAGGATTCCTGCTGATTAATATATGAGAGTGACATTATTAGACTCCTGTTATAATTTAGTAGTTAAGGCCCCTTTGAATGGAAAAATAAATAAATAAAAAATAAACAGGTCAGTGGCTAAAAGTCATGATTCTTGCTCACTAAAGATACAGGAAAAAAAAAAGAAAGAAAAAAACAAACAACTTGAATTTTAATTTCTTCCAAAGAATTCTTTATTATAATGTGGAGTTGGTAAGATATTTGCTGATTTAGTGAGGGATGTTTTTCATTGAGATTTTCATTTCAATTTAATGTCTTTACTTCTCTCTCTCTCTTTCCATATATATGTGTACACACACACACACACACACACAAACATATATATATATTCTTTCATCTGTGTATCTATATTTGTATCTCTGTAAAGTAGAATAAATTTTCAACTGATTATGAGAGAGTATACGTATCACAGTTGCTAAATGATCATTTGACTTTAATTAGTTGGCAAAAAGGTGGGAATACCTACAATTTCAATGATTTAATAAGTACAAATGGACTACATAATCATGGGTCTGTCTCATCAATCAACCAGGGTGAAAAGGTGACCTAAATTTTCTAGAAATAAAGCATCTTTATGTTAAACATGTTAAAATCATGTTTCTTTGTTTTATTTTGAATTATGTCTCTATTACATTGGCTTACTGATGATTTAGAGGGGAAAAGGAGTAAAATAGTCATAAGGAATACATACACTACTGAAATAAAGTGGTGGGTTTTTTTGCCATTTTCTTAGACAAAGGCAAACTTTCAAGTACCTATATCTATTTGTAACTATAAGTTAACTGAAATTAAAATATGAAAACAAAATCAATGAAAAAATTGCACTGGACAGATTACAGAGGCAAGGAAGTCTTTTTCCAAGGTCACTGAAATAAAAGAGAGAGGTCAGAACTCAGTCTGAGCTCAACTCCACTGAAACAAAAGCCTGGAGAGGTTTTAAGACCTGGAGTTAGGGGATTTTAGGCTATTTGTGTTTCTGAATTGTCTTTACCAAAATGAAAAGTAAATTTTCTCTCATATCTTCATATCAGGAGGTAGTTTTACAATTTGGTGTTAGCCTACCAAAGTTATGCTGCTTGAGAAAGACATTCCTATTTTGTAAACTAGCTTCTTGCTAGTCTCAAAGTAGCAGAGAAAGAATTTCCAAGTATAGGTTTCCTAAAGCAAAGGCTCTAAGAAAAAGAATGTAGGGGGCCTGGTGTCAGAGTCCTGTCCAAAATTTACTTAAGTTGTGGGGAACATTAAGCCAATCTTGGTCAAGGAACATTCAAAATCTCTTTACCCCTGTGAAATTTTATCTAATCATTCTAACCCACAATTCTTTCCCTTCTATCAGTCTTGGAACTAAGTCACAGTTGTATTCCACATGCTGAAAGAGCTTACAAGAATTTTTGATTGGGATACATTGTTTAAAATATTTTAGTTAGAATTTCTTTCAACAGGAATGGAATCTCAAGTTCGCAATCATTCCCACCAGTACTTAATATTTTATAACCATCTGATTTCCTAATTTCAATCATCTGCTATGTCCCTAAAGGCATTTGAATTTAAAACCACTGCAATTCAACTTGAGCTTTAATACTTTTAGTGTTGTTAGTTGCTATATTATTCAAGGTTTTACAGAGAAATGGAATCAATTGTCTGTTTATATAAAGAGAAAAATATCTATTTTAAGGAATTGACTCATACAGTTATGACAAGACCAAAATGTGTAGAGCAGACCAGCAGGGTGGAATTTCAGGCAGAATTTGATCTTGAACTCTTTTGAGTCTGAAGGCAGACTAGAGGAGGATTCTTTTCTCTTCAGGAGACCTGTCTTTCCCCTTAAGAACTTCAATTGACTGCATAAGGCCTACCCACATTATGGAGCATATTCTGCTTTACTTGGAGATCATTAATAAAGGCAATTATCTAATGCTATCCTCTAGGAAAATTGATTACATAAGGTATAAATAAAATTAAGGCCACTTAGAATCTTGAACATCTAAAAATAGTGTTTATTAAAACAATAATTTTCAATGCCATTAATTTAAAAAGAGAGTCAAAAATTCAAACTAACAAAAGGTTCTTGTCAACTTTTCAAAAGCAAGGTGTGTAAAACATTAATAGTTACTAGTGAATATCATATTTTACTTTTTTTGTCTGTATATTTTTTCTTGAAAATATTGTAAACATCATAGCACTATATCTAATAGTGAAAATCCTGCTTAATCCCCAAGGCGTATCCCCCCAAACCAATGTTATCCAGTTAGTACAGATTCTTAACAGACGGATTGTACTGAGAAATACACAACTAAGCCAATACACATCTGTATTGTAAACAATGCCAGAGTATATGTATTGTTTTATACTTCATTTTTCAATTGGTAGGTGATTAACATCCTTCTTGCCATAAGATATATATCTACTTTTTTAATAGCTGCATGTGACTTTTTTGAGAATTAAGTTAAATTTAGACCATTTTCATTATTGAACATTTCAGTCATCTACATATTGTGTCTTTGCAGACAGTATTGCAAATAACATCCTTATGCATATATCTGCAAGCAGCATAATTTTACATATGAATTTTGCAATTGTACAAGTTATTTCATTATATGTGTTTAGTATGGAAAATAACAATTCATCACAAAATAGAAGTTTTGGAAAGGCAATGTTATGCTACTTGAAGGTTCAAATTAACTTTGACATATTTACTGGCAAACCACTTATTGTTTCTTACACTGTTGCTGGTATTATAATTGTAAAATAGCTACATAAAATTCTACCTATTCTAGTTTTCCAAATTATCAGTCTATTCAACTTTTCTGTTCATGTAATTCATAAATTTTCTTTCCATACAAACATAAAACCTCTTCACCTTTGATTAAATAAACTTCCTCAGCTAATACTTTTTTTTAAATAGATATTTATTGGAGTATAATTGCTTCACAATACTGTGTTAGTTTCTGTTGTACAACAAAGTGAATCAGCCACATGCATACATATATCCCCATATCCCCTCCCTCTTGAGTCTCCCTCCCACCCTCCCTATCCCACCCCTCTAGGTCATCGCAAAGCACTGAGCTGATCTCCCTGTGCTATACAGCTGCTTCCCACTAGCTATTTTACATTTGGTAGTGTATATATGTCCACACTACTCTCACTTCACCCCAGCTTCCCCCTCCCACCCTGTGTCCTCAAGTCCATTCTCTATGTCTATATCTTTATTCCTGCCTTGCCATTAAGTTCATCAGTATAATTTTTTTTTTTAGATTCAATATCTATGCATTAGCATAAGGTATTTACTTTTCTCTTTCTGACTTACTTCACTCTGTATGACAGACTCGAGATCCATCCACGTCACTACCAAAAATTCAATTTTGTTTATTTTTTTCATATACCACTGCAGCTTTATTCATTAAAAAACATAGGTATATTCTTTCATCTCCACCTAAATGTTAGAGAGGGGATGAATAAAAGTTGAGATGAGCCTAATAAATTGTACAGCAAGAAATAAGGGAAAAGAAGAATGCAGTAGGGTTGCTTACTATGGCATGTTTCGAGCTGATCACCAAATTACCCTTAAATTCAGAGTAAACTTACTGTAACAACACTAAAAGTGTATATAGTATTGTTTTTTTCTCTTTCCATTGAAATTTTTCCTCATCGATTCCTCATAGAATTGTTTACTACTTGTCCATTTATTTATTTAAATTAAGATTTTATTTTTTTACAGCAGTTTTAGGTTCATAGAAAATTGAGGGTAAGGTGCATATATTTCTCACATATCCCCTATCCTGATACGTGCATAGCTTCATCATTATCAAAACCACTCACAAAGTGTTACAACTGTTAGAAATGATGAACCTACATTAACACATCATAACCACCCAGAGTCCAAGGTTACATTATAATTACCCTTGGTGTTGTACATTCTGTGTGTTCAGACAAAAGTATGATATGTGTTCATCATTATGTTATCATAGAGTATTTTCACTGCCCTAAAATCCTCTATGCTTCACCTATTCATACCCACTATCCCCAACCCCTGGCAGCCATGACCTTTTCACTTTCTCCATATTTTTGCTTATCCAAAAAGTTATACAGTTGAAATCTAACATTATGTAGTCTTTTCCAGTTTGGCTTTTTTCTCTCCTCTTTTCATGGCCTCATAGTTTATTTCTTTTTAGTGCTAAACAATATTCCACTGTCTAGGAATACCAGAGTTTATTTATCCATTCACCTATGGACAGACATCTTGGTTGCTTCCAAGTTTTGGCAATTACAAATGAAGCTTCCATAACATCCATGGGCAGGTTATTGTGTGGACATAATTTTTCAGCTCCTTTGGGTAAATACCAAGGAGCATGATTACTGGATCATATGGTGAAATTGTGTGTAGTATTGCCAGAAACTTTCAACTGCTGAATGGATACAAAAACAAGACCTGTATATATGCTGCTTTCAAGAGACCCACTTCAGACCTAGGGATACATACAGACTGAAAGTGAGGGGATGGAAAAAGATATTCCATGCAAATGGAAATCAAAAGAATACTGGAGTAGCAATTCTCATATCAGAAAAAATCGATTTTAAAATAAAGACTGTTACAAGAGACAATGAAGGACACTATATAATGATCAAGGGATCAATCCAAGAAGAAGATATAACAATTGTAAATATTTATGCACCCAACATAGGAGTACCTCAGTAAGTAAGGCAAATGCTAACAGCCATAAAAGGGGAAATTGGCAATAACACAATAATAGTAAGGGACTTTAGCACCCTTCTTTCATCAATGGACAGATCAGCCAAAATGAAAATAAATAGGGAAAAACAAGCTTTAAATGATACGTTAAACAAGATGGACATAACTGATATTTATAGTACATTTCATCCAAAAACAACAGAATACACTTTCTTCTCAAGTGCTCATGGAACATCCTCCAGGATAGATCACATCTTGGGTCACAAATCAAACCTTGGTAAGTTGAGAAAATTGAAATCGTATCAAGTATCTTTTCCAACCACAATGCTATGAGACTAGATATCAATTACCAGAAAAAATCTGTCAAAATACAAACACGTGGAGGCTAAACAATACACTACTTAATAACCAAGAGATCACTTAAGAAATCAAAGAGGAAGTCAAAAAATACCGAGAAACAAATGACAATGAAAACATGATGACCCAAAACCTATGAGATGCAGCAAAAGCAGTTCTAAGAGGGAAGTTTATAGCAATACCATCCTACCTTAAGAAACAAGAAACACCTCAAATAAACAACTAACTTTACACCTAAATCAATTAGAGAAAGAAGAACAAAAAACCCCGAAGTTAGAACAAGGAAAGAAATCATAAAGATCAGATCAGAAATAAATGTAAAAGAAATGAAGGAAACGATAGCAAAGATCAATAAAACTAAAAGCTGGTTCTTTGAGAAGATAAACAAAATTGATAAACCATTAGCCAGACTTATCAAGAAAAAAAGGGAGAAGACTCAAAACAATATAATTAGAAATGAAAAAGGAAGAGTAACAACTGACACTGCAGAAAAACAAAGCATCATGAGAGATTACTACAAGCAACTCTATGCCAATAAAATGGACAACCTTGAAGAAATGGAAAAATTCTTAGAAAAGTACAACCTTCCAACACTGAATCAGGAAAAAATAGAAAATATAAACAGACCAATCACAAGCACTAAAATTGAGACTGTGATTAAAAATCTTCCAACAAAAAGCTCAGGACCAGATGGCTTCACAGGTGAATTCTATCAAACAATTTCATTTATTTTTATAGTTGAGTAATATTTCATTGTATATATGAACCACATCTTCTTTAGCCACTCATCTGTCAATAGACATTTAGTTTGCTTTCATGTCCTGGCATGTTCTGCAATTAACATTGTGGTGCATGCCTCTTTTTGAATTATGATTTTCTCAGGATATATGCCCAGTAGTGGGATTGCTGGCTCTGGTAGCTCTATTTTTAGATTTTTAAGGAACCTCCATACTGTTCTCCATAGTGGTTGTATCAATTTACATTCCCACCAACAGTGCAGGAGGGTTGTCTTTTTAACAATACCCTTTCCAGCATTTATTATTTCTAGATTTTTTGATAATGGCCATTCTGACTGGTGTGAGGTGATAACTCATTGTAGTTTTGATTTGCATTTCTCTAATAATTAGGGATGTTAGGCATCTTTTCATGTGTCTCTTAACCAACTGTATGTTCTTTGGTGAAATGTTTATTTGGGTTTTACACCCATTTTTTACTCTGTTTTTGTTTTTTTAATATTGAGCTCAATGAGCTGTTTGTATATTTTTGAGATTAATCCTTTGCCCATTGTTTCATTTGAAGGTATTTTGTCCCATTCTGAGGGTTGTTTTTTCATCTTGTTTATGGGTTTCCTTTGCTGTGCAAAAGCTTTTAACATTAATTATGTCTCATTTATTTATTTTTGCTTTTATTTTCATTACTCTAGGAGGTGGGTCAGAAAAGATCTTGCTGTGGTTTATATCAAAGAGTGTTTTTCCTATGTTTTCCTCTAAGAGTTTTATAGTGTCTGGTCTTAAATTCAGGTTTTTAATCCATTTGGAGTTTACTTTTGTGTATGGCATTAGGTAGTGTTCTTATTTCATTTTTTTACATGTAGCTGTCCAGTTTCCCCAGAACCACTTATTGAAGAGGATGTCTTTTCTCCATTGTATGTTCTTGCCTCCTTTGTCGTAAATTAGGTGACCATATGTGCATGTGTTTATCTCTGGGATTTCTATCCTGTACCATTGATCTATATTTCTGTTCTTGTGCATTTTCCATACTGTCTTGATTACTATAGCTTTGTAGCATAGTTTGAAGTCAGGTAGCCTGATTCCTTCAGCTCCGTTTATCTTTCTCAAGATTGCTTTGGCTATTTGGGGTCTTTTGTATTTCCATGAACAAAATACTATCAAATGGAATCCAACAACATATTGAAAGGATCATACATCATGATCAAGTGGAATTTTTCCCAGTGATGCAAGGATTCTTCAATATACGCAAATTAATCAATGTGATACACCATATTAACAAATTAAGGAATAAAACCTTATAATCATCTTAGTAGATGTAGAAAAAACTTTCAACAAATTCAACACTGCTTTATGATAAAAACTCTCCAGAAAATGGGCATAGAGGGAACCTACCAACATAATAAAGACCATACATGACAAACCCACAGCAAGCATCATACTCAATTGTGAAAAACTGAGATCATTTCCACTAAGATGAGGAACAAGACAAGTATGTCCAATCTCACCACTCTTATTCAACATAGTTTTGGAAGTCTTAGCCACAATGATCAGAGAAGAGAAAGAAATAAAAGGAAATACAAATTGGAAAACAAGAAGTAAAACTGTCACTGTTTGCAGATGATATGATACTATACATAGAAAATCCTAAAGATGCCACCAGAAAGCTACTAGAACTAGTCAATGAATGTAGTAAAATATCAGGATACAAAATTAATGAAATCTCTGGCTATCCTATACACTAACAATGAAAAATCAAAAAGAGAAATTAAGGAAACAATCCCATTTACCATCACAACTAAAATAATAAAATACCTAAGGTGGTTAAAGACTTGTACTCAGAAAAATCTAAAACACTGATGAAAAAAATCAAAGATTACATAAACAGATGGAGAAATATACCATGATTTTGGATTGGAAGAATCGATATTGTCAAAATGACTACACTACCCAAAGCAATCTACAGATTCAATGCAATCCCTCAAAATACCAATGGCATTCTTCACAGAATCAGAAAAAAAAAATTACAATTTGCATGGAAACACAAAATGTCCTCAGCTAATTCTTATACTATTATGACCCAAGCTGTTTAATACAAGACTTTCTGAAATCCTGTGTGCTGAACATAGATTGTTTTTCCCCCTGATCCTTCAGAAAGGAGAATTGAGTTGGAAGATAAAAGGTTTGATTTTGATCATCTTGAGTTACAATTAATAACGCTTCTTCAAAATGGTTTTACATGTATGCAGTGTTGTCAATATATTTAAGAAATAAAAAATCCAACAGTTACTAATTGCATATTCTAAAAAAAAGAACTTCATTATCTGTTATAATTTTATACTTCATTAAAGCTCTTTTGTGTATATCATACTCTTTCTCATCATCAAAGAATATCTGTAGCTCATTAACTATCTCGAAATGACAAATTACTTTCTTTCTTTGACTACAAGTTTTTCTCCTTTTTATCTCTAAGCAGTTTTCTTTCAAGATTACATTTAATCTTTTTTACCCTTTAAATGATTTATTTCTTAACTAACAGGAACAACTTCATAATTAAATGTTTGGACAGGAAAAAAAGATTATCTGTTTTGCTGAAGAGCATGGATATAGATTGGCCCACTGTATAAGAAGTCTTTATCACCAATAGTATAGAAATGGAAATGCAAGGGAGATTATGAATACCAAAATAATATTTAAGCCTGATCAATAAAAATGCTTTTAAATTTTAATGGACTTGAGATTTTCATATTTATTTTTACTGCGGTTAAGCCACAGTTGACTCTGTCCCACTGATAACGTTGAAGAATATTGTCATGCCTAAATCATTTTAATACAAGGAAAAGAGTTCTGCCATGTTGTCAGTAAATGATAACATCTTTCTGTTTACAATATTTTGTGTTCTTGACTTTCAAGTTTTAATGTTGTCTGGATCTCAATAGCAATGTTAACAACTAAACATACCAGATTTCACAGAGCAGTTCCAACATATAAGTTGGTTGCCAAGTTAGAAAGAATCAACCAAAGTCCAAACCTCAAAACAAACTCCGGGATATAGACTGGCCACTGATGAGCAAAGCAATCTCTTCCATATTTGAAAATGGATTGAAAGGCACAGGTGTGCATCATGATGGTAGGAAACTATATATTTTATTTAATATTGGTGGGTCAAACTTGCTTTTATTCTTTCTCTTGTTAATCTTTATCTCACTGCTTGTCAAGAATGCAAAGTAATCCAGATTTTAACCAGTGACATATACAGATAGTAAGTAGTTCATATAACATCTCAGGGATAGTCAACTTAAATTTTAAAATTAGTGTCTCCTAATTTTCAAAATTATCTGCCTCTGTCTGATGATGCACTATATAATATATAACATTAATTCATTATTTAACATACAAACCTATATGCATACACACACAATATTATCAGGGTATAATAAAACATAAGTAATTATTTTTCAAATAAGACACTCTTTATAAGTGCAAATGATATTAAAATATACTTGTTTGGATCTAAGTTTAATCAAACGACTTATGGACCTTACATTTCAGTTCATTTTATGGGAAATATTGTAAAATAAATGTAAGGCAACATATGATATACCAACAAATTCAAGAAAACTTATTTTTTAACAGCAACCGGTTTTAAAATAATCTGAGGATTTCTTAATAGTTGAGATTTTACATCCTATTTATCTACCTGTCTCTTCACCTGTCCATTTATCATCTATCTCTCTAATGAAGTCAGTTCTTTAAAATGACTTTTCTAAGAATAATGAAAAAGCTCAGAGATAGTTAAATAACCTTTTCCCTGGTATTGGATGTTAACTTTAAGTAGGGTGTTGGGGAATATTAAAAAAAAAAACAAACAAACAAAAAAAAAAAACAGTGGGAAATAAAGCACACTCGAATGGGTCTTTGGTGGGGGATAACACAGAAATCATGAACAATAGATGTCTGCAATCTCCTAGCAACAACATGCTGATGACCTCAAAATCAGTTAAGCATGGGAAATAGAAGCCAACATTCTATGGTTACAAGCCATTTTCTCTACTTTTGTTTTTATACTATTTTATGTTTCTTAATTTGTAGCTTCTTTTCTCCTAAGAGTGAATAACCCCCAAATGACAAAATTTTCTGTTCAAACTTTTACATCTTTATTTGAACGAAAGCAATCAAGTGAGTCTATTAAGGGAAAAGAGTTAATATTGTTCTTTCATTATTTCTAAAATTTATTTAAACAGCAATTGGAGGATTTGCACATAAACAGTGATGTTAATGACTATTGTCAAGATAAGTTTTCAGGCTTATCATTCAGAAAGAATGTCTCCATTATTTCATACAGACAGTGTTGTTGTTTAATCACCTAGTGTGTGACGATGCTTTAACACTCCATGGATCACTATAGTAAGAATTATTAATTCAGTACACGGAATGGATTTTGACTTTTAAAAAAATCTGCCCACTAGGGGAAGAGGATTGGATTAATGATAATCTTTATTTGAAGTCACATGATTTTTCTGCCTGTGAATAACTCTATGTGTATGTATTCATGTATGTATGAATATGGGTGGGTGTTTGTTTTTATTATATAATGAACAACCATGAAATCAACACAAATGTAAAAGCTAGAAATGTAACAATATCTATTTCTATCTACTCTTTTCAGCTACTGTTGATCCTTTCATGTTCAATCTTCCTGCTTCCATCCAGAAATAATACATATCCTGAATTTTGTTTTCATTGTTTGCTTGCATTTTTTAAAAATAGTGTTATTACATATGTGTTAATGTCTGTAAAATTCTTATTTAGCTTTTCATATATGTTTTTGAAGATTGTATGAACAGTTATCTTCCAGGACTTGCTTATTCCTTTCTCAATCATAACAGCATTGTTAGTAATTTACATTCATATTAATCTGTGAAGATATGCTCCATTCATAGCTATATTTAATATTACATCATATAAATATGTCATAATTTATTTTTTGGTTTCCTCATTTTTAGCTATTAAAAACAGTAATGCAATTAACATTTTTTTCCTTTTAGTTTTAAATACTCTGTGGCCCTACTGTTACCAAACCCACATGTGAAGCTAATCTACAAATACTGGGTTGTAGTGAAGGAAAGTGCAGAGTGTGTCGCAAGTAGCAAGAAAGGAATATGGGCAGCTAATACTCAAAAGACCCAAACTCCCTAATGGATTTCAGGGAAGAGATTTTAAAGGCAAGATGAGAGAGGGGAATTGCAAGATGTGTGATCAGCTCATGCACAATTCTCTGGTTGATGGTGAGGGAAGAGGGTGGTGTTACACGGGTTAACATCATCAATCACCAGGCTCCAGCTGGGCTCAGGGCTCTGTGCTCATGGACATCATGCAGTTAACTTCTCCCATCTGGTAGGGGTTTTAGCATCTGTGAACAACTCAGGAATGTGCATCAGACATTGACATCTATGGCCTTGAAGGAGGCACTAAAGATTCTGTGACAGTTATATGGCTGATCTATTATTTAAATTGTTACCAGTTCTCTTGGTCCAACTGCTATTTTTTGTTACTACATTTTTCCAATCATTAATTCTTGAGCCAGCCTTTTGTGGCTCAGAGGAGACCTGGGAGACTAAAGCTTTTCTACAAACAAGAGGCAGACAGAGAATATGATGAAGTCTGTCCTGGGAAGGCACCATAGTGTCCTGCTCAGTTATAATAGATATAATCATTGAAAAACCTGCATAGCTGCATTTTTAAAAATCCAATGTAATCATCTGTTTCTCTTATCAGCAAGTTTATTGTTTTTATTGCATTTATGTATGTATGTTTCACACCTTGTTGCAAAAAGTTGAACTCAACTTTGTTCAATGACAGTTTTGTTCCTGGTAGTCTTTGGCTAGAGGACATAGAAATTACCATCAGTTAAGTTAAAATAAAGTACTTTACTCTCTCTAAACACCTTATTCTCTTCCTAAACACCTAATGAATCACTTTTTTTTCTTATATTCAGAGAGACTTCATAATAGAGAAAATATAGCTTTTTTGATTCTATGTTATGACCTGCAGCAATAAAAATGTATTCATGATTTAGTCTTGATTATATCTAAATATCTTTATGTATTCATCCTTTTTAGGAATTTTTTTTTTCTTTTCTGGATTATAATGCTCTTATGGATCCAAATTTTTTGTGTTTTGTCTTTTATAAGCTTCAAACCAATTTATATCCAAATTAAAATGTCAATATTTAACATACATCTCAGCACATTTTTTTCTCAATTAGCATGATGGCACTCTAATTTCATAAAAATAAATCTGGATTTTAGAACATGAAATTTCATGAGTATTCAACCTTGAGGTCCAGGACAGGAGTGGAATGTGTTTTCAACATTTTAACAAGTGTATCTTCAGTTTAATCTAGTGAAATTTTAATTATTCATTTAAAAATATATGATGGCTTGTTTCTAGGCAATGCCAAATGTTTCCTTCCCTCTCTCCATATGTAGTACAAACTTTTGCTACTATTTACTTTACTTCATTATATAAATCAGATTAAACACACCAAGAAACAGATAAATTAGCAACAAAGTATTTTCTGTTTCATATGTTAGTTTTAAATGCAATCTATTCTGTTTCCAATGTCAAAAGCAGTACTAACTTTCCTAGCAAAAAACCTTTAAATGTGTTAAGTAAATGTAATCATATACCATTACCTAATTGACAAAAACAATAATCTCATTTACTGAACAGTTACATTGACTGTTTTCAACAATCACAACAATATGCTTGTAAATATGTTTTTATACAATCCTCACACTGTCCTTCTGGTCTAGGCATTAATATTAACCCCATTTGTCAGTGAGAAAACTTAGACTTAATATCAAATTATATATTCAAGTCATAAATGTGTAACCTATTTATTTAAAGATTTAGTCCAAAATAATATCAAACTTTAATTTCTGACTCTATTCAAACCTTCCTGTATGTTCTCCTTATCTTAGGTATGATATCTGAGTATTTCATTCCATATTCTGATAGTGTGTACATGCATGGAGGTCAGGGGAGGGTGTTGGTAGGTGACTATGCTATTCTTGCTTTGCTCCTTCTGTCTCTTCTGATCCGATGGCAGGAAATGGGTGTTGTGAAACATTCAAAATATTCAACTAATGAAGCCTCTGTATTAGATATTTAGTTGCATTTATAATTAGTTCTCTCTTGTCTCTCACAGCAAGGTACAATAACTGTCACTGGCCATTTTAACATAACTTTATGTAAGATCTTACAGCTTTCTCAGATCTGTTGGAAATAAATTCTCCATAGTATTTCAACATATCTTGCATCAGCTTTTGTTCTGAACTATCTTTTCAAGAATGTTTGCATAGCAAACAGCTGTTAAGATATGGTGTTTCCCTCTAGGTCAAAGTCCAGACTTTAATGTCCAGCATAATAAAGGAAATGTTTCCCTTAGGGCAAGTTTGGACAAGTTTGCTAGAAGCACCCTTTAACATAGGAGTTTCCTAGACTTGGGGTTCTCAGATGTGACACAAACCTTCCATGTGTCTTCCATATACTTGAATCTCCTTCTGCATTGCTTCCACAGGAGGTAGAGACAAGGGAAACTGATGTGAAAATAAAGCTCATTCTGTCTGCTTGTCATGATAAATAAATCACTTTATTATTGACTAAGGAGTTTTTTATCTGCCTGCGTCTAGGAAATCATTGCAGGCTAACTTGTTAGTTTGCAACAAGAGTAAAAATTCAGCCATTTAACAATTCTTCACAAAGTCCTTCCTCACTGATACACCTCTGGAAAGAGCCATGTTTGGGCAGGTTCTTTCAGAAAAAATACAATTCCTGTTACTTTTCTCAAGTCGTTTGACCCAAGGGAAAAGTCAGTCACACAAAACTCTGGTATTTTTTTTTTTTTTTTTTTTTTTTTTTTTTTTTGCATTACGTACTGGTAGCCAAAATTTATTAAGGGCTTATAATATATCAGGGATTTACTAAGACCTTTAAATGCTCATATAATAACATTTACTCCTTACAATAACCCAATGAGGTATTTACTATTATTTAGAAGTAATTTTATTTATTTATTTATGTTTAACTTTTTATTTTATACTGAAGTATAGTAGATTAACAATCTTGTGTTAGTTTCAGGTGTACAGCAAAGTGATTGAGCTATATAGTAGGTCCTTGTTGGTTATACATTTTAAATATAGCAGTGTGTACATGTCCATCCCAAACTCCCTAACTATCTCTCCCACCCCACCCTTCCCCTCAAGTAACCATAAGTTTGTTCTCTAAGTCTGTGAGTCTGTTTCTGTTTTGTAAATAAGTTCATTTGTATATATTTTTTAGATTCCTCATATAAGTGATATCATTTATCTTTATCTGACTTACTTCACTCAGTATGACAATCTCTAGGTCCATCCATGTTGCTACAGAAGTCATTATTTCATTATTTTTATTGGTTAAATAATATTCCATTGTATATATGTACTACATCTCCTTTATCCATTCTTCTGCTCATGGATATGTAGGTTGCTTTCATGTCTTGGTTATTGTAAACAGCACTACAATGAACATCGGCATGCATGTATCCTTTCAGATCATGTTTTATTCTGGATATATGCACAGGAGTGGGATTGCAGGATCATATGGTAGCTCTATTTTTAGTTTCTTAAGGAACCTCCATACTGTTTTCAGTTTACATTCCGACAGCAGTGTAGGAGAGTTCTGTTCTCTCCACTCCCTCTCCAGCATTTCTTGTTTATGGATTTTTTGATGATAGCCATTCTGACTGGTATGAGGTGATATCTCATTGTACTTTAGAATTGCATTTCTCTAATAATTAGCGATGTTGAACATCTTTTCATGTACCTCTTGGCCACATGTATGTCTTTGGAGATATGTCTATTTAACTCTTCTGTGCTTTTTTTGATTGGGTTATTTGTTTTGATGATATTAAGCTACATAAGCTATTTGTAAATTTTGGAGACTAATCCTTTGTCTGTCACACCACCTGCAAATATTTTCTTCCATTCTGTGGTTTGTCTTTTCATTTGTATATGGTTTCCTTTGCTGTGCAAAGCTTTTGAGTTTAATTAGGTCCCATTTGTTTGTTTTTGTTTTTATTTCCATTACTCTGGGAGACAGATTGAGAAAGAAATTGCTGTGATTTATGTCAGAGAGTGTTCTGCCTATGTTTTCCTCTAAGAGTTTTATAGTATCAGGACTTACATTTAGGTCTTAAATCCATTTTGAGTTTATTTCTGTGTATGGTGTTAAAGAGTGTTCTAATTTCATTCTTTTCCATGTAGCTATCCAGGTTTCCCAGCACCATTTATTGAAGAGATGTCTTTCCTCCATTGTATAGTCTTGCCTCCTTTGTTGTAGGTTAATTGACCATAGGTTTTTGGGTTTATTTCTAGGCTTTCTAGCCTGTTCCATTGATCTATATTTCTCTTTTTGTGCCAGTAACATACTATTTTGATAGCTAGAGCTTTGTAGTATAGTCTAAAGTCAGGGAGCCTGATTCCTCCAGCTCAGTTTTTCTTTCTCAAGATTGCTTTAGCTATTTGGGGTCTTTTCTGTCTTCATACAAATTTTAAGATTTGTTGTTCTAGTTCTGTGAAAAATACCTTTGGTAAATTGATAAGAATTGTATTTAATCTGCTGATTGCCTTGGGTAATATAGTCATTTTGACAATGTTGATTCTTCCAATCCAAGAACATGGTATATCTTTCCATGTGTTTGTGTTGTCTTCAGTTTCTTTCATCAACATCTTATAGTTTTCAGGGTACAGGTATTTGTCTCCTTAGGTAGTTTCTTTTTTTTTTTTTTAACATCTTTATTGGTGTATACTTGCTTCACAATGGTGTGTTAGTTTCTGCTTTATAATAACGAGCTAATCTCCCTACACTATGTGGCTTCTTCACACTAGCTATCTATTTTACATTTGGTAGTGTATATATGTCCATGCCACTGTCTCACTTCATCCCAGCTTACCCTTCCCACTCCCCATGTCCTCAAGTCCATTCTCTACATCTGTGTCTTTATTGCTGTCATGCCTCTAGGTTCATCAGAACCATATTTCTTTTTTTTTTTTAGATTCCATATATATGTGTTACCATACAATATTTGTTTTTCTCTTTCTGTCATACTTCACTCTGTATGTATGACAAACTCTAGGTCCATCCACCTCACTATAAATAACTCAATTTCATTTCTTTTTATGGCTGAGTAATATTCCATTGTATATATGTGCCACATCTTCTTTATCCATTCATCTATCAATGAATAATTAGGTTGCTTCCACATCCTGGCTATTGTTAATTCTCCTTAAGTTGGTTTATTCCTAGGTATTTTATTCTTTTTTGATGTGATGGTAAATGGGACTGTTTCTTAAATTTCCCTTATTGTTCTTTTTATTAGTGTATAGAAATGCAACATATTTCTGTGTATTAATTTTATAACCTGCTAATTTACAAAATTCACTGATGAGCTCTAGTAGTTTTCTTGTAGCATATTTAGGATTTTCTATGTATAGTATCATGTCATCTGTAAACAGTAAGAGTTTAACTTCTTCTTTTACAATTTGGATTCTTTTTATTTATTTTTCTTCTCTGATTGCCATGGCTAGGACCTCCAAAACTTTGTTGAATAAGAGTGGTGTATGTGGATATACTTTTCTTTTTCCAAATCATAGAAAAAATGTTTTCAACTTTTCACCATTACATATAATGTTAACTGGAGGTTTGTCATATATTGCCTTTATTATGTTGAGGTGTGTTCCCTCTATGTCCACTTTCTGGGGTGTTTTTATCATAAATGAGTGTTGAATTTTGTCAAAAGCTTTTTCTGCATCTATTGAGATGATTGTATGGTTTTTTATTCTTCAGTTTCTTGATGTGGTGTATCACACTGATTGATTTGTGGATATTAAAAATCCTTGCATTCCTGGGATAAATCCCACTTGATCATGTTGTATGATCCTTTTAATGTATTGTTGGATTTGGATGCTAGTATTTTTTTGAGGATTTTTGTGTCTATGTTCATCAGTGATATTGGTCTGTAGGTTTGTTTTTTGTGGTATTGTTGTCTGCTTTTTGTATCAGGGTGATGGTGGTCTCATAGAAGAAACTTGGGAGTGTTCTTCCCTCTGCTATATTTTAGAAGAGTTTGAGAAGGATAAGTGTTACCTCTTCTCTAAATGTTTAATAGAATTTGCCTGTGAAGCCATCTGATACTGGACTATTGTTTGTTGGAAAATTTTTAGTCACAGTTTCAATTTCAGTGCTTGGTCTGTTCATAGTTTCTATGTTTTCCTGGTTCAGTCTTGGGAGATTGTACCTTTCTAAGAATTTGTTCATTTCTTCCAGGTCATCCATTTTATTGGCATATAGTTGTTTGTAGTAGTCTTTTATGATCCTATGTATTTCTGTGGTGTCAGTTGTAACTTATCCTTCTTTATTTCTAATTTAATGATTTGAGTCCTCACCCTTTTTTGCTTCATGAGTCTGGTTAAAGGGTTATCAGTTTTGCTTATCTTTTCAAAGAACCAGCTTTAGTTTCCTTGATCTATGGTATTTGTTTACTTCGTCTTTATTTCATTTATTTCTGCTCTGATATTTATGATTTATTTCCTTCTGCTAACTTCAGGTTTTGTTTTTTCTTCTTTCTCTAGTTGCTTTAGGTATAAGTTTAAGTTGTTTATTTGAGATTTTTTTGTTTCTTGAGGTAAGATTCTATTGCTGTAAACTTCCCTCTTAGAAGTGCTTTTGCTGCATCCCATAGGTTTTGGATCATTATGCTTTCATTTTCATTTGTCTCTAGTATTTTTTTGATTTCCTTTTTGATTTTTTCAGTGATCCATTGGTTGTTCAGTAGCATATTGTTTAGTCTCCACATGTTTGTGTTTTTTACAGTTTCTTTTCTTGTAGTTTATTTCTAATCTCATAACTTTGTGGTCAGATAAGGTGCTTGATATGATTTCAATTTTCTTAAATTTACTGAGGCTCGCTTTGTGGACCAGCATGTGGTCAGTCCTGGAGAACGTTCCATGTGCACATAGGAAGAATGTGTATTCTGCTGCTTTTGAATGGAATGCTCTACAAATATCATTTATATTCATCTGATCAAATGTGTCATTTTAGGCCTGTTTTTCCTTATTGATTTTCTGTCTGGGTGATCTGTCCATTGATGAAAGTGTGGTGTTAAAGTCCTCTCCTATTATTGTGTTACTGTTGATTTCTCCTTTTATGGCTGTTAGTATTTGCCTTATGTATTGAGGTGCTCCTATGTTGGGTGCATACATATTTACAATTGTTATATCTTCTTCTTGGATTGATCACTTGATAATTATGTAGTGTCCTTCTTTGTCACTTATAACAGCCCTTATTTTAAAGTCTATTTTGTCTGATATGAGTATTTCTATTCTAGCTTTCTTTTGATCTTCATTTGCATGGAATACCTTTCTCCATCCTCTCACTTTCAGTCTGTATATTCCTAGGTCTCAAGTGGGTCTCTTGTATATAACATGTATATACATGTCTTGTTTTTGCTTCCATTCATCCAGTCTATGTCTTTTGGATGGAGCATTTTATCCATTTACATTTAAGGTAATTATCTTTTTTTTTGTGTGTGTGGTACACGGGCCTCTCACTGTTGTGGCCTCTCCCATTGTGGAGCACAGGCTCTGGATGTGCAGGCTCAGCAGCCATGGCTCATGGGCCCAGCCGCTCCGCGGCATGTGGGATCTTCCCAGACTGGGGCACGAACCCATGTCCCCTGCATCAGCAGGTGGACTCTCAACCACTGCGCCACCAGGGAAGCCCTTAAGGTAATTATCTTTATGTAAGTTCCTATTGTCATTTTTTAATTGTTTTGGGTTTGTTTTATAGGTCCTTTTTCCTCCCTTCTTCTCTTGTTCTCTTCTCCGGTGGTTTGATGAGCATCTTTATTGTGTTTGCATTGTTTTCTTTCTTTTTTTGTGTGTGTATCTATTGTAGTTTTTGGGTTTACTATTCCCATGAGGTTTTGATAGAGACATCTATATATGTACAAGGTTGTTTTAATTTGCTGGTCTCTTTCCCGCCTAGTGATGTTCCTTTAGTATTTGTTGCAAAGCTGGTCTGGTGGTGCTCAATCCTCTTAGCTTTTCCTTGTCTGTGAAGTTTTTTGATTTCTCCGTCAAATCTGAATTAAAGCCTTGCTGGGTAGAGTATTATTAGTTGCAGGTTCTTCCCTTTCATCCCTTAAAATATAACTTGCCACTTCCTTCTGGCCTGCAGAGTGTCTGTGAAAAACCTGCTGATAACCTTATGGGAGTTCCCTTGTATGTTATTTGTTGTTTTTCCCTTGTTGCTTTTAATATTTTTTCTTGCATTTAATTTTTGTTAGGTTGATTACTATGTGTCTTAGCATGTTCCTCCTTGGGTTTATCCTGCCTGAGAGTCTCTGTGCTTCCTGCACTTGGGTGACTGTTTCCTTTCCCATGTTAGGGAAGTTTTCAGCAATTATTTTTTCAAATATTTTCTCGGGTCCTTTCTCTCTTTCTTTTCCTTCTTGGACCCCTATAATGTGAATTTTGGTAAATTTAGTGTTGTCCCAGAGGTCTCTTAGAATGTCTTCATTTCTTTTCATTCCTTTTTTTTTTTTTTTTTTCTTTTTCTGTTCTGCGGCAGAGATTTCCACCATTTTGTCTTCCAGGTCACTTATCCATTTTTCTGCCTCAGTTATTCTGCTATTGATTCTTCTAGTGTATTTTTCTTTGCAGTTATTGTGTTGGTCATTTCTGTTTGTTTATTCTTTAGTTCTTCTAGGTCTTTGTTAATCATTTCCTGTATCTTCTCAATCCTTGCCTCCATTCTTTTTCCAAGATCCTGGATCACCTTCACAATCATTATTCTGAATTCATTTTCTGGAAGGTTGTCTATCTCCACTTCACTTACTTTTTTTTCTGGGGTTTTATCTTGTTCCTTCATCTGAGACATATTCCTCTGCCATTTCATTTTATCTAATTTTCTGTGATTGTGGTTTCTGTTCCACAGGCTGCAGGATTATAGCTTTTCTTACTTCTTCTCTGCCCCTTTACTTGAATATATATGTTATCATAGGGCTGAAAAGTCCAAAATCTTCAAAGTAGGCTGGCAGTCTGGACACTCAGAGAAGAGTTTACATTGCAGTCTTGAGTTGACAGGCAGTATGGAATTAGAAAGCCTTTTTCTTAGCAATTTTTCTTACAAAGTTGATATTCCTCTCCCATATGAGTGCTACTTCAGGACACATGCCCAATTCCTCATAAGCAGTGTAGCTTTAATGGCAACTTCCCACCGTGAGTAAATTTATGTTCAGCAGCAAGTCTCTTTCCTCCTTTGAAACCAGCACCTCACTGCTTCTCTTTTTACCCAGCCATAAAGGCATTGGGTGTCCCACCTTCAGATTTAGAAGATGTAGATAAAAATCGGCACTAGTTCTGTAACCCTGGATCTCTATGAAGCACATGTCAAGGTTCTCCCAGGAACGATTTTATGCTGTGTTTTATTGCAGCATTGGGAAATTATTGAAAAACTGCGGTTCAGACAACATCCAGCTGTTCAGAGGTGCTGGTATTTGCTTTTACATTGATCCTAATCTATTTAATGAGCGTACTTAAAGTAACGAGTCAATTTATGTGCTACGGATTCATGAGGTAATAACTTATAACAAACTGCAAATCTCTGTACTGCTTCTGTCATTGTAAACATTTTGTTGTGAAAAAAAAAAAGTCAGCTGAATTAAATAGTATGCTTGGTGATGGAGTTCCTTTATGTTCTGTGGGATGAGGTGCAAACTCCTCATCCCACAGCTGGTAGGAGGAATATTGATAATACTGCATTTTCTTTGTCTCTTCCCCTTATACACTAGTTATGTAGAATCATCCTCTTTCCTTTCTGGGAAATGAAAAAATACACTGGAGTTTTCTACTCTCTAAGAAGTCCTTTCAAGGAATTATTTTTTTTTTCATTCTATCTTTCATTTTTTCTTCTCTTAGCTATTGAAAGAATTGGTCACTAACAGTTTTTGTCTTCCTTTTGCAAGTCCTGTTGGCATGTGTCTTATCTTGCACTTAACTCTCAATTATCCTCTGCTTTGAGACCACTGTCAATTCCTTACAATATAAGAACATCTAATATGTGGCTGAGCTCAGATTCACATCCAGATGTGTGTGATGGCAGATTGTGAGTTCTTCATAAATATGCTGAGTTCTCTCACAGAAAGGGAAAGGTCAGAAATAAACAATTTGGGGGAAGTATTCAGAGGACTCCATCTCTTACCTCTCATAATTGTATTTTTACAATACAATACAAATCAGTTATTCAGAAAACTGAAATTTCTAAAAAATACATGAAATAAAAGTTCCACATTTTTCTCATTAGATTCAACAGACATAAAATTACTCTGGCAAATTGCTTACAAAATTTTCTCAGTGTATGGCATCAATTTCTATGCTTTTTGTGGACTGTAATAAACAGCTTATGAAATGAAATGAGTCTGTGGATTATGATTTGAATAGTGCTATGCCAAAGCATTCACAGGTGTTAGTATTACACACAGGACTCCATATTATCTCTTGTTATATCCCAAAATGCAATTTTTTTTCTCCAAGACAAGTTAACTCTTTTTTAAAATTTAGATCACACCACTATATTTTGGACCTTATTTAATATTTCATCTTCCCAGTAAAAGCGGTATCTTTGTTGAGGTTATTTTAATAACTATTGGCATGATGCTGTTTATGTGATTTATTACTGAAATACTAATTCCCTTATATGTATACTGCTGTTTGATTGCTATCTCCTTTGCTGTTAATGCTCTCTTTTCAAATATCTATATAAATCGTTACTTTTCAGAAGAATAACTTCCTTTAAAATAAATCTCTTAAACCATAAATACAATGTTATATCTCTGGATTCCAGAGCATGTTTTATGTTTTTAATACTTAATTTATCAGGATATTTTCCAATTTAAAAAGTAGAGATTTGTGGCTGCTTTTAATATTCTGTAATAATACTTCCTTTCCTATTGTCAAAATCTTTGGGGAATTTGGATGGTCTTCAGTCTTAGCATAACTGGTTGGCACTAATGATTGCTAGTCATTTGATTTGGTGTGAAAGACCCTAGATTTAGGGGTAGTACTAACAGAATATTTTAAATGTAATTCAGATTTATTTAATAACATTAATGAGTATTTAAAATTGTGTTGCTCTATTCTAAGAACACTATTTAGCATCAAGGATCTTTTGATTGTTATTTTTTGCTTCACTTCCTAGTGCTATAGCTAAGGAGAATTACATTTCATTTCTCTGTCACATTTCAAATAATGAGGATATATCAGTAGCACTAAGGAAGCTACTCTAGATCTGATTAAATCCTTGCAGATCCCAGCTTTCTTTTATATTGGTAACTACTATCTCTGCCTACTTAATCCTCCCATGCCATCTAACTTCAAAGCATAATTGTCATTCATAGGTATCTTTTTGTTTCTCATTCCTAAAAAATTGTAACCTTTTCAATCATAAACCAATATACAAAAATGGTGATCTCTTTGTAATCCATGTGGCATATGATTTAGGGAATAACTAGCAATGAAAATTAACTTTTATTCCTTGCAGAAAGATATATTTTAAAAGACAAGATCTCCTGGATAACGAAATGTATATTTTCTCCATTCATGTTTTTTATGGTGTCTCCCAATAATATGTCTTACATTTCACTGTTCATTCTAAAAATATCTTTACCAATCATTTAATATGAGAGTCTAGCTACTTAGTGCAAGGAAAGTGAAAATCAAGTTAAATTAAGTTTAAAACTAAAAATTTGCATTTAAAATTGAAAAATTCCACGTAACTTGGGATTATTTATAATCATTCATTCAATTATTCATTTGTTATTTAAATCAACAAACAAGTTAAATTTTGTGGGTGACTTCTGTTACTCCAAGGAAATAATATGGACATACACATAACTTTAGAGGCTATATAATAAAACTGTAAGTATGTCAGTTTGTTGTTTTGTATCCAAGCTTTCAGAAAGCCTTTTATTTATTCATACAATGCCCCATGGCACGAATCTGAGTGTGATGCACAGCCCCATACTGCAATAATGCAGTATGGAAATAGAAAAGAGCCAGAAATATGTATTATATCTGCTAAGAATGAGATCCTGAGCATGGAATCTAGGTTTTTGACAATCAGATGCTTTAATCTGGGACTTTGGATTTCGAGTGAATAAAATACCAAGAACAGCTATGAAATTATTCCTTACAGCGGTGGCACTGGCATTCCACTGTCAGTGGAGCTAGCAGCTGTTTCCTAAGGGGACCGTCCCTGTTTGTGCTGGGTTCTGCCCTTCAATGTCCAGCCTCCCCTGGCTCTCTACATGTTTCTGAGTTTGGTTCTTTATGGATTCTATGAAATCTCTGTTGACACACGAAAATAAAAATAATAGTACCTTAAACAATGGAAAATATCTCCCTCAAAGGTCTTGGGGTAAGCAACCCATCAACGGAATGGTGGCTGTGTTCTGGTAAGTCCTCAGACGTCCTCATACTTTCCATCTTTTGTCATCCCAAGTGTGTATTCTTGGTCCTATTGGTCCAAATGAAAGTGAATAGTTTACTTCCTATGTCTTCTACTTAAATATAAACTCAGTGAACAAAGAGAAATAATATTTCCTTACTGCTTAGTGCTTAGTGCTTAGATCATGGACTGGAACACAGTGGGAAGTCCATTAATTATTTATGGAATAAATAAATGACCTCTAATTTTGTGTAGGCCTATTTGTCTTGAAAATAAGTCAAGGAAGTCTTTCTCTCACAGAATTTCCTGTATTTACTTTGTTAGCACCTAGTCCTTCAGAGTTCTGCTCTCTTTTACCTTAACCTAAACTTAATCTATTTATATAATCACTTTAGACTAGATAGCTATCAGATTAGCTGATGTTTATTATGGTACCTAATTGCATCCTAAACTCTCAGTAACTGTTAATTATCAATAATAGCAAAATATTCAGCCAGAATTGGCCTCTATCTCTTTGGAAATGTTATTCACAGAGGCTGCAATTCAAGGTTGACATAAAGTAAATACATTTTCCTTTAATTTTTTCTTTTGTCAAGCTTTTCAATCAGAGTATTTTACTCATAATTTTAAAGAAAACTTCTTTCTTAGTAAATATATACAAGACAGAAAATATGAACTGGTTATTTATAGGTTTCCCTCACTGAAAACTTTTGATAGCATATGTTTTTAATCCAATGAAAATAATTCCAATCCAATATTTCTTTTACTACCACATGTTTACTCAGGAAACAAAATATATTGCTTATAATAAAATAGAAATAGAAATTCTAATTTTGGTAATATCCCTCTTCTGTCCTAGCATTATCTGGGTAATTGAATCAGAAATTTTAATTTTACATTTCTTGTTAGTAAGTTGACTCATATTTTTGTTTTTTTCTCTTCACAAGAAAGTTTGGTGCACAGCAGTTCTCTGTAGCAATGGAGAAAACAATAGATATGTGAATACTGAGATTGTATTGAGTTGTGCATTTTTCACACCTCTAGTTTGATGTGATTTCATTTACTATGGCAGCCAAGTTTTACTAATTTTCTCCCTATTTTTTCAATTCACTTAGGTAACAGAGTCTGTAAGAAAAGCATTCACCTTTAATGTAAAGAAAACTGATTCTAATGAAACAAGATTTGCTCACAAAAATATTAAGAGGTGTAATTTAATATTGTGCACAATTTAATAAGCAATTTTGCTTTTGGTCTTTGAATAATAACATCTTTTATTATTGTTTCATTGCTCTTTTGTAGTTGTTCCAATAGATTGTTTTAATGGCTTACATAATTATTTCATGTAATATTAGTCAAATTTTGCAAGAATGAGTTCATCTTGTTCTACAAAAACAGTAAGACTGCCTTGACCAGTATTGCTATCCCAAGAAATGACAATGAAACTAACACTGATTAAAAAAAGAAATTGAAAAATACTCCTTTGCAAAAAAAAAAAAGTTCAAGCTATGACTATACTTTTACAACTTGAAAAATAAAATTTGAATTAAAACTAGTATAAAATTATAATTAATCTGTTCCTCCAAAAATAATAATTCTAAAGGGGATTATAATGTATATGAGATAATGTTTTTGAAATGTTTTTATGATGTGAATTTTATTACAGGAAAAGCAACAACTTGCCTTATACATATATTTGAAATTTTGTTAAATCACAATTCTGAGTTTTCTGAAATAGGGTTTTGATTTCAATACAGTAGAAAATTTTTTTTCTAAAATCAATTATGTACATTATGAAAAAAATATTAAAGCAATAGTATCAGTATCTCCAGCACATTCTGGAATTAACCAATATGAACAATACCAATTATACATACTCACTAAGGCAACCCCGTTATTACCAAAATAATTAACTTCCAATTAAAATTTGTGTTTGCTGACATCTTATTTTCTTAAATATGCTGTGGCTGTGATGAAGTTGTTACTATACTCTAGGCATTCCTATCCTATGAGTCAGGTAAGTTTATTTTACAAATATTCAAGTGAGGGAAGAAAGTAAATAAATATTATTCTTTGACTTTATTACTGATTAATGAGTAGCCAATATTTAAACTAATATTGTATAAGTATTTACAGTTAAATAATTATTATTTTAGCTTGTAATTTCTTATACTTATTTGGCATAGCTTAAATTTTCATTACATGCAACATATAAAGAACTAGTACCTAAGCTTATATTATTTCTAACAATAAACTTTGCAATCTATCATTTTTCTACGATTAAGTTTAAAGACTCTTGAAAGGAAAAGAGAAGCAAACAAACAGATAAACCCTCCAAAACAGAGAAAGCAGTCACCTTCAGCATGGACAAAATGTGAACAAAATATGAAATAAATGAAAAAAATGTGTTACCATTTTATAACATATTAAAGTATAATTGAATGACTGATTAGTCAAATTCAGTACCAAAGGTCATATGCCTGCTGATTTCCAAAGCAGGCAAGAATATTTAGTGGATGGGATTATACAATTATTAGTTTTAATGGTATAAAGTATATTACAGGACATCTATTATAAGTTTCTCATTATGCAATTCAAAGTACTAAATTAAAGGCATGGCCTCAGAGTATGAGTTTAAATATTTGCTACGTCACAAATTTCTATATGATTTGAGCAAGCTAATCTCTCTGTTTCTCACATTCTTCATTTGCAAAATGACTAAAGAAGAGCATGTTTCATACATCTGTTATAAGAATTAACAGAGGTTTTATATATACATAATCATATAAATATATTTAGCATATTACATATACTACATACATACACACATACTTGGCTGGTGTATGTGTATAACATTGAATTTTTCTTGTAACATAGTAACAACTGAAAAATTCTATCCTAATAATAATAATGATGAAGATAATAATAGCAAACAATTTGTTAATATATCAAATAGTATGCTTTATTTGACCATTTGATCATGCATAGAAATTAAATTTTTTACATTTGTATCATAGATAAAATATAGTACATTTTCTACATCATTGGACACTTTATTGGTATATATGTATCTTTTTTGCCATAGTTACCAACTCAAAATATATTCACACTTATAAGGTATATTGTGCTCTAGAATAGTTTTACAGTCTAGAATTCAGATATAGAAAGCTTGATTTATATTTCAGTTTCCAGTAGAAAATAATATTTTAAAAAAATTGCCAGAACTTCCCTGGTGGTCGAGTGGTTATGAATCCGCCTTCCAATGCAGGGTTTGATCCCTGGTTGGGGAACTAAGATCCCATATGCCACGGGGCGACTAAGCCTGCTAGCTGCAACTAGAGAGAAGCCTGTGAACTGCAACAAAGAGACCCCCCTGCACTACAACGAAAGATCCTGTGTGCTGCAACTAATACCTGACATAACCAAATTAAAACAAACAAAAAACTTGCTAATTTGATATGAGTAAAAGGTTATTTTCTTTTAACATCCATTTTCCGAAATTTTATTTTCATATATTTTTAAATGAATTTCAAATGTCCATTCTCCATTTTTCTATTAGACTGATAATTCATTCCATTTTAATTTGAAGAAAATATTTTACATATTTAAGATATGAATGCTTTATTCACCATATATGTCAGAAACATTTAAATTTTTTCATATTTCTCTCCACCTATTCTTTATGTAGGAGATGTGACTTACAGAGTTTTCTATTTCATGTAATCAACCTACAAACATATACTTTTCAATTTTACACAGACATGACTTCTATGCTGAGAAATGTTTTCCTTGACCATGGTTATCTATTAAGACTGCTGTCCTGTTGCAACCATAAACCCCTTGCTTCTCATTTACAGAGAGAGCCTGTTAGAAATTAGGGGGAAAGTGTTTGAATGCTTGTTTATAGGTATACATCCCACCCATTTCTCCATAGAGCTCCAAATTTGTACTCCCTGTTCAAGCCAGATAGTTAAGAATTATACTATAATGACACTAATCATAGAAAAGCACAGTTATCAGTGAAGGAATTGACTTCTGTTTGCCATCATCATCAGATTGATACAATAAATAAACATCTCCATAAAACATATAATTTTTACTTTATAATGGCTATCCCCAACACCAAGGTAAAATCTTAATGGTAATTTAAAACTTTCATGTCCTTTCTTCTTTCACTATTACTTTTAATCCTTTGATACTATGTTGAAATTTATAAGCGTTTATAATACTCAGTCATAAAGTATTTTTCCGAGAAGTGTTATAGCTCTCCAATCAACTAACAAACATATTGCTTAAATAAATAATTAAAAGATCTTTATTTATTCTAAGTATTGATTCATACTCATTGATAAGTTTCACCGATTTTTAATTATTTAATTGTTGAGTTAGCTGGTAAATTACTGCAATAGATAAAATAAGAATGATGATCTACTGTAAATTTTCTAATCAGTAGCCTAATATTTCTTCATCATTCTTGAATAATTACTCTTAGTCTCCTATCTTCTTTCCCTGGGCCTGCTTCTTGTGCCTCTGGCCTGCTTTATTTTCTCTATAATGATTAAACATTGTATCAGTATGTTCTTGCCCTATAACCAACTACTTTAGCTTTAGTGGATTATAAAAACAATCATTTATTCATTGTCTCATATTGCAGACTGACAATTTCGACCAGGCTCATCTGGCCAGTTTTTTTTGACACAGTAGACTCAAATTATCCTGCTTGGGCTTGCTCATGATTCTGCAGTCAGGCAGTATATCAGTTATTATGACCTCATTAGCATGGTTGAATTAAGTGCTGCATATATATAATATGTCATCTTCCAGCAGGCTAGAATGGGCTTGTCTATATAGAACCACAGATTCCCAGAGTGAGAACAGAAATATTCAAACATTTTGTGAACCAGGCTCAGTAGCTGCTCAGTGTTGCTCCTGCTGTAGTCTCTTGGCCAACACAATGAAACATCAGTCTAAACTCAAGAGGTAGGAAAATAGAATGTATCTCTCTCTATCTATGCTTTATTTCTACCTAACTCTCCATACTATGAGAATGTAAGTTCTACTGGAGAAGGAATTTGTATCATTTTGTTTTAACTTGCACCCTCAGTGCCTACATTCTTGTCTGACATATAGTAGGAGCTCAAGAACTATTTTTGAATGAATGAATTAGTCTTTAAAATATTCTAAATTTATTTTACTTTTCATCTGGCTGTTCAGTTGATCTATCTGCATATTCTTGATGAATACAAGGATGGAGGTTTCTCACATACACCCATGAAACTGTCTGCAACCTTCCACAGAGAATAATTGATTTTTCTTCCCTTCTCCTGTTCAATCCTCATATGATTTATTTCCATTAGAAAACTCTTGTGCAAAAACATAGGACTAGGAGGGCAAAGAAATCTGGAAAATGTAATATATGGCTTATTCTCTATGAGAAAGAAGTGACCTCAGAAGTAGGGATAATGATCTCAAACTGGTAATTCAGCACAAGTTCAATCTATTTCAGGTGGAGTTGACTTCACTCTCAGCTGATGGGAAAATATTTGACCCAGGTCTGGCCAACTGGACTTATGTCTTTACCCACAGGTAAGTGTCAGGTGCAGTGTGAGCTAACAGTGGGGTTTTGGTTTGGGTCTGTGCAAAAGTGAAGTTCTTGCTTCCTTTTCAATTCTTCAATGTGAAGAGGCAATCTCAGACCTGCCAAAAAGCTCAATGTTACACAATTATTAAAATAATTCATAAACTGTTGGTCAAAGAAAAATAATCAAATATTTAGAAAGACAAGTGTTCAAAAACAATTTTGTCAATTAAAAACTCTTTATAACCTAGGAAATAAAGGAGGGGACATCTTGAAAAATAATATATATCTAATTTCTGAAAATTACATTATGGTTATTTGTGAAATAAACAGATATATGCCTTTAATATAATGGCCTTCAAAACAACAGACATCAGAAGTTTTGTTCAATATAATTCTGGGAATTATAAAAAAAGTACAAAAAAACACATTATATCTTGAACTTCATTATTAAAACTATATTTTTACATCATATTTGGAGTATAATCGCTTTACAATGTTTTGTTAGTTTCTGCTGCATAACAAAGTGAATCAGCTATATGTATACATATATCCCCATATCCCCTCCCACATGAGCCTCCCTCCCACCCTCCCTATCCCACCCCTCTGTGTGGTCACAAAGCACGGAGCTGATCTCCCTGTGCTATGCAGCTGTTTCCCACTACCTACCTATCTTACATTTGGTAGTGTATATATGTCTGTGTCACTCTCTCACTTCGCCCCAGCTTCCCCTTCTCCACCCCAGTCTCCTAAGGTCCATTCTCTACATCTACATCTTTATTGCTGTCCTGCCCCTAGGTTCATCAGAACCTTTTTTTTTTTTTTTTAGATTCCATATATATGTGTTAGCATACAGTATTTGTTTTTCTCTTTCTGACTTACTTCACTCTGAATGACAGTCTCTAGCTCCATCCACATCTCTCCAAATGACCCAATTTCGTTCCCTTTTATGGCCGAGTAATATTCCATTGTACCTATGTGCCACATCTTCTTTATCCATTCCTCTGTCAATGGACATTTAGGTTGCTTCGATGTCCTAGCTATTGTAAACAGTGCTTCAATGGACATTGTAGTACATGTCTCTTTTTGAATTATGGTTTTCTCAGGGTATATGCCCAGTACTGGGATTGCTGGGTCATATGGTAGTTGTATTTTTAGTTTTTAAAGGAACCTCCTTACTGTTCTCAAAAGTGGCTGTATCAGTTTACATTCCCACCAACAGTGTAAAAGTGTTCCCTTTTCTCCACACCCTCTCCAGCATTTATATTTTGTAGATTTTTGATGATGCCCATTCTGACTGGTGTGAGGTAATACCTCACTGTTGTCTTGGTTTGCATTTCTCTAATGATTAGTGATGTTGAGCATCTTTTCATATGTTTGTTGGCAATCTGTATGTCTTCTTTGGAGAAATGTCTATTTAGGTCTTCTGCCCATTTTTGGATTGGGTTGTTTGTTTTTTTTGATATTGAGCTGCATGACCTGCTTATATATTTTGGAGAGTAATCCTTTGTCAGTTTCTTCTTTTGCAAATGTTTTCTTCCATTTCGAGAGTAGTCTTTTTGTCTTTTATATGGCTTCTATTGCTGTGAAAACGTTTTTAATTAGGTCCCATTTGTTTATTTTTATTTCCATTACTCTAGGAGATGGGTCAAAAAGGATCTTTCTGTGATTTATGTCATAGAGTGTTCTGCCTATGTTTTCCTCTAAGAGTTTTATAGTGTCTGACCTTACATTTTGGTCTTTAATACATTTTGAGTTTATTTTTATGTATGGTGCTAGGAGGTGTTCTAATTTCATTCTTTTATGTGTAGCTGTCCAGTTTTCCCACCACCACTTATTGAAGAGGCTGTATTTTCCCCATTGTATACTCTTGCCTCCTTTATCAAAAATAAGGTGATTATATGTGTATGAGTTTATCTCTGGGCTTTCTGTCTTGTTCCATTGATCTATATTTCTGTTTTTGTGTCAGTACCATACTGTCTTGATTACTGTAGCTTTGTAGTATAGTCTGAAATCAGGGAGCCAGAATCCTCCAGCTCCGTTTTTCTTTCTCAAGATTGCTTTGGCTATTCTGGGTCCTTGGTGTTTCCATACAAATTGTGAAATATTTTGTTCTAATTCTGTGAAAAATGTCACCGGTAATTTGATAGAGATTTCATTGAATCTGTAGATTGTTTTGGGTAGTATAATCATTTTCACAATGTTGATTTTTCCAATCCAAGAACATGGTATATCTCTCCATTTGTTTGTCTCATCTTTGATTTCTTTCATCTGTGTCTTATAATTTTCTGCATACAGGTCTTTTGCCTCCTTATGTAGGTTTATTCCTAGGTATTTTATTCTTTTTGTTGCAATGGTAAGTAAGGTTCTTTCCTTAATTTCTCTTTCTGATCTTTTGTTATTAGTGTATAGGAATGCAAGAGATTTCTGTGCATTAATTTTGTATCCTGATACTTTACCACATTCATTGATAGTCTCTAGTAGTTTTCTGGTGGCATCTTTAGCATTTTCTACATATAGTATCATGTCATCTGTGAACAGTGACAGTTTTACGTCTTCTCTTCCAATTTGTATTCCTTTTATTTCTGATCTCCATGGCTAAAACTTCCACAGCTCTGTTGAATAATAGTGATGAGAGTAGACATCCTTGCTTTGTTCCTGATCTTAGAGGAAATAGTTTCAGTTTTTCACAATTGAGAATGATGTTGGCTCTGGGTTTGTCATATATGGCCTTTATTATGTTGAGGTAGGCTCCCTCTATGCCCAATATCTGGAGAGTTTGTATCATAAATGGGTGTTGAATTTTGTTGAAAGCTTTTCCTGCATCTATTGAGATTATCATATTGTTTTTATCCTTCAATTTGTTAATATGGTGTATCACATTGATTGATTTGCTTGTATTGAAGAATTCTTGCATTCCTGAGTTAAACCCCACTTGATCATGGGATATGATCCGTTCAATGTGCTTTTGGATTCTGTTTGCTTGTATTTGGTTGAGGATTTTGCATCTCTGTTCATCAGTGATATTGGCCTGTAGCTTTCTTCTTTTGTGACATCTTTGTCTGGTTTTGGTATCATAGTGATGGTGGCCTCGTAGATTGTGTTTGGGAGTGTTCCTCCCTCTGCTATATTTTGGTAGAGTTTGAGAAGAATAGATGTTAGCTTTTCTCTTAATGTTTGATAGAATTTGCCTGTGAAGCCATCTGACCCTGGGTTTTTGCTTTTTGGAAGATTTTAAATCACCATTTCAACTTCAGTGCCTGTGATTGATCTGTTCACATTTTCTATTTCTTCCTGGTTCAGTTTTGGAAGCTTGTACTTTTCTAAGATTTTTGTCTGTTTCTTCCAGGTTGTCCATTTAATTGACATAAAGTTGTTTGTGGTAGTCTTTCATGATCCTTTGTATTTCTGCAGTGCAGTTGTTACTTCTTTTTCATTCCTAATTCTGTTGATTTGAGTCTTCTCCCTTTTTTTCTTGATGAGTCTGGCTAATGGTTTATCAATTTTGTTTATCTTCTCAAAGAACCCACTTTTAGTTTTATTGATGTTTGCTACTGTTTCCTTCATTTCTTTTTCATTTATTTCTGATCTGATCTTTATGATTTCTTTCCTTCTGCTAACTTTAGGGTTTTTTTTTTGTTGTTGTCCTTTTTCTCTAAATGTTTTAGGTGTAAGGTTAGGTCGTTTATTTGAGACTTTTCTTGTTTCTTGAGGTAGGATTGTATGGCTATAATGTACTTAATTATTTGTATTCAGAAAATCTAAGTAAATCTGTAAGCTCTTTTTGAAATAATAAATAAGTTCTAGTAAAATGACTGGTGTGAAAACAAATGAATTTATAAATGACAATATATTTCTTATGATTCTGAGAGTGAGGACCTATTGAATGATAAATATTAGTTAACAGAAAATATTCTGTATTTTTCTGCATATATTTATTCAATGTATGTGTGTGCGCACAGGCACACATGTGTGTAAACACATACAAAGATATACCAAGGCACTTGCTAAGCCAGTATTATTTTGTTTCAAATAATGATGACTTATTGTACACTTTCATTTTTTGGAGTGCCAGCTTTCTATAATCATGCTATTTTTAATTGATTCTATTTATTTTTCTTTAAATTGAGGATAAATTTGCCAGTGTATCACCTCATTAAAGTAATTTATTAATCTGTCTAGGAGTGATGTCAATAAGATGCCAGAAAAGGAATTCCTTTGCTTATATCCCCCCTCAGCAACAATATTTTGGCAGCCATTCACAGACAAAAGTGCTGCTGTTGGAACTTTGGGATTCAGGTAAGACGTCGTGAAAACCCAGTGAAATCAAAGATCCAAGAGCCCATTTTGTAAAGGCCAACTCATGCCCAGGTGGCTGACTCATCCACTGTAATCCCAGCTACAGACCTGGAAACAGCTCCATGTCTTGTGGACAGGGCTACAGCCCTGTTTAACTTTGGTCTTGCTACCAGTATCATACATCAAGGGGCCTGGGAGGAGTCATACTCTCCAATGTGTCATGTCATAAGCCCAGAGACCTCAGCCTTAGCTGTGGACCCTGAAGTGTCCCAGCCTTTCTGGAGCAAGTCTTCTGGCAAGCCTTCCAAACTTGTTCCAAATGTAAGTTCTGAAATACCCTGTATCTGGCTCCAAACCAGCTCCAATCCAACTGTTTCTGGAGGTGATCTCATCAGCTATAAAACTGACAAAAGAAGGCCCTTACCTGCTAAACCACTTGGTAAAAACTGGAAGAGGTGTTTGCTCCTTAAAATACACAGACAGCAACACATGGCTACAAGGATCACAAATAATCAGGTAAATACAACACTACCAAAGGAAACTAATAAAACCCCAGTAACTGACCCCAAAGAAATAGAGATCTATAGATTGCTTGACAAAGAATTAAAAATAATAATCTTAAAGATGTATAATGAAATGTAAGAGGACACAGATAGATAACTAAACAAAATCAGGAAAACAATGCATGAACAAAACAAAAATTTTGATAAATAAATAGAAACCATATAAAAAGAACCAAACAAAAATCCTGGAGAAGAATAAATTTTAGAACTTAAAAATTAATAAGAGAGCTTCCAAAGCACACTCAATCATACAGAAAGAAGAATCAGTGTACTTTAAGACAGGCTACTTGAAATGAACTAGATTGAGAAACAAAAAGCAAAAAAGAATGAAAAAGAGTGAAGAAAGCCTCTGAGAATTATGAAATGTCAAGTGATACTGGCTCAACAATTCTTTGTCTATGTCTTTATGCATGTCTACACATGCACATGCACACACATTAACATCAAATAAAAATGGAAAAAGTGCATGAAAATGATATTATTCACAAATAGTTATTGCTATATAAGTCTTGAATCCTTTTTGATATGTGAAAATGAAACCTGGACTATTGCTGAGGGCAAATATTTTTAGTCCTAACCCCATCAATTAAAAATTTCAGTGTAGGAATATTCAAAGGAATTTGGATCACAATGTAAAAACAAAACAAAACAAAAATATCTTAGCCAGAATTTTTAAACACATACTTACGTTGTATATGATAATAAGCATTAGTACTGTTGCCCTAATTAATGTTTTTATTGTTTCCTGTTAGGCATTGATTTTTCACTCTTAATATTAGTTTCTTCTCTCTCAATTCTAAAGGAATTAAGAAAGCAAAAATGTCTCTTTTGCCTCAAGAGGACAAGTTTCATCTTTAAGTACATAAAGATTTTTGCCCTTAATTTACCAAAAATGAGCTCAATAAACTCTTCTCTGCTCACAAACTTGATCACTTAAGCCAAGTACAAAAATTTAAATAGACTACTGGATCTCTCATTTATGAAATTCCAAAGTACCATGGGTACTCATAAACTATAGGTGGTGTATTCATTGCCATTGATTATTTTCAAGTGGGAAGGCATTGCTTGTATTCCAAGATAAAGAATCTAAAAAAAATTATATAAAATCTCAAAAGTAATCAGCTGTCAAAATGATCAAAAAGCAAACACTTAAATCTTCTCACTGATATCCAAGTTATGATGCTGGTCTAGACAAAATTAAATTGGTAACATTATTCTCCTAAAGAGAAGTCATTCAATTTTAGACATTGTTAAAGGCCATGGGAGAAAAGTTTTTGTGATGCTGGTTAAATATAGAATAATCTTATTTAGATCACATGTGTGCAATTGGTAATTTACACATGTATTAAGAAATCTGAGTCATGTTGAGAAATATTTTTAAGAATTTTTTGTGCCTATTTTGTTGAACTCTTTATTATCCATACTTGTTTTACAATAGTTCTTTAGATTATCTATTGTGTGATTTCACCATGTCAATAAAGACATATTTATCATATCTTTTACAAAATATATTCCATATATGTTCCTGTATATGCATTTATCTTATTGTTTTAGATGTTACTCCCCATTTTATATATAATACTAATGGGACAGTTGTTTCTTCTCAAATTTAACAAAAAAGTACTTATGTAGATTTTATTCAATACTTTTTATCTCATGATTTTAAATAAATGCTTGACAATAAAGAAAAATCTCTCAATTTCTTGATTTTTTAAAATTCTTAGATTTAGATGTTTATTTCATCTTAAACCATCAAATGATGAGGAGCTTTAGATATCATTACTGAAACAAAGCACAGACAAAACAAATTATATCTAGAACTGAGTAAACAAAAGTATGACCTGTTTGGGGACTGTTATTTAATTTAATATTCATATTTCATAAATACGTTAAAAAGAATAGTAGTTAGCATAGCATATGCCATGACTTATGAGGTGGGCCAAAACTAGTTTCTGTAGTAATTTCCCTTATTGTTTTATCTACAGAAAATATCTCAGTGGAAAATTTAAGAGAGAAGACAGTTTAATGGGTGAATTCTATGTCTCCTAAGTAGTTTTTATATCAGTCTCTACATTATAGAAGCATGACTTATGTGAAGGTCATTGTAATTTTGAGTGTTAGAATAGTAATTTGTTTCAGTGCAGAATGACTAGCAACTCTGTCTTATACAGTCTGTGAGCTATGGCAGCAATAATAGGGAAACATTTGCATGGTCCATTTACAAGAGGAGGTTGTATAAAGTCCATCTGATTACATATATGTGATTATTGGAATAGGTCCTCAAATAAGAGTCAGAGGAGAGCTATAAATTCTCAGCCATCTATTTTCAAGTCATTTTATGGGAATTGCGGTTTCATGTATATTGGGCATTTCATTGTCATTAGCTTTGGAACAAAAATAAATGGCACATTCACAGGCCAGAGATAGATATTTTGGTTCAAGTGTCAATACAGCCTACACTATTATAGAAATATTAAAAGGGGAAAAGTATCTATTGATAACAATCACTTTAGTTTGACTTCAAAATAAGAATGTTAATTCACTACATATAACAGAGACTATTATAAATTTCTAAAGACAGAAGTGCTTTGTTACAAGAAAGCCATGCTGTAATGTATTAGCATACAAAAACCAATCAGAATATTCATGTAGAGAGACAAATTTAAAAGGCAGTCATTTGTGTCATGGAAAGACACAAAGGTCTAGGTTCTTTAGAGTGTGTTTGTTCATTCATTCATTCATTCGTTCTGTTTCAAGACCTCTCACCCCTATGGTGATCCAAAAGCAAAATGAATTCACAGAGAATGACTCATGAATAGTGACATTCCTGTGGTTTGAGAAAGGTTTCCATTTGGCCTGTATAACGCACTACTGACAATTATCTGGGGAAAGAAGCTAAAGAGTCAATTGGACACTTTCAAATTTTATTTTTTAAAAAATATTCTTATGGTTCTATACATTTTATTTGAACATTAACTTTAATTAAAAGTGTCCACTAAATGTATAAAATTAGGTAGTAGTGGTTTAAAAATGCTTAAACATATATTAAATTGAAGTTACTTCAACAACAACAACAAAAGTGTTGGTCACCATTTTATAAAGCCATCTTTTCATTACTCATAAACATATTGGCCTTAATATTAAATGTCTATTAAAAGGAAGAGCCATATATTTGATTTATTTATGACCAAAATGATTAACAGCAAAACTGCCTTCCAGTTGCATTATTGAATAACTAAGCCTTCAAGTCTTTAAGATAGAAAAGAATATGAAATTTAATTTCTAAAATATATTGTAAATAAACATCCAAAGCAGCCACAATAAATAGGGTGAACAAATTCAATACAGAGAGTAAAATTATATTTTCAGGGATATTTCAAAGACCAAAATAACATAGAAGAGGTTAAACTAAATTAAAATTCTACAAGCTAAAGTCTTAGAGAAAAACAAAAAGCAAATACTCTGTGTTTTTTGCTGCTGCTGGAAAAAAAAAGAGAAATTTGAGTCAAAATATGAACTAAATTAAAAAATATTATTTTCCATCTATGGTAGTAAATATAAACCTATATTTATATTCAGTAAAGAAATTATTTATACACTAGCCTGTGTATCTCTATGATAATAGCAATTGTTACTGTCTCTAATAAATTAATCAAAACAATATCTGTATGTTAAAAAACTACTCTGAATATATATTTCCATAAGGAACATAATGTAAGACCAGCTTACCTTATTGACTCTCTTGAAATTAATTCTATAAGTTTTATATCAGTAAGGCAAAAGGAAAAGATAGTCCTGTTTTCCAACTTGCTTGTTTAAAATGAGATGTAGTTTTTAAACCTAACCTGTCCTTTTTTATATATTATAAATTAAGCAATAGCCTTTTTTATCAGTACATGAATCACCATAGCAGATACTTTAAAATATCAATATAAATTTGAAAATATGTCATTTATGTAGCTACAGAAAATTTGGCGTAGATTAAATTACAAGATAACATACTATCTGTTTATCCTAATTAATTTAGAAATTCTAATAGTGGGGAAGAAAGATTTGTTCCTTCAAGCTTTCTCTATTGAGTCAGTGAGGATGTGGTAGACAATGTTTCTCCCATTGTTACTATGTTACCTTTATTAAATTTAATGATAGAGTAATTCAATGAAAAACATTGGGCTCTATAACTTTTGTGTTAAAATTATATGTATATATATATAATATAGATATATTTCTCCAGTTTAAGTTTAACTCTCACATATAAGTTATCCTCAATTTTATGACAAAAAGAGACAAACAAACTGGAAAAGTCAGTCAATTAATTTTCTTGGACCTATCAGATACATGAGGTCACATAGAAGCCCCTCCCCTCTAAACCTGGAGCAATATAAGACAAAGAATCACAGCTGAGATCACTTTACTTGGAGAATAACACTTATTAGAAAGCTAAAGTAATTGAGATCAGCATGGTATTGGTAAAAGCATAGAGACATAGGTCAGTGGAACAGAATAGATAACTGAGAAGTAGATTCATATCAATATAGTGAACTGATCTATAGGTAATTCAATGAGAAAAAAGACTTTTTAAGAATAATGTTAGAAAAACTGGAAAATTTTCCTTATGTTAAAAAAAATAAAAATCTAGATGCTTTATACCTTTCACAAAAACAAACAAAAATAAGATCATCGATCTAAATGTAAAATTTCTAGAAGAAAATATAGGTAGAAAAAACATGTTGATCATAGGTTTGGTGATGAATTATAGATAAAACAAAACACAGAAAAGAAAAAACAATGTTAAACTTTATTAAAATTAAAACTTCTGTGAAAGAAACTGTTAAGGCAGGGGTCCACAACCCCTGGGATCATGGACGGGTACTGGTCTGTGCCCTGTTAGGAACCAGGCTGCACAGCAGGAGGTGAGCGGCAGGTGATCTGAGTGAAGCTTCATCTTCCACTCCCATTGTTCCCCATTGTTCCCCATCGCTCGTATGACCACCTGAACAATCCCCCCACCCACATCCATGGAAAAATTGTCCTCTATGAAACCGGCCCCTGGTGCCAAAAAGCTTGGGGGCCAATGTGTTAAGAGAATTAGGAGGCAAGCCACTGACAGGAAGCAAATACTTGCAAAACATACATCTGATAAAATATTTGTCTCTAACTTATACCAAGAACTCTAAAGCTCAACAATAAAAAATAAGCAGCACAATTTAAAAATGGGCAAGACATATGAACAGACACTTCACCAAAGAAGATATACAGGCAGTAATAATCGTGGGAAAAACAACATCATTTGTGATTAGAGAATTGTAAATTAAAGTGACAATGAGAGAACTACACACTGATTAGAAAAGTCAAAATCCAAAAACTGACAACACTAAATGCTGGTGAAGACGTGAAATACAAGGAACTCTGATTTGTTGCTGTTGGGAATGCAAGATGGTACAGGCACTTTGAAAGACATTTTGGAGATTTCTTACAAAAAATATCCAGAAATCATATTCCTAGATATTTATTAACTAATGTAAAGGTTATGTCTACATACAACTTGTATGTGAATATCTATTATATATTTATTATTCATAATAATTCCAAATAGAAGAATCCAAAAAGTGAATTTCAATAAGTGAATGGATGAACAAACTATATTACATTCACATAAAGGAATATTATTCAGCAATAAAAAGAAAAGAGTAATCAAATCACAGTATAAATTGATGAACCTAAAATTAATATTTTTAAGAGAAGGAAGTCAATGTAAAAAATGACTATATATTCTTTGATTCAAATTATATGACATTCTGTAAAAGGCTCAATTTAAGAGTAAGAATGTGGTACAAAATAAGTATATTTGAGTCCATACTGTTATAAAGAAATGAGTGAATAAAAAACTAATGGGGGAGAAGATAGACATTATTCTGTGTAGAATACCAAATAATGTAGATAGACATTATTCTGTAGAATTCCATATAATGTAGATACTCTTGCCCTAACTGAAGAGATACATAAATTCCTAGCTCTTAAGTGTACACTTTGCATAGTGACTCCTAAGAGTATAGTATAGAAAGGAGGTGGGGAAGGAACTTTATAATGAAGAAACCTGACAAACGCTACCTCAACCATGAAATCTAGGTCAACTTCAATGGTGATAAGCCTGTTGATAGTATGTATTCTGAATAGCATATGATGAAAATGGAATTTTGCTTGTGTGGTCTTTCTCTGCAAAACACATAACCCTAGTGTAATCTGAGAAAAACAATACAGAAATTCAAATAGAGGGACATCCTTACAAAATACCACTCCAAATACTCTCAAGGTAATAAAAAGCAAAGAAACTCTAAGAACTGTCACAGCAAAGGGAACTCCAGAGACATGACACTAAATAGAATGTTTTATCCTGAGTGTGATCCTGTAAGAGGAAAAAGATTAGTTATAAATAAAAACAATTGGAATAAACTATGGACTTTATGTAACAATATTTGTTCATTATTTGTATCAAATGTGCCATTCTAATATAAGGTGCTAATAACAGGACAAACTTGGCACAAATTATTAGGAAACCTCTGTACTACCTTTTCAATTTCTCTATAAAATGCAAACATAAAAATATAGCTATTAAAAAACAAATTTAATATCTTCATAAAATGCTTCTCAGAGATTTGGTCAAATTTCCACATATCTAAGAAATGCATGCAGGTTTATAAAGGTGTGAATAAATTATTGTTAAAACATTGCATTTAATTAAATGAATGTAGCAATTTTTTAGCTTTCTACACACTCACACTCTGGTACTCGTGTGTTCACATACATTCTTCTAATTGGGATAACAAAGTTACAGATATTTCTAAACTTACAAAGGTCTAAAATAAAAAGAAATGCATATGGTACTTGGAAATGTCAGCAGAAGTCTCACATACTATGTTAGTAAATGTCAGATGCTGTTGAAGTTCTTTTGCCAAGATATATAAATAAATAAACTTAAAGACTGCACAAATAGTTGCCTTAAGGTTGAAATTTGTGTTTATATATTCGGTTGTTTTCTTTGTTTATGTACTTTCTCCCCCAGAGCCAGAAATGACAGTCCTTTCATAGAAACTTCCTGTTGCTTCTTCACCAGAAAATTCCTGTCCGATACTTGTAAAGCTGTCTTATTCTTCTTCACTCATTGTCAGAGGACGGGGTAGAAAATAGAAAGGGAATGCTATATGTAATGTTGTTATTACTTAGAAATAGACCACAAGTTTTCATCCTGTAAGTAACTACCATTACTTTCACTTTGGTTGTCAAATGATGAGCATAAATTTATCTTGGATTGAATGATGTAGGTGATTTTTTTCTTAAATAAATTCTACACTATGCAATATTTATTCTTAAAAATAAAAGCAACTTACAAATCTCTGTGGGATGAATTCAGATACTCAATGTTTTGTTTTCCACTATGATTAGTGTCAGTCTCAGTCAGAGCTAGATGTAGCACTAAATAGATTTTGGTTATTGTTACAGAAAAAAGAAGTATGTCAGTTTTTCTTTAAATTTTCTTCTTTTAATAAAACTTATTTTATTTGTACCTTTATTATGTACCTGTAAATATCTAGTAAGAATGTCAGTTGTAACAAAGATGACAAGCATGGCTTTGGTATATCTTGATTTTCCACTTACATCTAATTTGTTTCCAGTTCAACTTTATTCTATAATCTATAATCCCAAATTTTGCCCAATTCTTTAGTTTTTTATCATATATTTTTTCTTCTTTATTTTATAATTTTCCTTTATAATGACTTTTGTGATTATTTTCTAATTCTAAAGATAAATGAGAAAAGAGTCAACTTGCTTTTGAGTAATGTTATATATGTTATATATATATATATATATATATAGAGAGAGAGAGAGAGAGAGAGAGAGAGAGTTATATGTGATGTATATAGTATATCACATATAGAATTATGTATTATGAGCTAATTGTTCTGTAAACCCCATTAATGCTAGATTGAAATGGGATGCATGTAATAATTTACAATATTTTCTTGGTTTACACTGTCTTCTAGATTAGGTCAGAATAAGCAAGTCAATTAAAAATTATGTTCTGGCCTATAAAATGCAAAGGAAAATTTCCCCTTCTCTCACATTTATTTATTCAATTATTTGTTTGTATCAGGATAAACTTCTTAGTCTCCCTGAGAAAGTTCTAATTTGATGCCTAAAGCTCTGACAAAATAATTGATAGTATCCCATTTCATTCTTAAAATTGTCTCCTTTTAGAAGGTATGTTATATAGTACTACAATAAAAGGGATTTCATTAATCACCTTTAAGTGTCACCTCCTGCTCTGTCCTTTAAATGTGAAAATTCTGCCTTCTAAGTGTATGAAAAATGTGTTTTTCCTCTAGACTATTGTGTGTTATTGTACAACTTTCAAACGTTAGTGCAAATTCTAATACCTCTGGGTAATACTATTACAAATCATCCTCTAACTACAGTGAAGATTTTCTGTTGGATATACCTTAGTCTAAACATTTTTAAAGTAACAGTTTTCTATTTAATTTGAAGAAATATAAGTACCAGATAGAATCTATTTAAATGAAGAAAACTAAAGTATATGTAAAATCTTACTGTGAAAAGTATTTCAATGAATGTTTTTGCATTATTAATTTAAGTTTGCAAAAGTATTAACTATATATAGACACCTTGATGACCAGCACTAGCATAAATGTTTTTAAGATATTTTTGAAAAAGTATTTATATTTAAAATAAATCTTTCTTAAATAAAATATATTTTAAAAATAATTTTTCTGTTAATTTATTTTGAAATAATTTTTGATTTATAGGAGATGTACAAACATAGAGTCTTCTATACTCTTCACCCACCTTCCCATGATGATAACATCCTATACAACCAAAGTACACTTACTAAATAACAGACTCATATTTCCCTAAATATTCTACTGTTTTTACCATTACAGGATCCAATCTAGAATAGTTCATTGCACTTATTGGTTGTGACATCTTGGTCTCCTCTAATCTGTGAATGTTTTCATTTTTATCTTGTTCTCCTGACCTTGACTTTTTTGAAATTATTGCTCAGATGTTTTGTAGATTACTCCTCAATTTGGGTTTATTTAATATTATCTCATTCATAGATTGTAGTTATAGATTAAAGGAATACTATAGATAACCTCATCACACCATATCAGGGAGTACCTGCTATTGACATGACTTAACCCTGGTGACATTAACCTTAATCACTTGGTTATGCCCTAACCAAAATTACTTGTTTCCATTGCCATACTCAAGTATAGGAGGCAAGTCACTAAGTCCAGCTCAACTCAAGAGAAGGAAATTAATCTCCACCTCATGAAGGGAGAATTATCCTATAATTTGTAGGCATATGTTAAAACCATCACAGTAATTATAATTATTTTTGTTGAAATTCTTTGAGGGTATGCATATATTGTTTCTTAAATTTTCACTCAATATTCCACTAAATTGCTGAATCTTGGCTACAACAATTATTACTATTGTGTTCTGATGATCAGTTTCTCTCATTGCTTATATATTTATTATTTGGCATTCTTCAGAAATAAATAATTCTTTATCTCATAATTTTTATTTATTTGTTTATATCAGGATGAATTTAAAGATATTTCCTTTATTCTTTTTATCACCATCCAATATTGCTATTTAACTTTGCTGCTCAAAATTTTTCAGCTTTGGGTATTGAAAGCTCTTTCACGTTGGTGCTTGTCTTTTTTTTTTTCTTTTTAACCTTCCTTATTTTATGGACAATGTTGTAGATCCCCTTTCTTAGCCCTTGAATCAAACATTAATCCGAACACTCTATTTTCCTTTTATTTAAAAACCAAGATCTCGTTGCAAAGTTTGTTCATTTCTTCTGGGGTGTCAATGCTTCTAGTCCTTCTCAAAAAACATAGTTAGAAGATATATGTATGTTTAGAAATCTGTTTATATACAAAATTTTTTTTTTTTTTTTTTTTTTTTTTTTTTTGTGGTATGTGGGTCCCTCACTGTTATGGCCTCTCCCGGTGCGGAGCACAGGCTCTGTACGCACAGGCTCAGCAGCCATGGCTCACGGGCTCAGCCGCTCCATGGCATGTGGGATCTTCCCGAACCGGGCCACGAACCCGCGTCCCCTGAATCGGCAGGCGGACTCTCAACCACTGCGCCACCAGGGAAGCCTTATATACACAAATTTTAATTATTTTTATACCTATCTATCTCACACACACACACACACACACACACACACACACCAGTCCATACTGTTACCTTCACTGATACATTCATACCTTGAATCTTGATATGACCTAGAATTTTTCTATCACAGATATTTGGCAAACGTATCACTAAGCAAAACCTTTTAATAAGTCTGTGGTTTTAGTTTACATACTTTCCCTAAAATGATTCTGTTTTTTTCCTCAGATTCTAGGCATTTATCCTTCTGTTTTTCAAGAGCATTTGCCTCACTTTTCTTCTCCCCTTCTCTGTTTTTCTTTTTGCCTTCCAGAAAATAGTTAATAATTATGCACTCTACCAGTCCTTTATTCAATGTAAATTCTATTGACTCAAACACAGCCTCCCAGTTAGTATTTCCAACTTCAATATCTAAAATACATCCTGCTCCTCCTTAATGCTTTTCTGACTTAGTTTAGACAAAGTCCAAATCTTTTAACACACCATGTAAAGCTCACCATAATGTGCATCTCTAGTTCTCTAGACTCATTCTGGACATCTGCCTGCCAAGTTCAGGATTAATTCAAATTCACACCCTCCAAATGCCAAGATATTTATTTTCTTCTCTCTGTCCCTGCTCCCGCCTTATCTCTGTGCCTGTGTAAATGATTGAATTACACACTGTTCTTATATATGCACAGAACTATAATGTCATGTCAGTGATCTATCAAAATATTTTTTCATGTAATCTCCACATAAATCAAGAAAAGAAACATTGCCAGCATTCTAGACCCCTTTCATGATGTATTTCTTATTCATTGTTTCCTCCTCCTCTTTCTTCTAACTTCTTGACTGGTAGCACTATGGTTTTTTGGTTCATTTGAAACTTGTATAAATGAATCATAACATTTGAATTTTTTAATATGACTACAATATTTTTTCAGCATGGTGTATGTGAGATTCAATCATTTTGTTGCATGAAGTTAAAGTAGGTTTATTTATTGCATTTCATTAAAAGGATATCCAAAATCTATTATGTGTCATACTGTTGAAGGGCATTTGGGTTTCGTTACATCTTGGCAATTACAATTAATGATGATTACTGTAGAAATGCATAGTTAAATACACAAACACATTTGAGTTTGGAATAGCTGTCATATGCTATGCACCAATTCAATTACCTGGTAAATAATGCCATGATGTTTTCCAAATTTGTTGTAGCAATTTAGACATCCACCAGAAATGTAAGAGGGTTCTTATTGAATCACATCTTCATCAACACTTAGTTATGTCCATCATTATATTTCATTGTGGTTTTATTTTCTATTTAGCTGATTACTTTTAAGGTACCTACATATTAATATGTTTACTAACCATCCAAATATCCTCTTTTTGGAAATGCTGATTATGGCTCATGATTTGTTAAAGATCTTTATGCAGGGCTTCCCTTGTGGTGCAGTTGTTGAGAGTCCACCTGCCGATGCAGGGGACACGGGTTCTTGCCCCAGTCCGGGAAGATCCCACATGCCACGGAGCGGCTAGGCCCGTGAGCCATGGCCACTGAGCCTGCGCGTCTGGAGCCTGTGCTCTGCAGCAGGAGAGGCCAAAATAGTGAGAGGCCCGTGTACCGCAAAAAAAACACGCTGTTTTCTTTTGATAAATTTAGGTAAATACTCCATTTTATATAAGAATGGCAACATTACATTTGTATTGTGAGGAAGATTAGATTTCCTACTAGAAACCTCTAAGTTATGAAAGAATTTTTGTGATTTTAGTCTCTATTACTTAAACTGGAAAAATACTTTAGAAAGTGATGGTATATGAATAATAAAACTTTCGTATTGAAAAATGAATGAGATTACAAAAAGCACTTTTAGTAGTCCAGTCAATTTATAATCTGCGTGTGTGTGTGTGTGAAGAAAACAATACATGGGGAAGACTATATATGATATACTGTGTTTTTCTCTTGTTTAAAGCCAGATTAATATACTACATTATTTAGAATTTAGGTTTATTATTATTATTATTATTTGCGGTACGTGGGCCTCTCACTGTTGTGGCCTCTCCCATTGTGGAGCACAGGCTCCGGAAGCGCAGGCTCATCAGCCATGGCTCACGGGTCCAGCCGCTCCGTGGCATGTGAGACATTCCCGGACTGGGGCATGAACCCGCATCCCCTGCATCGGCAGGCGGACTCTCAACCACTGCGCCACCAGGGAAGCCCGAGGTTTATTATTTAACATTATGTTTTACATATATAATCTGAACAAAGTTAATTGAACACAGTATTGATTTTGTTTAAATTAAGCAATTCATTTAAATAATAATAATAATATTAAAGTTTATTTCACGGGATGATGCTTTCCACTTAGTTTGTGTTAGCACAAAATTATCATAACTTTCATTCCTTTTTAAAAATTCTACACGTTCTTGTTAAATAGAGTACCCTGCATTAATTGGAATGTGCTTTTCAAGACGTCATGCACTTAATTGGCACCATTTCCATGGGACTAAATTAAATCTGAAGACATGGTTTCTCCCTTAATTGTAGTAATAATTCCCCTTATTAGGGACACTTGCAGATAATTAGGTAAGCCTCACAAGGAGCTTATGGGTCCACAAGAAGCTCGAAGGTTGTTGATTGTTACTTTACTTCCAGAAATTCTGTCACCAATTTTCTACTAACCACAGAGGTTTCACTACTCTGTAGAAGATATTTAAAACTGCTTCTTAAACCAAACTTATTTCAGAATTTTTGGTTATACCTATTTGGATCTGTAAAAAAGTGTTGCTTCTGTCTTGCCTCACATTTATCACTTCAACAGCTCTCCCACCCGTTTGAGACAGACTAATGATATGAAAGTTAGTTCCTGCCTCAAGAAACTATATCAAATCTCTGATTCTAAGACAGAGGTTGCATTTTCTATTCTTGATATATAACATATTTGTCATTTTTAATCTTTTTAATCATCTTGTGGCCTATTGGAACTATTAATCATTATTATGCTGCTTCATAATAGCTGGGTTTTTTTCTTCTACTTTATCATTTTTGACTTCTTCAACATAAGGAAGAAAAGTTCTTTTTTTATAATAAATTATTTTTACTATTATATCTATATTCAAAATGGTGATAAAGAAATCTCAGAAGAAAATGATGTTCTGGCTAATTTTTACAGGTAATTATGTTTAAAGATGTAAAACAAATGTTAACTGTATTCATCAATAATAAAATGAATACCTAATAAAATATCTAACAGGAAATAATCTAACAGTAATTATTAGAAGGGTTTGTTTTACACATGGTAAAGTTTATTTTATAGGAATGAAGTGACAAGTATATTTGCAGTGCAATTCTGCAAATAACTGTTCAAAAATAAAATATTTTAACAATTATTGATATAAACTATAAATGAACATAAATATATGAGGTCTAGAAAACAACAGAAAATGATGGTATATACAACCTGAAAAACTAAATGATTTACACTGTGAATTTTGCATGACTTTAGCCCCCAATTATTTCTCACCATCCTGTCAAGTCCAAACTTCTAAACAAGGGTAGCTAACTCACAAACACAACTTATGTCTCTACAATTTGCTGTGTGATTCATGCTACTTAAATTTACCAATATTTTCTTAAAATAGTTAGTAAAGAACATTTTTCAGGAAAGAAAAACTAATCTCCAATTAACCTTCCCAAGTGTGTTTTATGATATTTTAAATTTCTCACTCTTCTGGACACTCATCTTAACTCATTTTCTATTTTTTCTCATGTTACATTGTTTTTATAAATGCTATAGATGCCTGAGCCACAGATTTTTGTTGCTGTTGTTAACTTCCTATGCAGAGGGATTCTTCAGCACAGTGGCTAAGAGCTCAAGATTTATAAGCAAATACAAACTCATGCATTAAATCGTTCACTTTGGCCAAGTTATTTTATCTCACTGAGCTACTCTTTTGTCCCTTGCAAAAATTGGATCACGTTTTATTAATTGATTAATAAAATATGTATCATACTCTATTCTGTATCAGTAAGGCTATTGTTAGAGTTTGGGTATGTAATATTCATTGCAGGAGATGTAAACTTTAAACACATAGATAATAAACAACAATTAAAAAAACAAATACTTATATTTTCCATGTGAATGTTGCACAAAAATCCAGATGTGCGAACAAAAATCCATTTTTCCTTATTTGCTTAAAATCTTATTAAAATTGACTCTGAAGTTCTATTTTATAATGAGGGCAGGAAATTAAATATAATGTAGGGTTTGGCCCATGTTCCTTTCTCTAGGGTTATGCAACAACAAGATTCAACTGCAGTGATAAAAAGTCAGGTTAGTTGTCTGTATCTTTATCCCATCGTGGCTACTTTTGAAGATGTCCTTATCTATGCTCAGTAGTGTCTTGAGGTTATGATCTGCTACTGATAAGCCAACACTCACTTATCTTTTCTAGAACATGTCAAGTTAAACCATGAAATGGTGTATCTAGATTTGAAACCACATCCCCATGGCTCTGCAAGGTAGGGTCATAGGGGCACTACTGTCTTTAGAAAACCATCTTCTACTAGACCTGGGATGTGTCACTAGTGATTCTCCTGTTTCAATGCTTTTCTCCTCATAGGCACTCACCTGTCTCTGTTCTTCATTCCCATAATTCTTAAAACACTTAAATTTGCAGAGACCAAAATCTAAGATCTCATCTTCTATGAGTCTTTTTATTTTCTTCTCTGCTATTCACACCCCACATCATTCATAAGGAGAAACACAACCGAGTTAAGGATGGAACACAAGTCTCTTGTTGGTTTACTTAAAAATAGAAAAAAAGGGCTTCCCTGGTGGTGCAGTGGTTGAGAGTCCACCTGCCGATGCAGGGGACACAGGTTCGTGTCCCGGTCCGAGAAGATCCCACATGCTGTGGAGCGGCTAGGCCCGTGAGCCATGGCCGCTGAGCCTGCAAGTCAGGAGCCTGTGCTCTGCAGCAGGAGATGCCACAGCAGTGAGAGGTCTGCGTACTGCAAAAAAAAAAACAAAAAACAAAAAACAAAAAAAAGTATAGAGGTAAAACAGTTAATGTCTAATTGTTATCATATCAGACAAAAATTACCAAGTGTTAAAATACTTAATAGATACTTAATTATACTTAAAATAATAATACAGAATGACATTATGACAGAGATTAATGATGCTTTGAGAAGAGCTGTGAATTGCTTATATGAGATGATCACAGACAATCATCCTTGAGGAAACAACATGTATAGTAAAAGAGGAAAGCTTTTGTTTAAGTGCTATATGAAAGGCTGAGGAGAGGGAAACTCTAAGCCTTGGAACCTACATGGTGAAATTCTATAAGGTGAGAAAGAATTGAAAATGACCAGTGTGTTGAGTTTATACTGAACAAAAGGAAAGAAGCGTGGAAGAAGTCGTTGTAAGGATAAAGGTCAGTTCATATACAAACTTGTAGAATGTACAAAAAGTTTGATTCTAAGTACTAAGAGTGAAGATAATAATACGTTTAAGTGGACAAGTCATATGATTTCATTTTAATTTTTAAAAGACCACTTTGGCAACCACAGAGAGAGACATTTGGACTAGAATAAGAGAGAAAGCTGAGAAATGTGTTAGAAGGTTTCTTGCGGGTGTCCAGACAGAGATGAGGATGCTAAGGAGAGAAGATGAGACATTATGTTTGCAATATACTTTTCAGACTCACACATACACAGTTATCACTTGATAAATAAATAATCAATATAATTGTATAAATATCATGAGCAGATGACTATTACTAAGATATATATATATATATATATATATATTTTTTAATCAGAATGAAAAGCTGACTCATGCAGAAAAGGAAGGATTATTGATACAGTCAGGCAGTTTTACAAAACATTCCTTAATCGTTTTTCTAGATTTTGTGCTCTTTTATGGATTTTGTGGTCTTTGTCAACATTTTATAATTTGTAATTTAGTTGCTTTCTAAATATATAGCCATCATTGCATTTAATTTAATTTACTAATATTTTTAAATTAAGATGATTCCCATAACTGTAAAATCTTCAGGTCCTTTAAAACACATATCCGCAATCTTCTACCACATTTGTGATTTTGGAGTATACAGTTAAACAAAGCAACAAGAGTAAAGATAATTTATTTCAATTAAAACTCTGTTATTTTTGAAGAAGTCTTCAAACTATTACATTATCTTGAAACAGTAATATCTTGAAAACATGAGAAAATATATCCAAGGATTAAAATATTTGTTTAAATAGGATTACTATATAGCATATATAAACATGTTTTATATGTTTATACCTTGCATAAATGTGTAACATAATTGAGCATCTAATTCACATGTAGGGAATTCTTTATACTAAAAATCAAACCAAGGATAGAAACCTGTTGAGTACATGTGTTTTATAAGAAGTATATAAACATCTGTCTTGTGACCTAAAAAATTTTTTTCCAGTATAGAGCATTAGTATCAAGAGAATGATGGAGGTCATCATGACATGTGGTCTATAATCTCAAAACTGAAGCAGTACCTGTTTCAGTTAGACATGTGCACTTCAGAAAAAAATCTTATGATTTTTGTGTCCCTGTACCTGGTATATCAGAAACAAAGTCCATATTCTTGTCTCTTTTATGCTTATGGTAAAATCTGATTTTCTCTCTTTTCTTTCTTTTTTGCTTAGTCTGAGCCAAATTACAATTGGCTTCTATTACATGGATTTAAATGAAGACTAACTAATATAGCCAACAATTGGTTAATGATTTCCTGTATTAACAAAGTTCGCTTGAGTGCAGATTTGTTCTGAAGATATATCAGGTCAATGGAATGTTTCAGTAATCTCTTCATAATATAGTGTACTAGTGAACTTGAGAGAAGTGAGCAATAATAACAATAAAAAGAAGAAGGAGAAAAATAAGAAGAGGAAAAGGAAAAAGAAGAAAGATACTTATGAAGTGTTTACATTTTACAGATTCATCTTCTCAGACTTATACTGAGAAATATTTGTCACAGAATTAAAGGATCATGTCCTGTCATTGGTATCATTGGTATTCCCATTATATATATATATATATATAAACAAAAACAAAACAGGCACATAAAGGTTAAGTCAGTTTCTCTAGCAGTAAGTTTAAAAAACTTCTGTGTTAAGACAGGAAGACTTCTTTTAGCAGTGGCCAGCTTTTAATCAGCACTGCAAGCCTACTTGATTTGCAGCATAGACTTCTAGAAAAATGAGAAGCAAACACATTTTTAAGAATTGAAATGCATTGTTGCGAGGCTAGTGTTATATTGAACCCTGGTACTAGTGGTGATGATAACTGTTTGCCACAATGAAAATATAATAAAAATGTATGTTTTAAAAATACCTAAATAAATAAATGTATTTTATTTCACACTCATAAACATTATGGCAAGTGCTAGCAACAGGATTATAAGAAAAACATAGTGTCAATTTTTTAGAATCTTACAATACAGCAGGTGAGATTAACATGTGAAGGTATAAATTACAATAAAATGTGATATGAGTTTTAACACTGATAAAACTGGGACCCATAGAGTATAAACTCTGATCATCATCAAAAAGCACAAGTGAGAAAAATATGCAGATTTAAAATAAGCCCTATTCTTTATCAATATTCCTCAAAGGTCATTGAAGGAAACAAATATATGGTACATAAAATATTCTCACAAGATAATTTCAATTTTTCTTCCCATTTTTCCCAGAATTACACATATTTCTGGGCCCACTCCTGAAACCCTTAAATTCAGCTCTTAACCCAATTAAGTACATGCAACTTATTTTGGTCTATTAAAATAACTCCTGAGACTCAATAAGTGTTTTGACTGTAATCTGTAAGGCTAAACAAAAATAGCTGTACATATATACTCTAAACTGTTTTGTTTTGTTTTTCACCTCAGAGGCATAGGCTAGCACTTCTGAAACTACTTTCTATGTACACTAGGGTTAAACAGATAAGTAAACAAATGATAGGTAGTCAAAGTCAGGTTTCTCATTGTCAAAAACAGACCCAAATAAGCAAGAGAGAGAAGCTGGAATGTACCCTGTGTACTGAATCAGACACTGAGATTTATAAATTCATATTAATATAATTATACAGAAACGCATATTACAAAATTTGTAGCAAAACATATTGCATACAATTTCTAGTTCTGTTATGATAACAATGAACACATATAGTGCCCTGATGTTAGTTTCTAATACCATTCTCCAGTAAAAGAAGCTAAGTGTCCTTGGAGAAATAGCTGACTCAAGGCTCGTAAGGGAAAGGAAGATGAGCATGAACACCTTTCAAAGAAATTAACTAATAATAACAAAACAAAAACAAACAAAAAATTCAAAACAAAAATACTACTCTGGAGTATGTCAAAGGACCCAGGAGCCAACTAATAAGAGCTCCTAAGAGCCAAAGCTAGGACAATCCGAGAAACAAAATAAATAAGGAGATTATAACATTAAAAACAAAAAAAAATGTATATCCATCAGTACATAGTGATACACACACACACACACACACACACACACACACACACACACACACACATAGTCAATGTTCCTGGTTAGAGCTCTCTTTCTGCATTGAAGATCACCACCAGCTCACTGTGTGTGCTCGTTTGGCCCTTCACTGGTATATGATCAGAGAAAGGAAGGAAGAAAGAGAGAGAGAGAGAGTGAGAGAGAGAGAGAAAGAACAAAAGGGAGCAAACTGGTGTCATTTTAAACAGATTTATTGATGTATAATTGCTATACCAAGAATTGTACATATTTAATGTATATGAGTTGATGAGTTTGGTGGTGTCTCTTCTTACAAGCTCACTAAACCCATTATAAGGGTTCTGCCTTCATGACCTCACATGATCTTAATTACCTCCAAAAAGCCCCTCATCTCCAAACACCATACCACTTGGGGTTAGGGATTCTACGTATAAATTTGTGGGAGGGGTACAAACATTCAGTCCATAACAACACATGTCCACAAATTCTTTGATACACTTTCTCCAGGATGGAGTACTAATCCCCTCCACTTGAGTGTAGATTGGAAGGATTTAAGGAATTAATTCTACCAAACAGATTACAGAAGATGAAAAATGTAGATTTACAGTGAAATAAACTGTCAGGCACCACCTTAAATATGAGATGTATGTTAATAACAGCAATAATAAGTCATGTTGATAGCACGTTAATGTGCTGTATTCCCTGGCATGTGATGGTAAAAGTCACACTTCACCTCTGAGATATTCAACCCCAAAGGCTAAAACCCAAGTAATCATAAGAAAACTTGAGAGGAACTTGTATGTTAGGACATAGTACAAAACATCAGATCAATATTTCTCAAAAAGAAACAATCATCACAAACAAGGAAAGACTGAGAAACTGTCACACATTAAAGATGAGTACAAAGACATTTAATCACAGATAATTAAATACAATTTGGTATCTTGGACTACACTGTGAAATAGAGAAAGGGCATTAGTGGGAAAATTAGTGATAAGGAAAAAAGTCAAGTATAGTTAAGAGTATTTTACCTATGCTAATTCCTAGTTTTAATAAATATTCAGTGGTTACTTAAAATGTTAACATTATACAAGCTAGTTCAAAAGTATGCAAGAACATAAATGGGTGTTGAATTTTGTCAAAAGCTTTTTATGCATCTATTGAGATGATCATATGGTTTTTATTCTTTAATTTAATATGGAGCATCACTTTGATTGATTTGTGTATATTGAAGAATCCTTGCATCTCTGAGATAAATCCCACTTGATCATGGTGTATGATCCTTTTAATGTGTTCTTGGATTCTGTTTGCTAGTACTTTCTTGAGGATTTTTGCATCTGTGTTCATCTGTGATATTGGTCTGTAATTTTCTTTTTTTGTGATATCTTTGTCTGGTTTTGGTATCAGACTGATGGTGGCCTCATAAAATGAGCTTGAGAGTGTTCCTTCCTCTGCAATTTTTTGGAAGAGTTTGAGAAAGATGGGTGTTAGCTCTTCTCTAAATGTTTGATAGAATTCACCTCTGAAACCATCTGGTCCTGGACTTATGCTTGTTGGAAGACTTTAATTGCAGTTTCAATTTCGTTATTTGTGATTGGCCCATTTATATTTTCTATTTCTTCCTGGTTCAGTTTTGGAAGGTTGTACCTTTCTAAGAATTGTCCATTTCTTCCAGCTTGTCCACTTTATTAGCCTAAGTTGCTTGTATTTGTTTCTTGTGATCCTTTGTATTTCTGTGTCAGCTGTAACTTTTCCTTTTTAATTTTATTGATTTTATTCCTTTCCTTTTTTTGAGTGATGAGCCTGGTTAAAGGTTTATCAGTCTTGCTTACGTTATCAAAGAACCAACTTTTAGTTTCATTCATGTTTGCTATTCTTTTCTTTGTTTTTATTTCATTTATTTCTGTTTGATTTTTATGATTTCTTTCCTTCTACTAAATTTGGGTTTTGTTTATTCTTTGTTCTCTAGCTGCTTTAGGTCTAAGGTTAGGTTTTTTTTTTTTAACATCATTATTAAAGTATAATTGCTTTACATTGCTGTGTTAATTTCTGCTTTATAAGAAAGTGAATCTGCTATACATATACATACATCCCTATATCTCCTCCCTCTTGTGTCTCCCTCCCACCCTCCCTATCCCGCACCTCTAAGTGGTCACAGAGCACTGAGCTGATCTCCCTGTGCTATGCAGCTGCTTTCCACTAGCTATCTATTTTATATTTGGTAGTGTATATATGTCCATGCCACTCTCACTTCGTCCCAGCTTACCCGTCCAACTCCCCATGTCCTCAAGTCCATTCTATACATCTGCGTCTTTATCTCTATCCTGCCCCTAGGATCTTCAGAACCTTTTTTATTTTTCTTTTATTTTTTATGTTCCATATATATGTCTTAGCACACGATATTTGTTTCTGACTTACTTCACTTTGTACGACAGATTCTAGGTCCGTCTGCCACACTACAAATAATTTCATTTCTTTTTATGGCTGAGTGATATTCCACTGTATATATGTGCCACATCTTCTTTATCCATTCATCTGTCATTGGACACTTAGGTAGCTTCCATGTCCTGGTTATTGTAAATAGAGCTGCAGTGAACATTGTGGTACATGATTCTTTTTGATTAATGGTTTTCTCAGGGTAGATGTCCAGTAGTGGAATGGCTGGGTCATATGGTAGTTCTAATTTTAGTTTTTTAAGGAATCTCCAAACTGTTCTTAATAGTGGATGTAGCAATTTACATTCCCACCAACAGTGCAAGAGGGTTCCCTCTTCTCCACACAGTCTCCAGAACTTATTGTTTGATGATTTTTTGATGATGGCCATTCTGACCAGTGTGAGGTGATACCTCATTGTAGTTTTGATTTGCATTTCTCTAATGATTAGTAACGTTGAGCATCCTCTCAGATGTTTGTTGAAAATCTCTATATCTTCTTTGGAGAAATGTCTATTTAGATCTTCTGTCCATTTTTGAATTGGGTTGTTTGCTTTTTTGATATTGAACTGCATATGCTGCTTGTAAATTTTGGAGATTAATCCTTTGTCAGTTGCCTCATTTAAATATTTTCTCTCATTCTGAGGGTTGTCTTTTCCTCTTGTTTATGGTTTCCTTTGCTGTGCAAAGCTTTTAATTGCATTAGCTCCAAATTGTGTATTTTTGTTTTTATTTCCATTTTCTAGGAGGTGGGTCAAAAAAGATCTTGCAGTGATTTATGTCAGAGAGTGTTCTGCCTATGTTTCCTCTAAGAGTTGTATAGTGGCCTTACATTTGGGTCTTTAAGCCATTTTGAGTTTACTTTTTTGTATGGTGTTAGGAGGTGTTCTAATTTCATTCTTTTACATGTAGCTGTCCAGTTTTTCCACCGCTACTTATTGAAGAGGCTGTCTTTTCTCCATTGTATATTCTTGCCTCCTTTATCAAAAATAAGGTGACCATATGTGTGTGGGTTTTTCTCTGAGCTTTCTATCCTGTTCCATTGATCTATATTTCTGTTTTTGTGCCAGAACCATACTGTGTTGATTACTGTAGATTTCTAGCATATTCCAAAATCTGGGAGCCTGATTCCTCCAGCTCCATTTTGCTTTCTCAAGATTGCTTTGGCTCTTCAGGGTCTTTTGTTTCCATACAAATTTTTTGTTCTATTTCTGTAAAAAATGCTGTTGGTAGTTTGATAGGGATTGCATTGAATCTGTAGATTGCTTTGGGTAGTATAGTCATTTTCTGATTCTTCAAATCCAAAAACATGGTATATCCCTACATCTCTTTTATCATCTTTAATTTCTTTCATCAGTGTCTTATAGTTTTCTGCATACAGGTCTTTTGCCTCCTTAGGTAGGTTTATTCCTAGGTATATTTTTGTTGTTGTTGCAATGGTTAATGGGAGTGTTTCATTAATTTCTCTTTCAGATTTTTCAGCATTCCTCTATAGGAATGCAAGTGATTTCTGTGCATTAATTTTGTATCTTGCTACCTTACATAATTCATTGATTACTTCTAGTAGGTGTCTGGTAGCTTCTTTAGGAATCTCTGTGTATAGTACCATCACATCTGCAAACAGTGACAGCTTTACTTCTTCTTCTCTGATTTGGATTCCTTTTATTTCTCTTTCTTCTTTGATTGCTGTGGCTGAAACTTCCAAAACTATGTTGAATAATAGTGCTGAGAGTGGACAACCTTGTCTTGTTCCTGACCTTAGTGGAAATGGTTTCAGTTTTTCACCATTGAGAAAGATGTTGGCTGTAGGTTTGTCGTATATGGCCATTAATAGGTTGAAGTAAGTTCCCTCTGTGCTTACCTTCTGGAGGGTTTTTATCATAAATTGGTGTTGAATTTTGTTGAAAGATTTTTCTGCATCTATTGAGAAGAACTTATGGTTTTACCCTTTAGTTTGCTAATACGGTTTATCACATTGATTGATTTGCATATATTGAAGAATCCTTGCATCCCTGAGATAAACCCCACTTGACCATGGTGCATGATCCTTTTAATGTGCTGTTGGATTCTGTTTGCTTGTATTTTGTTGCAGATTTTTGCATCTATGTTCATCACTGATATTGGCCTGTAGTTTTCTTTCCTTGTGACATATTTGTCTGGTTTTGGTATCAGGGTGATTGCAGCCCCATAGAATGAGTTTGGGGGTGTTCCTCTCTCTGCTATAGTTTGGAAGAGTTTGAGAAGGATAGGTGTTAACTATTCTCTAAATGTTTGATACAATTCCCCTGTAAAACCATCTGGCCCTGGGCTTTTGATTGTTGGAAGATTTTTAATCACTGTCTCAATTTCAGGGCTTGTGATTGGTCTGTTTATATTTTCTATTTCTTCCTGGCTCATCTCTGAAGTTCTTGATTTTCTAAGAACTTGTCCATTTCTTCCAGGTTGTCAATTTTATTGGCATATAGTTGCATTTAGTAATGTCTCATGATTCTTTGTATTTCTGCAGTGTCAGTTGTTACTTCTCCTTTTTCATTCCTAATTCTATTGATTTGAGTCTTCTCCTTTTTTCTTGCTGAGTCTGGCTAATCGTTTATCAATTTTGTTTATCTTCTCAAGGAACCAGCTTTTAGTTTTACTTATCTTTGCTATTGTTTCCTTCATTTCTTTTTCATTTATTCCTGATCTGATCTTTATGATTCCTTTCCTTCTGTTAACTTTGGGGGGTTTTTATTCTTCTTTCTCTAATTGCTTTAGGTGTAAGGTTAGGTTGTTTATTTGAGATTTTTCTTGTTTCCTGAGGTAGGATTGTATTGCTATAAACTTCCCTCTTAAGATTGCTTTTGCTGCATCTCATAGGTTTTGGGTCATCATGTTTTCATTGTCAATTGTCTCTAGGTAGTTTCTGATTTCCTCTTTGATTTCTTCAGTGATCTCTTGGTTATTAAGTAGTGTATTGTTTAGGCTCCATGTATTTCTATTTTTTACAGATTTTTTTTCCTGTAATTGATACCTAGTCTCATAGTGTTGTGGTCTTAAAAGATACTTGATACAATTTCAATTTTCTTAAATTTACCAGGGCTTGACTTGTGGCACAAGATATCATCTATCCTGGAGAATGTTCCATGAGCACTGGAGAAGAAAGTGTATTTTATTGTTTTCGGATGGATTGTCCTATAAATATCAATAAAGTCCATCTTGTTTAATTTATCATTTAAAGCTTGTTTTTCCTTATTTATTTTCTTTTTGGATGATCTGTCCATTGGTGGACGTCGAGTGTTAAAGTTCACTACTATGATTGTGTTACTGTTGATTTCCCCTTTTATGGCTGTTAGCATTTGCCTTAACTATTGAGGTACTCCTATGTTAGGTGCAGAAATATTTACAATTGTTATATCTTTTTCTTAGTTTGATCCCTTTATCATTATGTAGTGTCATTCTATGTCTCTTGTAGTAGTGTTTATTTTAAACTCTATTTTGTCTGAAATGAGAATTGCTTCTCCAGCTTTCTTTTGATTTCCATTTGCATGGTATATCTTTCTCCATCCCCTCTCCTTCAATCTGTATTGGTCTGAAGTGGGTTTCTTGTAGACAGCATGTATGTAGGTCTTATTTTTGTATCCATTCAGCCAGTCTGTGACTTTTGGTAGGAGCATTTAATCTATTTACCTTTAAGGTAATTATCAATATATATTTTCTTATTATCATTTTCTTAATTGTTTTGGGTTTGTTATTATAGGCCTTTTCCTTCTCTTGTGTTTCTGCCTAGGGAAGTACCTTTAGCATTTGTTGTAAACCTGTTTTGGTCATGCTGAATTCTCTTAGCTTTTGCTTGTCTGTAAAGGTTTTAATTTCTCCATCAAATCTTAATGAGATCCTTTCTGGGTAGAGTATTCTTTGTTGTAGCATTTTCCCTTTCATCACTTTAAATATGTCCTGCCACTCCCTTCTGGCTTGCAGAGTTTCTGCTGAAAGGCCATCTGTTAATCATATGGAGAGTTCCTTGTATGCTATTTGTTTTGTCCTTGTTGCTCTTAATGTTTTTTCTTTGTATAATTTTTTATTGTTTGATTAATATGTGTCTTGGTGTGTTTCTCCTTGGATTTATCCTGTACGGGGCTCTCTGCACCCCTGGACTTGATTGACTATTTCCTTTCTCAAATTAGGGACTTTTCAAGTAAAATCTCTTCAAATATTGTGTCAGTCCCTTTCTTTCTCCTTTCTTCTTCTGGGACTGCTATAATTCGAATGTTGGTGCATTTAAGGTTGTCCCAGAGGTCTCTGATACTGTCCTCAATTCTTTTCATTCCTTTTTCTTTATTCTTCCCTGTGGTAGTTATTTCCACTATTTTATCTTCCAGGTCACTTATCCGTTCTTCTGCCTCAGTTATCTGCTATTGATTCCTTCCAGAGAATTTTAAATTTTATTGATTATGTTGTTCATCATGTTTGTTTGCTCTTTAGTTCTTCTAGGTTCTTGTTAAACATTTCCTATATTTTCTCCATTCTATTTCCAAGATTTTGCAACACCTTTACTGTCATTACTCTGAATTTTTTTTCAGGTAGACTTCCTATTTCCTTTTTATTTGTTTGGTCTGATGGGTTTTTACATTGCTCCTTCATCTGCTGTGTGTTTCTCTGTCTTCTCATTTTGCTTAACTTACTGTGTTTGGGGGTCTCCTTTTCATCTGCTGCAGGTTTGTAGTTCCCATTGTTTTTGGTGTCTGCCCCCAGTGGCTATAGTTCTTCAGTGGGTTGTGTAGGCTTCCTGGTGGTGGGGACTGGTGCCTGTGTTCTGGTGGATGAGCCTGGATCTAGTGTTTGTGGTTGGCAGAACTGTGACTGGTGGTGTGTTTTGGGGTGTCTATGACCTTATTAAGATTTTAGGCAGCCTCTCTGCTGTTAGTAGGGGTTGTGTTTCTGTCTTCCTACTTGTTTGGTATAGGTTGTCCAGCACTGGACCTTGCTGGTCGTTGAGTGGAGCTGGGTGTTATTGTTGAGATGGAGATCTCTGGGAGAGCTTTCACCATTTGATATTACATGGAGCTGGGATGTCTCTGGTAGACCAATGTCCTGAACTCGGCTCTCCCACCTCAGAAGCACAGGCCTGACACCTGGCCGGAGTACCAAGACCTTGTCAGCCACAGGGCTCAGAAGAAAAGGGAGAAAAAAAGAAAGAAACAATAGAATAAAATAAAATAAAGTTATTAAAATAAAATAAAAAAAAATAAATTGTTAAAAGTAAAAATTTTTAAAGTATAAAAAACAAAGAAATAAAAATAAACTGAAAGACAGAATCCTAGGACTAATGTTAAAACAAAGCTATACAGACAAAATTACACAAAGAAGCATACACATACACACTCACAAAAAGAGAACAAGCAAATATATATATATATATAATTTTTTATAAAGGGGGAGAGCAACCACATCAATAAACAAACCTACCAATGATAGTAATCTCTAAATACTAAACTAAGATAAACATAAAACCAGAAACAAATTAAATACAGAAAGCAATCCCCAAGTCTACAGTTGCTCCCAAACTACACTGCCTCAATTTTGGGATGATTCATTGTCTGTTCATGTATTCCACAGATGCTTGCTGGCTCCATGAAGTTGATTGTGGAGATTTAATCCACTGCTTCTGAGGCTGCTGGGAGAAATTTCCCTTTCTCTTCTTTGTTCGCACATCTGCTGAGGTTTAGCTTAGATTTGACCCCACCTCTGCATGTAGGTCACCCTCTGGCATCTCTTCTTCACTGAGACAGGATGGGGTTAAAGTAGCAGCTGGTTAGGGTGTTCTGGCTCCCTCAGGCGGGGGGGAAGGAGGGGTATGGAATGCGGGATGAGCCTGCGGCTGCAGAGGCCGTCATGATGTTGCAAGAGCCTGAGGCATGCTGTGTGTTCTCCGGGGAAGCTGTCCCTGGATCATGGGACCCTGGCAGTTACGGGCTGCACAGGCTCAGAGAAGTGGATGTGTGGATAGTGACCTGTGCCTGCACACAGGGTTCTTGGTGGCTGCAGCAACAACCTTAGTGTTTCATGCCCATCTCTGATGTCCATGCTGATAGCCATGACCCGTGCCCATTTCTGGAGCTCGTTTAGGCAGTGCTCTGAATCCCCTTTCCTTGTGCACCCCAAAACAATGGTCTGTTGCCTCTGAGGCAGTTCCAGACCTTTTCCTGGACTCCCACCCTGCCACCTGTAGTGCACTGACACCCTTCAGGCTGTTTTCACTCAGCTAACAACACTCCTCTTCCTGGGATCTGACCTCCGAAGCCAGAGCCTCAGCTCCAAACCCCCATCTGCACTGGTGGGTGAACAGACAACCATCTCTGGCTGGCGAGTGCTGGTCGACACTGATCCTCTGCGTGGGAGTCTCTCCACTTTGCCCTCTGCAACCCTATTGCTGCACTCTCCTCTGTGGCTCTGATGCTTCGCCCCGTCCACCCCATGTCTCCGCCAGTGAAGGGGCTTCCTTGTGAAGAAACTTTTCCTCCTTCACAGCTCCCTCCCACTGGTGCAGATCCCTTCCCTATTTTTTTGCCTCTGTTTTTCCTTTTTTCTTTTGCCCTACCCAGGTACATGGGAAATTTCTTGGCTTTTGGGAAGTCTGAGATCTTCTACCAGCACTCAGTAGGTGTTCTGTAGGAGTTGTTCCACATGTAGATTTCTGACGTATTTGTGGGGAGGAAGGTGATCACGTTTTATTCCTCCCCCATCTGAAGGTCCTCTCCCAGTTAGGTTGTTTATTTGTGATTTTTCTTGTTTTTTGAGGTAGGATTAAATTGTTATAAACCTCCCTTTTACTACTGCTTTTGCTGCATCCCATAGGTTTTGGGTCATCATGTTTTCATTGTCATATCTTTCTATGTATTTTTAAAATTTCCTCTTTGATTTCTTCAGTGATCTCTTAGTTATGTAGTAGCATTTTGTTTAGCCTCCATGTGTTTGTGTTTTTAAGTGGACAGAGAGGGAAACTACCTTATCATAATAAAGGTCATCTACAGCAAACCCACAGCAAACATCATTCTCAATGGTGAAAAACTGAAAGCATTTCCTTTAAGATGAGGAACAAGAAAAAGATGTCCTCTCTCACTCAATTATTCAACAGTTTTGGAAGTTATAGCCACAGCAATCAGAGAAGAAAAAGAAATAAAAGGAATCCAAATTGGAAAAGAAGAAGTAAAACCATCACTATTTGCAGATGACATGATACTATACATAGAAAATCCTAAAGATGCCACCAGAAAACTACTAAAGCTAATCAATGAATTTGGTAAAGTTGCAGGATAGGAACTTAATGGAGAGAAATTTCTTGCATTCTATACACTAACAACAAAACATTAGAAAGAGAAATTAAGGAAACAATCCCATTTACCATAGAAACAAAAATAATAAAATGCCTAGGAATAAACCAACCTACCTCAGGAAGTAAAAGACCTGTAGTGAGAAAACTCTAAGAGGCTGATGAAATAATTCAAAGATGCCATATACAGATGGAGAGATATACCATGTTCCTGGATTGGAAGAATGAATATTGTGAAAATAACTATACCACCCAAAGAAAACTACAGATTCAAGGCAATCCCTATCAAATTACCAATGGCATTTTTCACAGAACTAAAGCAAAAAATTTTTACAATTTGTATAGAAACACAAAATACCCCGAATAGCCAAAGCAAGCTTGAGAAAGCAAAACAGAGCAGGAGAAATCAGGATTCCTGACTTCAAACTATACTACAAAGCTACAGTAATCAAGACAGTATGGTACTGGCACAAAATAGAAATATAGAATAATGGAACAGGATAGAAAGCCCAGAGATAAACCCACACACCTACGGTCACCTAAACTATGATAAATGAGGCAAGAATATACAATGGAGAAAAGACAGTCTCTTCAATAAGTGGTGATGGGGAACTGGACAGCTACATGTAAAAGAATAAATTAGATCATTCCCTAACACCATACACAAAAATAAACTCAATATGGATTAAAGATTTCAATAGAAAGAACAATCTTTGACATAAATCACAGCAAGATCTTTTTTGACCCACCTCCTAGAGTAATGAAAATAAAACAAAAGTAAACAAATGGGACCTAATTAATCTTTTTTTTTTTTTTTTTTTTTAGTGTTATGTGGACCTCTCACTGTTGTGGCCTCTCCTGTTGCAGAGCACACGCGCAGGCTCAGCGGCCATGGCTCACGGGCCCAGCTGCTCCGCAGCATGTGGGATTTTCCCAGACCGGGGCACGAACCTGTGTCTCCCTGCATCGGCAGGTGGACTCTCAACCACTGCGCCACCAGGGAAGCCCGAACCTAATTAATCTTAAAAGCTTTTACACAACAAAGAAACCATAAACAAGACAAACAGACAGCCCTCAGAATGGGAGAAAATATTTGCAAGAGAAGCAACTGACAAGTGATTCATTTCTAAAATATACCAATAGCTTATACAGCTCAATATCAAAAAAAACATACAACCCAATCCAAAAATGGACAGAAGACTTAAATAAACATTTCTCCAAAGAAAGCATACAGATGGCCAAGAGGAACATGAAAAGATGCTCAAAATCACTAATTATTAGAGAAAGGCAGATCAAAACTACAATGAGGTATCACCTCACACTTGTCAGAATGGCCATCATCAAAAAAAATTACAAAACATAAAAGGTGGAGAGGGTGTGGGGAAAAGGGAACCCTCCTACACTGTTGATGGTAATGTAAATTGATACAGCCACTATGGAGAACTGTATAGATGTTACCTAAAAAACTAAGAATAGAAATACCATATGATCAAGCAATCCCACTACTGGGCATATACCCTGAGAAAACCATAATTCAAAAAGGCACATGCATCCCAATGTTCATTGCAGCACTATTTGCAATAGCCAGGACATGGAAGCAACCTAAGTGTCCATCAACAGATGAATGGGTAAAGAAGATGTGGTACATATATACAATGGAATATTGCTCTGCCATAAAATAGAATGAAACTGGGTCATTTGTAAAGACATGGATGGATCTTGAGTCTGTCATACAGAGTGAGGTAAGTCAGAAAGAGAAAAACAAATATCATACATTAGTGCAGTGTAGAAGAATGGTATGGATGAACCTATTTGCAGGGGAGGTATAGAGACACAGACAGAGAATGGACATGTGGATATAGGAGTTAAAGGGGCTGGGATGGGATGAATTGAGAGATTGGGATTGACATATATACACTGCCATGTGTAAAACTGATAGCTAGTGGGAACCTGCTGCATAGTGCAGGAAACTAAGCTTGTTGCTCTGTGATGACCTAGATGGGTTGGATTGGGGAGTGGGAGGGAGGTCCAAGAAGGAGGGGATATATGTATACATATAGCTGATTCACTTCATTGTACAGCAGAAACTAACAAAGTATTGTAAAACAACTATACCCCAATTAAAAAAGAAAGTATGTGAGAACATTCTGTCCTGCATTTTTTCTGCACATCCAAATTATTTCCAAATCAGATATTTTAAAATAAAATTTAACTGATACATTCCTCCTCAAATTTATGGTATACACATAATTCTGAGTGCTTCACATGAGAATTGATAACTTACATCTGTCACCTCAATTAGGCATTCCCTGTTGGTCCCTTTAAGTATGCCATTCTTGAATCAATGTTGAGCAATGAGTTAGATTACAGGTATCAGAAAACCACCCAGGGGGTTCTAGGAAGTGATAGAGGCTGAGGACCTGAATTTAAAATGTGGAGGTAAGAAGCTAGAAGAGGAATATATTTTATGAGACACTTCTGAGATATAAGTATCAGACATAATTTTATTACTGGTAGAAAACATTACATGAAAGTAGAAAATTTATTGCAAAGTCTATTGCTTCTCAAGCAGAGTGGAAATATTGTATTATTGGCTTTATGATATCTAAATCAATGATTCCATCTTACTGCCAATAATCAGTCTGCATTATATAAAATTAACAGAATCTTACTTATTCCTATAACTCCCTATTTTTTGCCTTTGTAGCATACTGTCACATTTTGTTTATTTTTCCAGTTATTTTTATGGTCCTTCTTTTCCTCTTGCTCCCTATACTGAATTTAGTTTGAGCATTAAAAATGTCAATGTGCATAGGATTTAGTGCCTGGTATATAAAATTTCTCAACAAATATCAGCTGTGTTAGAACTTTATTATTTGTGGGGCTGGACCATTCTTCTGGATTGATGTCTTCACCTCTCTAAATGTATGATGATCTGTATAGGGCATTCGGGAAGAAATTTAGACATTGCTGCGTAGGGAGATTTGGGGCTTCACATACCTGGCATGAAGGGCTGCTTGTCCTTTCAACATTCTCTAATCTAGATAGGAATAAAAATTAAATATTTGAAATTATTAACTTTTTAAAATAAACATTTTATTTTAAAATAGTTTTATATTTATAAAAAGATTATGCACAGAGAGTTTGCACGCATCTCACATCCAGTTTCTCCTATTGTTAACAACTTACGTTCATATGGTACATTTGTCATAATTAACAAACCAACATTTTTACATTATTACTGATCAAAATCCATTTTCCTTCTTTTTCTCTTCCAAGACCTAACCAAGACACCACATTAAATTTAGACATGTCACTTTTGGCTACTTTTGGTTGTGACAGTTTCTCTGACTCTCCTGGTTTTTGAGGACCTTGACAGTTTTGTGGATGAATGTTCAGGTGGTTTGTAGAATATAGCACTATAAGGATAGGTCTGATGAAGTGCCATTCTCTTCACATCATATCAGGGTACTTTCTATCAACATGACTTATCACTGTTGATGTTGACCTTGATAACCTGGCTTAGGTTTTGTTTGTCAGGTTTCTTCACTGTAAATTTTTTTCCCCCACTTTCCATACTGTACTACTTGAAAGGAAACCACTTATGTGAAGTCCACACTAAAGGAGTGGTGAGTAATGAATATTCACCTCCCTGAACGAGAAGTATCCACATCAGTTATTGGAGTTCTGTATAGCTATTTTCCAGAAGTTTTAAATTTGATAAGCTATAAATTATCTATAATTAATTTCATAAATTAATTATAGATAATTAATTTAATTTTCATATATAATTATTAATTATCTATAATTAATTTCATAATTGTATAAGCTCCAAATTTTCTATAATTAATTTCATAGATTTTTGCTGTATTAAAAACCTCATCACAAAACCCGAAGTCATATAGATTTTCTCCCATGTTTTCTTGTAGAAGTATTGTAGTTTTCCACTTTACATTTAAGACTATGAATGATCTTTAGTGTGTGTGTGTGTGTGTGTGTGTGTGTGTGTGTGTGTGTGTAGGGGAGAATGTGTATTGAGTGTGTGAAAAGTGTAATCTATGTCTAGCGGTTTCTGTTTTTGTTCTTTTTTCATTGTAGTTTTAGTTTTGCTTTTTTTATATGATTGTCTGATGGTTCCAGAAGCATTTCTGGAAAAAATCTATTCTTTCTTCATAGAACTGTGTTTATTATTTTGCCAAAATCAGTTGGCTATATTTATGTGGTCTATATCTGGGTTATTTCATTGACATACAGTATTCAATTTGATATTTCATTGGTACTTGACTATACTAAACTCTCGATTACTGTAGCTTTCAAGTAAGTCTTGAAATTTGGTAGTGTGAGTCTTCCAAATTTGTTTTTCTCCAGTAATGCATAGATTATTCTGTGTCCTTTGCCTTTCCATGTAATTTTATATCCATTTTTTTTGAAATATCTACAAAATATCTTGCTGGGATTTTGTTTGGATTTCACTGAATCTATAGATAGAGTTGGAAATATCTTGTCATTTATCTAGAATTGTTTTGATTTCTTTCATCAGTGTTTTGTAGTTTTCTGCATATAGACCCTCTCTGTATTTTGTTAGTTTATATCTAAATACTTCAAGGTTTTGTTGTTATTATTGGAAATACTATTTATTTTTTATTCATTCTATTCAAGTTATATTTATTCATTACCGGTATACAGGAAAGAAATAGGCAATTGTGTGTTGATGTTTTGCCCAATTACCTTGTTTGCTATTGTATTATGCTAAATTTTCTGTGTCAGTTGATATGATTTTTAATTTTTTTTTCTTCTTTAAGGTTTGATATAATAGAATACATTGAATTTTGAATGTTGAATCTGTCTTGCATAAATTCCATTTGGTAGTGTTGTATAATTCTTTTTGTGGCTGAATTTGAAATATTTTGTTGAAGATTTTTGTGCCTGGGTATTTCCATTCTTGTAATATTTTTATCTGTTTATGGTATTGACATAATGTTGACCTATCAAATAATTTGTGACATTTTCTCTCTGATTCTACATTCTGGAAGAGATTATGAAAATTGGTAATGTTTCTTCTTAAATGTTTCATGAAACTCAACATTGAAACCATCTGGGACTGCTACTTTTTGGAAGAATTTTAATGATTCCTTCCTTAAATTTCCTTAATGGATATAGTGTAATTCAGGTTATCTACTTTTCCTTGTGTAAGTTTTGGGTAGTTTGCATGTCTTAAAGAAGTAGTCAGTTTAATCTAAGTTATCAAATATGTGAAGATGGAGTTTTTCTTAGCATTCCTTGATTATCTTTTAATGTCCATGGAATCAATAGTATCGGTAGTGATGCTACATTTTTTCCTGTTGTCAGTACTTTGTGCACCAGCCTTCACCTCTCCTCTGTTTCTCCTGGTCAGCCTGACTAAAGTTTTATCAATTTTATAGACCTTTTCAATGAACCAGTTTCTGATATTTTTAATTTTCTCTATTATTTAACTGTTTTCAATTACATTGATTTCTGCTTAAATTTTGTTACTTAACTTCTACTAGCTTTATGTTTTAATTGCTTTTCTTTAATTCCCTAAGATGGAAATTCAGGTTATTGATTTAATTACTTCCTCCTCTTTCTCATATATGCATTTATATCTATAAATATTTCCTTAGACACTGCTTTGAATGAATCCAAATATTTAGGTAAGTTATATTTTCATAATCGTTTTTAATCAAAATTGAAAAAGAAATTCTTGACACTTCTTTTCTCCAAGATTTATATAGTAGTGTGTTATTTAATTTTCAGATACTTGGGAATTTCTATCTAACTTTCTGCCATTGACTTTCAGTTTATTTCCATTGTGGTCAATAACATACTTTGTATGATTGTATTCTTTTAAATTTGTCAGGGTGTGTTTTATAGTACATCTTGGTGGAGGATACTCCATGTGAGCTTGAGAAGAATACATTTTGGAGGGAGTATTTTATAAATGTCAATTCGATTAACTTGATTGATAGTCCTATTCAGGTTAACCATACTCTTATTGGTTTTCTTATTACTTAACCTATCAACTATTAAAAAAGGAGCATTTACTTCTTCAGATATTGATTTTTCTTTTTGCAATCTTATCAGTTTTTACCTCATATATTTTTTGTTTAATATTTATTTATTATTTGTTTCTTAATTGGGGCTGTATTGGGTTTTCGTTGCGGTGCGTGGGTCTCTCATTTTCGTGGCTTCTCTTGTTGCAGAGCACGGGCTCTAGGCTCAAGGGCTTCAGTACTTGTGGCACTTGGGCTCTAGAGTGCAGGCTTGGTAGTTGTGGTGCATGGACTTTGTTGCTCTGTGGCATGTGGGATCTACCTGGACCAGGGATCGAACCTATGTTCCCTGCATTGGCAGGTGGACTCTTAAGTACTGTGCCACCAGGGAAGCCCTACCTCACATATATTGACACTCAGTTATTCAGTACATACCCAGTCAAGATTGTTGTATCATTTTTGAGAATTCACCACTTTAACATTATGTAGTACTCCTCTTTCTTTATCCCTGATAGTCTTCCTCTGGTTTCTTTCAAAATTTCTGGTTTGTCTTTGATTTTCTGCAGTATGAATGAAATATGGCTAGGTGTTTTTTGCTTGTTTGTGTTAGTCCTGTTGGAATTCTCTGGACTCCATGGATCTGTTGTCTGTCATTTTTTTTTAAATAAATTTCTCATTTGTTATGATTTGAAACTTTATCTGATCTCTTCTTTTCTTCCACTTCTCATATTCCAGTTATACATTTTTTGCACATTTGTTGTCCCACAATTATTGGGTTTTTTGTGTTTTCTTTTTGTCATTCTTGTTTCTCTTTGCATTTTAGTTTTAGATGTTTCCATTAATCTATCACAATCATAGATTCTTTCCTCACCTGTGTATTCATTCTACTGACATTCCTTCAGAGGCATTCTTAATTTCCGTATCTATTTTTTTTTTAATTTCTAGGATTTTCTTCTGATTCTTTCTTAGATGTTTCATCTCTGTGCTTATATTACCCATATGTTCTTAAATGCTGTCTACTATTTCTATGACAGCCATTAACATACTGATCATAGTGACTTTAATTCTTTATGATAATACCAACATCTCTGTGATAACTGTCTCTGGTTATGATGATTGCTTTGTCTCTTCAGAGTATGATATTTTTTCTTTTTAAAATTTCTTTTATTTTTTGGAAGATATGTATCATGTAATAGAAAAATAGATAAATAGGTCTTTAGTATGAGTATTTAAGTAAATCTCACTAGGATTTTAGCTGTGTTTTATGTCTATTGAAATAATAATTGTCAAAGGATTTACAGTCTCCTAATGCCTTTGTTTTTCTCCTCCCTCTTTACCTTGTGTTTCCTGAGTCCTTCTCTTAAGAGGCTATGTCTTGCAACTCTCTGCAGTAAAATGCTACCATACTGAAGTCCTGTTGATATGGAGGTAAGGTGTAGGGGAGTTGGAGTTTTCTATAGTTTTATGATTAGATTTCAGTCTTATAATGTGCCTGTTTTCTGGAACCATGACATTTATAAGGGTTTGCCAATGCCCCTCCCCCTTCCCTATCAATTTTCTTGATTTCAGCATTCCCAATCCTTTTCTTGGTGACTTGACCCCAGAAAAAAATGGTTATTCTTTCCTTTAGCTGCAACAGGCAGGCAGGATGGGGTTAAAATGGTGATCAAGGGGCTTCCCTGGTGGTGCAGTGGCTGAGAATCTGCCTGCCAATACAGGGGACACAGGTTCGAGCCCTGGTCTGGGAAGATCCCACATGCCACGGAGCAACTAGGCCCGTGCACCACAACTACTGAGCCTGCACATCTGGAGCTTGTGCTCCACAACATGAGAGGCCACGACAGTGAGAGACCCATGTACTGCGATGAAGAGTGGTCTCCGCTCGCCTCAACTAGAGAAAGCCCTTGCACGGAAACGAAGACCCAACGCAGGCAAAAATATTAAATAACTAAATAAATAAAAATGGCGCTAAGAACAGAGAACCCAAAAGATAGAAATTAAATAAATAAAAAAATGGTGATGAAGCTCCTTCCCTACATAGATTTATAAATACATCTGTAGAAATTATTGATTTATCAAATACAAAATATATTCATTTTTTCTTCAATTATTTATTGATTATCTAATACTAGTGAGGAGCTATTCTACACATTTGCTATATATACTTGAAGAAAAAAAGATATAACTCCTGTTATTCTGCAGTTCAAGTTTAAATAAGGGAAGGGTATAATAGACAAATAAAGATGATAATTTAAATGTTATGAAGTGCTAGAACGACTGTTGTATATGGCTCCTTTGGGTATTATTGTCAGGAAAATTCTGTAAAGAAGAAAGATTTAAGCAAAATTTTAAATTATGTGAAAGAGCAGCCTTGGGAAAAGAAGGAGGAGAAGTATTTCATTAGGGACTAGAGAACATTCAAAACTCTTGATCTAGGAAAGAACTGTGTTTAAGTCATCTAAATAAAGTTCATATGGCTGAGATGTAGTTAAGTGTGTGGAAGGAAAGTGACTAAGATGAGGATGGAAGTTGTGGGAACTCAGATCAGAGAAGCTCACGGGAGGGTTTCAAGAAGTCATATTTGATTTTTATTTTCAAAAGTTCCTCTAGCTTCTGTGAGGAGAACTAATAGTAGGAGAGTAAAATAAGGAAAACATGCAATGGTAAGGACTTACACACAGTAAACCAGAAAAGATATGGTAACTTGATAGAGGCAGGCAGAAATGATGGAAAGGTGTAGACAGTTGAAACATATTGTGGAGATGGATTCAATACTTCCTACACATTAATTAGGTGAATATTAAGATTAGAATCAAAGGTGATTTCTCTATATTTACAATACAAAACCTGGTAACATATGACACTGTATTCTCAGATGTGGCACATTTAGTGAAAAAATGTGGATTGTGGTAAGAAATAATTAAGATTTCCTACAGCTATACTTTGATTGGTGATTTCTATTAACATTCTACCTAGAGGTAGCAAGTAGAAAGTAGGATGCACTGTTATGGAGCTCAGTTCAAATAATCCAGGATAAATACATAACATATTTAATTTGTAAATCATGAACTTATGCTTATAATTTGAGGCCATGAAATCACCTATCAGCAGAGCAGATCCTCATTAGACAGGAGAAAAAGCAAGAAGTTGGATAGATACTTGATTTTGAAAAAGAAAGACAGCATAGTTGCACTAATTTGGAATCTTTGAAATTTCAGTCTTCATACGAATATTTGATGATTATTTTCCATATAAGAAGGTGCTGTAGTAAATGAGTAAATTAAGTTAAATAATTATAGCCCAATTCAGAGAATACAGTTTTCCCTGAGGTAAAACTTTCGTATTAGCAATTATTAATCAATTACATTAAGTAAGTGGTCAAAAGACATCTATAGATCAAAATTTTCTAATGTTTTGGTTGCTTTTTCAAAAGTAATAAAATTACCTCTGTAAAACTATTTCATAGGATTTAAAAGGAATATGACATAAACTATGGATGATGTGTACAAATAGCATGCATGTTCACTGCAATTTACTTTGTATAAAAATATAATAACAAATAAAATAGTGTTAAATAAATGATAGAATTACAGAAAAATAATTCTGTAATACTTAGCATCTATGTACATGTTTGTGTGCATATGTGGAGTTCCTTTCTGTACCAAGTGTCTTCTCACTAAGCCCCAAGCCGCTATGTACTAGGTATAATGTTGTATCTGGATTAATAGTCAAGCCAGCTTATTCTTGAAAAACAAAAAGATATATAAAAAAATTTCAGCAGAGAAGTAAAAATCTCTATCTATTCATAATGAAAACTTTTAGAAACAGAAGGTAATTTCCTAACCTAAAGTTTATCTCTACTGAGTCAAGAGCAGATATCCTATTTAATGAATGAGATAATAAAGATACTTTGGCAAAGTAGGACTAAATCTTTAGTGTTACATTGAAAGAATATCCCACTTTTTATGTTGATGACATCTAGGATGATTATGAAAGAATTCTGAAAGAATTTTCTGCTTTTTATGTTGGTAACACCTAGGATGATTATGAATATTGGATGGAGTAAAAGATTCTGTACCAGGAGTCTAAACTCTAATAAATGAGCAAGAGTAATTAAAAATAAACAAGTGATAGTAATAAGGAAAGAAAAAAAATTATAACATAAGTGTTATGAATTACAAAGAAGCTAAGTGTCAGAGAAAGTGATAAAGATAATATGGGAAAATCAGTGGGCAGCAAAGAGAACTTCACCCTGGGGCAGGTTGTGACAGAAGACAGAATAAACGTCCACAAGACCAGAGAGAAGGTGAAAGTAGTGATGTTCTGGTAAATGTTTACCAAAACAGTCTCCAAATAAAAATTATATATATATATAAATATAACTTATTGTGTATATATATTTTATATCACATTATAATTACATACATTGTATATATAGCAATGTATATAATTATAACATATCATGTTTATTATTATTAGTTATAAGATATAGTTTTATATATATACATAGAGTTACATGTATGTTGTATACATTTTCTTGATATAAATGATGTGTAGTAAAAACTTAAAATAAAAATTAATAAAATACATAATATTTTTGAATGTAACTTCCTTATAGCCAAAGTTCTCAAAATTACTTGTTAAACTCTTGCATATAGAGCCAAGCTATGGTTGCAAATAAATTATGATTTGACACCTGGATTTACATTCTATCTAATAAACTTATTTCAAAATAACAATATATTCAAATCTGATATATTTTTCTCCATTGTACAAATTATTATTAAATAGAGGCTTATTTTAGCTTCAACACTACATATGTTGGACTGTCACTTAATTTTCAATGATCTGAGTGATTTTTTGTTGAGTTGAATAATACGTTTTGAATACAGGAAAATATTTTCTAATTTTTTGTCCAATTTACAATGCAATGCCTACTGTGACATATTTTATGATTTAATAATTATTATTTAGATTTTTCCATTACTTTCTCATTTAGAAAATCAATAATATCAAGCCCTGATCTGTAGTGTTTGCCAATTTCCATGGTGTAAATACTTTCACCAGGGCTGATTTAAAGCTGCTAATACAATGTCACTGAATGCATTGTTGGGAAGAAAAGAGCAGTAACATGCTGTTATGTGGTATTTTCATCATATAACTGTAAGAGTCATAAATGTGCATAAGAGCATAAAAAATAAAAATGTAATAATTAGTAAATTATGAGTTTTGAGTATTTATTATCTTTGCTTTTTATATACTTTAATTGTAAGCTTAATTTTTGAAATTTTTATTGCAGTAAAATACATATATAATTTACTATTTAAATCATTTCTAAGTGTATGGTTCTGTAATTTTAAGCACATTTATATTGCTGTGCAACTATCACTGCCATCTATCTTCAGAACTCTTTTCATCTTGCAAAACTGAAATTCTATACATGTGAACAATCACTCTCTATTCTTTCCTCCCTGTAGCCACTCTAAATCCCTTTTCTAGTTTATGTCTTTATAATTTTGACTTTTCTAAGTACCTCATATGAGTAGAATCATACAGTATTTGTCTTTTAGTAATTGGATTATTTCACTGAACATAATGTCCTTCAGTTTCATCCATGCTGTAGTGTATATCAGAATTTCCTTCCTAAATAATTTTCCATTATATGTGTATACCACATTTTGCTTATCCATTCATTCACCAATGAGCACTTAAGGAAAAATATTTGTTGTTTCCATTTTTAGTTTTTGTGAATAATGCTGCTATGAACATTAGTATACAAATATGTTTTTGAGACCCTGCTTTCAATTATTTTGGGTATACACGCAGAAGTGAAATTGCTGGATCATAGCTTAATTCTATTTAAGTATTTTGAGGAAACACCATTGATTTACCATTGTGGCTGAACCATTTTACATTTCTACTAACAGTGTACAAGGGTTTCAATTTCTCCACATCCTTGCCAACATTTGTTATTTTCTGTTTCTTGGATAATAGTCATCCTAATGGATGTGAGGTAGCATCTCATTGAAGTTTTGAGTTGAATTTCCCTAGTGATTAGTGATATTGAGTATCTTCTCATGTGCTTAACGGTCATCTGCTTATCTTCTCTGGAGAAATACATTTGCTCATGTTTTAATTGTGTTTGTTTGTTTGTTGTTGTCATTGAAGAATTCTCTATATATTCTGGTTATTAATCCCTTATACATATATTTTGCAAATATTTTCTTCCATTGTAGACTGCCATTTTATTCTGCTGATAATATCTTTTGATGTACAATTTTTAAAATTTTCACAAAGTCCAATGTGTCCATTTTTTTGTTGTTGTCTACGTGTTTGTTAACATAACCAATAAATCATTACCAAATTCAATGTTGTAAAGTGTTTACCCTATGTTTTCTTCTAAGAATTTTATAGTTTTAGGTCTTACATTTAGGTATTCGATCCAATTTGAGTTAAAGTTTTTTGCATGTAGATATCCAGTTTTCCCAGCAACATTTGTTGAAAAGACAGCCCTTGACCCACTTAGTAGTTTTGGGTACCCTGTGGGAAATCTTTTGACTAACATGTCAGGGTTTACTTGGGAACTCACTATTCTACTCCACTGATCTATTAGTCTGTCTTTATATTACTACCACACTGAAATGACTTCTGTAGGTTTGTAATGAGTATTAAAATCAGGAAGTGTGAGTCCCCCAGGTATGTTCTTCTTTACCATGACATTTTTGCATATTCAGAGTCTCTGAGATTACACATGAATTTTAGTACGCATTTTTTCTTTCTGCAAAAAAAATGTCATTCAGATTTTGATACAGATTGTGTTGACTCTGTAGATCACTTTAACATCCTAGCAATATTAAGTCTCCTAATCCATGTATATGTGATGTCTTTTCATTATTTATGTCTTCCTTAATATCTTACAGCAAAGTTTTGTATTTTCATTTTATAAGTCTTTCATCACCTTGGTTGATTCCTAAATAGTTTATGCTTTTTGATGCTGTTGTAAATGGAATTATTTTCTTAATTTTCTTTTTGGCTTGTTTATTGTTAGTACAGAAAGATGAAACTGATTTTGTGTGTTGAATTTGTATTCTGTTATTTTGATGAGTATGTTTATTAGTTCTAACAATTTTTTGTGGAATTCTTCATTGTTTTTCACAGATAAGATATCATCCATGGGCTTTTCATAGGCAGCTTTTATTATGTTGATGTATTTTTGTACTATTCCAAGTTTGCTGAGTGTTGTTATCATAAAGAGGTGTAGAATTTTTACAAATAATTTTTTCTGCATCAGTTGAGATGATCATGTGTTTTTTTCCCTTCATTCTGTAAAAATGATGTATTACATTTATCAGCTTTGTGTGTTAGACCATCCTTGCATTAGAGAAATAAATCTCACATGATTATGTTGTATAATTTTTTTAATATGCTGCTAAGTTCATTTACTAATATTTTGTTGAGGATTTTTGCAACAATATCTATAAGCTATATTTGTCTGTAATTTTCTTTTCTTGTAGTAACTTTATCAGGCTTTGTGTCAGGGCTTCAGGCTTTGTAATACTGGCTTCATAGAATGCAATAGGAAGTATTCCCTCCTGTTGAATTTTTTGGAAACATTTTAGAACTATTGGTGTTAGTTTTTCAAAATTTTGGTATAAATCATGGTAAAACCATCATGTCCAGCATTTTTCTTTATTAGGAATGGGGTGAGATATTGGTGCTACCAATATCAAACTAAGAGCTGAAATTGATCATAATTAATAACAATTTACCATTAAAGTCTTTCTCTGGAAGTTGCAAGCCTTCAATAAACTCTAGAGCTCCCAAAAATTTACAACAGGCAGATTCTGTCTGTGTAGTTGTCTGTGTGGGAAGGCAGATTCCTGGTGCTTACTACTTAACCATCTTCCAAGAATCCTGTGTGTAATTTTTTAACACTGACCAAATATAATGCTGAGCTTGGAAAACTTTTTAAAGTTTAATAATCAGCACTCAATATACGTCAGCTCCAACACACAACTGGCTGCAATCAACATAATTTTTATTGTACAGTGAACATACAGAAAAGAGAGGCAAAATGGTAATGGGATGGAAGGTTTTGGGAGTACAATAATATGGTTTTTGTTTAGAAGGTAGAGAGAAGCTAGATCAGGTACAAGGAAACATTTATTATTTTACATGGGATGATGTACACAAAGAATTGCCAACGTGGGGAAAGAGAAAGAATATTGGGTTTGCATGGGTAAAACAATGACCAGCACAATGTTTTGCTTTAAACAAACTCATTGACGGAAATAAGCACTGTTTCAATTAGACAGATAACTTGTTTTACTTGTCAAATATGATCACAGACATATTGCAAGAAAAGTCATCATAACAAGTAGAATGAATAGGTCAGGGAAAAACGAAACATGAAATTTATTATTGATTTTTGAGCAACCATTATGAGCCATGCTAGAAAAATAATAAAAACCAAAACCAGATTGATTATATTTTAGTGTGTGTGTCAGATATTATTCAGATAAATACAACATAAAATGTAAAATAGTAAGCCTGAAGTCTTCTGAATGAGTGGAACATGGATCCAATCAGGTGTAGAATCAGAACACATTCCACATAGAGAGTCTAAGGGATTTCCTCCCTGAGGAAATAATAATTTAACTGAAATTGATGACTCACTAGGCACATTTTAGAGATAAAAGTACCTAGAAATTTGGAACAGATTTTTAAAAGGCCTTATAAAAGTAAAAAAAAAAAAAAAAAAAAAAAGTGAGTGTGCCAGGTGAGAGTAGAGAAATAAAGAATAGGCAGAATCTTTAATTGTTAGTCATGGGAATAGAATCAAACTTCTCTAATCAGAGAATGAAATTTATCTAACTTACACAATTGAAAAATTCAGACATGATTGCATTCAGGATTTCAATAATACAGGAACTGTCTTTCTTGCAATTGCTTGGTTTAGAATTTTATTCTATTGTTTTCATTCTTAATAGACTCCTTTCTCATTCAGACAAGTCTACTTCCATACTATCTAGTTTCCATCATCTCTGAACTACAGCAACAATACTCTTCTTTCACTAAGATTATAACAAAAACCTCAGGATTTTCTTGAATTGGACCAACTTGACTCTTTTGCCTACTCTTGCAATAATGCCTGTAGCTGGAAGGGTGGACTACGATGGATTCCCTAGTCTAAATCACATATGATGTTTTCCGCTTAATCATATGAACTGCTATGATGACAGGTCTCTGTATTCTTTACGAAAAATTAGGCAACTGTTATCAGAGAAAAGGAAAATTGTTCCTAGGCCTGCCAAACAACAGATGTGTAATAGATAGCTCAGTCATACAGATCTCTGCGGGATATGTGAAATTTATGAATGTGCACTAAGTATAAGGGAAGTCTTTGAAAAATAGTCAGTAAAAGTAAGGTGATGTGTCACATTATTATTTTCAAATGATCAATAATTAGAAAAGATTGGGGAAATTCTGTTTGACAGATTAGGGGTAGAACGAGTGATGGGTATTGTGGAAGTCAGTAGAACAGTTAGTTGGCAATGAGATTAGGTAAGTGTTAACAGTAATAAGGAAGGTGGAAAGAAGTGTCTGTAGTCTGCCTTTGATGTTGTTGGAAGAATTTGAAGAAGTTCACACACACTTACATGATTTATTGCACACAAATTCTAAAAATGGAAGGTGAAACTGTAGACCAATAAAGTGTTTAGCCTGAATGACATTGTTTCCAGAGCAAAATGCTAACTAACATTTAAAATGATATTTTTCCATGTATGTTTTACAAATAATTATATTGAATATCAGCATATTATTATTTGGATACTAATTCATTGTAAATAGATATAAATTGAACTATCATAAATCTTAGAAAGTCTTAGTCTTTTTGTAGAAAGTATTACTATCTTTATTCAAGATTTATGCTGATAAATGTAGGCTTTTATTTATTCCTTTTTGATTTATAGATTTGATATCAACATCATATTATGCCACTATTTGTTGTACAGTGAGGAATATTTATATTGTTACAAAATCACCATTATTTTTTGATGGAGATTGAAAATATAGAACAATGAAGCATTAGGTTTATTTTGCTGTGATGAATGAGACAAGTTTTCATCTTCCTGTTGTGCTTGGGTTAATCAAACTGTGGGGTTTGGATAAGGAAACAGTTTGTTGGTTTCCCATTCTACTTGTAAACCTTTTTCTATGGCTCAATCCAAAAATACATCTTCTTCACTTCCAATTTGAGAACCTGAGTGCTGCTGGAAAAAAATTAGTCACATCACAGGAATTAGTTCCATCTGTATGAGTAATGTGTGATCATCAATCCTGAGTCTATATTCTCACTTGACAATGTTTTTCAAATTATTTTGATTCACACCTCCCTTCCATTTTCAATAGATGACCTCATTAATGGTTGAGGACTTTTTGCACCTAAGTTCACGAGAGGTAGTTGTCTGTAGTCTTTTTGGATATTGTGTCTGTTTGGGTTGAGTATCAGTGTAATACAGATCTCATAAATTGAATAGGGAAATGATTCTTCTACTTCTGTTTTCTGCGTGAGAATGTAAAATTTTCTTAATTCACCACTAAGTGTTTGGTAATATTCTTCTGTGTCTGTAGATTTCTTTTTTTTTGGAGCTGTACAATTACAGATTCCATACATTTTTTGGTTACATGTTTATTCATAATGTTTTTCATCTTATTTAAGTTTTGGTAGTTTGTCAAGTTCAAAAAAGTAGTCCACTTATTTTATGTGGTTTAATTTATTAAAACAAAGATGTTTTCAGTATTCTCTTATTATATTTTAATGACTGAAGGATCTGTAGTGTTATTACCTATTTCACTTATGATATTGGTGATTTGTGCATCCTCTTCTTATTTTTTTTGTCAATGTTGCTAAAGCTTTATAATTTTATTAATTTTCCAAAGAAGCACAATTTTGTTTCATTGATATTTCCTATAATTTTCTTAATTTCACTTGCATTGACCTCTTCCCTTATCATTTATACCTGTTTTTCTGTTTGCTTTGTGTTTATTTTACTTTTCTTTTGCTATCTTCTTGACATAGGAATTTAGGTTATTGATTTGCAGCTTTTACTTACTTCTAACATAAGCATTAAGTACTATTAAGTTCTCTAAGGACAGTTTTAATGATATCTCTGATATTTTTATATGTTGTCTTTTGTTTTTCTTGAGTTTTATGTTTGTTTTTTTTTGTGTGTGTGGTATACGGGCCTCTCACTGTTGTGGCCTCTCCCATTACAGAGCACAGACTCCGGACGCACAGGCTCAGCGGCCATGGCTCACGGGCCCAACCACTCTGTGGCATGTGGGATCTTTCCAGACTGGGACATGAACCTGTGTCCCCTGCATCAGCAGGCGGACTCTCAACCACTGCACCACCAGGGAAGCCCAAGTTTTATGTATTTTTAAAACATTTATTTGTGGCTACCTCTTTGAACCACAAATTATTTATAAGTGTATTGTTTAGTTTTCACTTATATATTTTCCTCTTGTCTTACTGTTATTGCCATTGTTCTATGACCTACGATATGCTCTATTATGATGAATATTCCACAGACATTTGGAAAAAATGTGTATTCTGTTGTTCAGTGGAGAGTTGTACATAAGTAAATCTGTATTTTTTTTCTTTTCTTTTTTTGCTTACTTTGTGTCTAGTAGCTGCCAAGTTGCCAAGGGTAAGGGGTCAGCTGAAGTTCCAGCTATAATTTTAGAATGATCTACTATTTTTTTTTTCCTACAACTCTATCAGCTTTTGGTTTATGTACTTTGAGACTCTATTGTTTGGTTTAAAAATGCTCCTAAATTTTAATGTGTACATGTTACAGAATTTTTCATCTTTTCATTCTACCTATTTCATTGAATTGGAAGTGAGTTTCTTGTAAACAGTTTATAATGTGGTCATATTTTTTTCTTAGTCACTCTGCCAATCTCTGTCTTTTAATTGTTTACATAGATTGTTTATATTTAAGGTATCTATTAATTGGTGTCACATATCTTCTATTATATTATTTGTTTACAATTTGTTTCTTGGCTTTTTTTTCTCTCTATTTCTCTGTTCTTGCTTTACTGAAGATTACTTGAATAATCTGAGTAATATTTTGGACTCAGTCTTGATTTAGTTATAGTATTTTGAGCTTGTATCTTTTTATACTTTTTGTAGTGGTTGGTTGGGCTTTTATAATATACATACATGAGTTATATCAATCTACTCATGTCAACGTTTTACCCAAATTTGAGTAAACCATGGAAATTTACTTTCCCTTAGTTTGCTTTATCCTCTCCACCAATCGGTTTACTATATGTTCCAGCAATTCCACTTCTGGGCATATACCTAAAGGAAATGAAAACAAGATATTGAAGAGATATCTGCACTCTCACATTTATTACAGCATTATTTAAAATAGAGAAGTTATGAAATCAACATAAGCATCTATCAACAGGTGAATGGATAAAGAAGATGTGGTATATATACACAATGGAATACTATTCAGCCATGAGAAAGAAAGACACCTGGCATTTGATCTGTGCAAGTAGATGTTGCCATACTTAAAATTGGAAGTAGAGGAAGAGCTTATTAAAATGTGGATTATATTTTCCCCAGAGAAATGCAGTATTATAAACTGAATGCTCATAAATTATAGTCTAAAGCTACAGAATTATTTTTAAGAAAGTTAAAGTTAATTTCAACTAATGGAAATTATTTTATTTTGTATGACCTCTATATGAAATAACACTCTATAGAAATAAAAAATAATAACTATGTTAGATTTTTATGTTAGTATTTTATGAATTCACATGAGTATGTGGCAATATGAGGAAAATTTTGTTTATAAGGTACCTTTTGCAGTGGGGGAAGATTGTGATAAGCCATATTAAATATTAACTTTACTAGTTGACATATTAAATATCAAATTTAACTTCTAAAATTAAAGTTTCCAAAGACATATGCCAGTTTAATAAGAGTATTAACAAAATAAAATATATTTATTGAATCAAACTGTCAAGAAATATGTGTTATCCACACCTATCTATATATGTGTCCATATGTCTATATCCATTTATTTACCTATTAAGCTGCCATCTTTCTGTTAATACTCTTGGGTATTAAAAATGAAATAAACTTTGTGTATTATTGACTATGTTTTTGACATTTTTGTTCTTTCATTTCCTTTATAGTACAATCTTGGATTCTCAGAATACTGAGGATTCTAAGGATCATCTTTGAATCATGGATGGAAGTTTTGTTTTTGACTAGGGAGAAACAAGATTTAGATCAGAAACAAAATTTTGGTGATCAGGTAGAGATGACTAAAAATCCAACTTGAATAGGTATAAAACTATAAATGGTATTTTAACCTATATTTCATACCTAGTCTTACAAACAAAATGGGGAGTAGCTTATGACATCAAAATAAATGGCTTGCAGAATCATCCTTTAGAAAACTGAAAGGAAAATTAAATGAAAACATTTAGTTCAAATTGGCTTTTATTCTATAAAAATTTATCAGTGCAAATAATTCATTTCTTCAATCAATGTTGCCTCCACATTTATATTTTCTTTATTTGATTACAAAATTTTTGAAATTAGCATTTTTGTTGCATCATTTTTCAGTTTTGGCAGCTAGAATAGTGTCTCTAATATTTAATTGTTTAGTAAATTTTTTTTATTGAACAAATATTTGCATGAAATTTCAATCAGTTTAAGATAAATATTAAATCTTTAAAAGTGGTATGGTTACTCAGTTTTCAAAATCTTTATGTTTATCAATATTTAGGGAATATAATTTTCCTATGGGAGTCTACTTAGCAAAACCATGGGAAACTATAATAGGAAGTTTCTTTATGATTTTTACTTTTCATTAATCTTATTTCATAGTAAAATTAAAAACTATAAAAATACTTTGTCATTAGATAATTTTATTCTTATGACATAATCCCACTTTCTACTTAAAAACATGTCATTCCAAGACATCTGACATGTAAATTCAAATGAGTGTCAAGTGCAACCACTTTGTTTCCAAACATGACAAGCTTTTTTATTTAAATGTATTCATTCAAAGAATGTTATTTAAATGTACTTGTTTTATGAAATAAGTTTAAGTGTTTATACTCTTTAGAAATAATATTCGAGGTAAAAGTTTGTTCAGTATTTCCCACAGGGTGGAGAATAAGGAGTAGAAGACATATTGCAGGTCATCCTACTCACAAATATTATTTTTTGAAAAGAGGTCCCTTAGGAAAAAAAAACAGAAAACAGTTGTGAAATGGATGCTCACTGTAGGCAGTAGGACTTTAATGAGCAGAAGAGACTAGGTCCAACCTTTAGAAATACACTCTGTCAAGTATTTAGCTTAGAGAGAGCTCTTGCATCTCCCACACTGAGAAGAAAATAATTTATAAGAAAAGTACAACTTTCCTTGCCTTAAAAAGAGTTCTAAGGACTGTGTCCTCAACTTGAGCACAAAACTCAACAGCCATTCCTATTAGGAAAGGTCACAAATGTCACATACAGAAAATGTTCATTAATAAAAGAAAATACTCAGAATTAAAATTATGTTTTTATTGATGGGGCCCAGGGCAGACCACTCAAAACTTTGCCTCAATCTCATATTGATTATTTTAAATTAAAGTTTCTGGAAAAGCAGCAGGTATAAAAAGGGCATTTTGACACTCCTTTGTCTCCCTCAATGTGGGAAATAAATCTCCCATGTGAAGAATACCCTCCATGCACCAGGAGGCTAGTGAGAGACATTCTTAACACTAGAGATAGTAATTCAGGCCCCAAAAGCCTTTATAAACAAACCTGTACTTCTAATTTACTATCCAAGCCCAAACTTTGTTTAAATTCCCTCCTAATTAAGCACCTGAACCTAAGCTGTTTTGTCCTGTCAAATCCTCACAAATTTATTGTGTTTTTATGTAAAAAAAATTTAAAAATAAAAATAAAAACTACCTGCTTTTGGTTGTTCTCTGAGCATAATTTTCATAACCTCCCTTGCATATACAATTAAATTAGTTTTTCTCCTGTTAATCTGTCTCATGCCAACTTAAGTTTTAGTCCAGCCATAAGAACATGGGAGGGTAGAAAAAATGTTTTCCTCCCCAACAGTTAGCAACCGCAAAGAGACAAACTTCCTTGGTTGGACTCTGCTCCTTTCTAACTGCTGCAGCTGAGAGATCCTGGGACATCTGAGAAACACCAGCAGAGAGTAAGATTTCTTAGCATGTCGGTCTCCCATATCTCTGCCTGCAGGGTCTATTAGGAATAAGAATGATTAAGAGTCTTTTCTCTGTCTTCCTAAATTTAGATTAGCAAGAGGAAATATTTGTGGAACTACTATCTTAAGACACATTGACTCTGGTAAATCTGGTAGAGTATTCTTGATTTATTGATTCTTTTTCTCCCAGAGATGGTCACTATTTTTCTTTGTCTTTTCTTTTCATGACCAATGAGCATATTCTCTCTCTTACAGAGCTGAGTAGGCTGTGGATCCAAGTTTAGGAATCTGGGAAAAAAGTCACCCTATTCTGTTCATGAGGGGAGGGAAATAAGTGATTTCCTATGTTTTAAAGAAGCTGTTTATAACAGGACCCCTCATAGTGATTGCCTTTGCTTTCTTAGGTTAACTCTGGGAGTGGACTTTCTGGATTTTATGAGGGCAATTTTTTTCCACTCTCTGTGAGATGCCTCTTGCATCTTTGGTTAAATCATAAAAAGGACCATTTGTTTGAGTCACTATTGAGATTAATAAATCCTAGTCATCCACAGCCAGAATATGGAACCTGTGAATTAGAAAAAAAACTTATATTAAAGAAAAAAAAATTAGAGAGTCATCATATTGATATAATTGCTAGCCATTGACTCCCTTAATAAGATAGAAGAAAAGAAATTAGAAAAAAAAATCAAAGTCTACTTAAACCTTCCTGTTTGCCTTCAGATATTTGCAGATATTATAAAAAATCAGCGCATTAGAAATACAATTGTCCTGCACTTTAAGAGAAAAAGGAGGAATGATATATAAATGTATGTGTACACACACACACACACACACACACACACACACAGCTATACTTAGGGACACCCTAACAAAATGAAAGAACAAAAAATAAAATTTATAACAAAAAACACAACATAAATTCCCCTTCTTAAAAACCTCCCCATTGGGCTTCCCTGGTGGCACAGTGGTTGAGAGTCCTCCTGCCGGTGCAGGGGACACGGGTTCGTGCCCTGGTCTGGGAAGATCCCACATGCCGCGGAGCGGCAAGCAAATTCTCAGGCCTTCCTACAAATAATCAGGAAATAAATCAGCTGTAGATCAATAATCAAGGGCGAATAAAAACAATCATCTTTATCTTGCAAATCCCTACAAAACCAGAAGTACAACTCTAAAAGTAAGTCAAAATCCACCTAACTTTAACAGCCCCAAGTCCTTACCTATTCTTTTGGAAATGCTTATAGATATTGTAAAAGATCAAGATATTAAAAACAATTGTCCTATATTTTTAAAAAGACAGGAAAATTTTAAACAGTAATTACTCCCAAAACTCCTAGGAATATCTTACTTTCCTTTTCTGTCCCTTGAAGTTATAAACTTTACAATGTCTTTAAAATGTGAACAGCTCAGCAGATAATAGCCCACAATCACCTGAAAGTGAGCCCAGCTAGCTTAATTGGTAGAATCTAAAACTAAAAAAAAAAAAAAAAAAAAAAAAAAAAAAAAAAAAAAAAAAAACCTTTAAAATAAAAATTAAAAAAAGAATTCTCTTGCCCAAACACTAGAGCACAATTTCCTTAAGAATACTTCCAGGGACAAATACAAATCTTAAGTCTTCACAAATAGTAAAAATGTCTTAACCCTCAGAGTAGATAAACTTAACTTATTCCACCTGTTATTTATAGACTAGTGAGTTTTATATTGTGCCTTATTCATGACTAAAGTTTTAAAATGAAAACCATGAGATCTGTGTCTATCTGTATGTGTGTCTGTTTATGCATGTATTTTGTAGATATGATAATTTTGTACCTTCAGATGCTATTGCCAAAATTAATTTGTAAAAGCTTTATTTACCTGGCTTAAAAATAAGTGCTTATAGATTAAGTATTTATAAGAGAGATTTATAATCAAAACTAACCCAACTTCATTTCAGCTTTATGTGACCTATGATAATCTTTTGTAAATTAAAGCTAATTTTAAGCTTATTGGTTTAATTAACAGGTATATGCTCAGAGATATCAGCATTTAATATAATGCAGATAAAGAATAGTTTTTCAATTTAGGTTTGTTAGTGAAATGGCTCATATTGTCTCTGTTGCAAAGTTTGTCAGCCAAAAAAATATATAATAATCTAAAATGATGTCTAACTACTTTAAGGTCTCATGAAGTTTTCAGGAAAAATCTAAATATTGATGAAGAGCAAATAAAGTTAAATAGATGGAAATGCAATAAGAGTTTTTAGGTGAACTTTTTAGCAGCCATTGTGTTGTGATATGTCTCCTCAAATAGTTTCCCAAATCTGTCTGGTAACTTACACCCTTAGAGTTAAATTAAATGATGAAAATTTATTAAATATCTAGATCATTTCCAAATATGATAAAACAAATATTGGTTACTAAATATGAGTCTATTTATTTTTGACTTCCTATTACAGAGGAGCTAGAGATATTTGGGTCTATTGGTAAACATGTTCTGTGTCAATCTGAAAAAATTTTACCATAAAAATATGTTTTTCTAGAAATTATGAAATGTATTCATAAATTTGCCAATCAAAAAATGCTGGCATGACAGATAGTTCACAGTTGTTTATTTCTTAGTTTTCACAGGAAGTTGAGGTTTTTAAGGGTTAAAAATTCTAAATAATATACATAATTAAGGCTACTAAAAATAATAAGAAAAACATAACTGTATGCAAAGAAGGTAGGATATGTTTTTGGCTAAGAAAAGGCATAAAATATGGTGATGCAATTCTGTTAAAGAAAAAGAAAGTAATTTTGACTTGAAATACAGCTGATGCTTCAGAATAGGAAAAGGGAAAATCAAGGACAAAAAATTATAGAAGGTTTCTGAAAAAAGAATCTTGGAAATACGCTTTTAGGTATGGTTAAGCTGAATAAGACTGAATGAATTAGTTTTAAGGGTTTAAAAAATAAACTTTGCTATTAATAGTGTACTTAGGTAAGACTTAAACTTAATTTTCTTTCATCTGCTGGGTAAATAAGGTTTTCCTGGACTATTGTGCTTTTGAGAACAGATTATGCAAGTGTTTTTTACCTTTTACATAATCTGCCAAAACACAGATTTTATGTTTTTCCCAAAATAATTTTCTGTGTTTGCTCTCTCTAACACCATGTCTTTAATTATTTAAGAAAGCTGAGCCTTTTTAAAAGAGCTAAATTTTTCCATTTTACAACTACTCAATTTTTTGGATTTTCTTGCAGTCTTTTATTGTAACTTTTGTTAAATAGATAATAAGTATTATTTTACAATGGACCATGATCCTATTTAATCAAATGTGTAAAGCTTTTGATATTTTGACAAACTACCCCAACTTAAATTCTAAATAAATTCTTTTTGACCTCACATATGAGATCAAGTTAATTCTTTTTCACTTCACACTTTGAAATTTTTCAGAGGGTCCCTGGGATATTTCAAAGATTTTGTTTCTTCTCTTTATAAAAAGAGAGATATTTAAACTCATTAGGTTTATTGACATGTTAAATTACATGAGAAACATGATCAAATGAGAAGTAATGCTAAACTTTCTTAGATTACATTTGTGTGGATATTAATATTGTTCCAGAAATTATATAAAATTTCTAAAATTCTGATCACTACTAGTAGAATGTTATCACTTTTAATTCTAGTTATTATCTTAAATGTTTTATGCCACAAAAATGACTAAATTTCCTTATTAATTACATCTGACTTTTAATCATGGGCATTTTTAAGTCTTTTTTACTTAAAGAGAGTTAATGTTTTACTCCCATGCTTTTGCTAATATATTTTATCCTCAAAGAGATTTTTGGAAAGGCCTCTAACACTCTGAATACATGATTCTGATAAACTTTCATATTATACCACTGAACTGGGTAAGAATTTGCAGAACTCAGAGAAATTGTTGGTTTCACAAAACTGCTAACATCAAGATCAACATGAATTAATAACATGGGACTGATGAACTGAAAAGGATGATTATATTTTTTAAAAAATTTATTTTTAGTTCTTTAATCTTTTGTTTTCTAGACATAAGAAAACCTTTCCTCTTAAGCTAACTCTGACTTACAGCAATTTGGTAAATTACGCCTTTTCAACGGAATTGAAACATTTAATTTTTTCTCCCTACCTGATCCATCCAGAATTTGGAAACTTGAATATTCATATTTTCATTGCAATATAATTATTTACATAAGTTCAGTAAGAATCTGTTACCCTTGTAATAGGACACAATTGGAAAGTGATTCTATTACCAAGGCTTTGACTGAAATGCATTTGAGAGAGACATATATAGACTCAGATATGACCAGACAGTTTTAAGGAACTCAGGTCGACTTTATGGAACCAAATAATGCCCCTTGGAAATATTGGCCTGGTACCTTGTTTACAGATTTCCCAGTAACCTTAACAGGTGAGTAAGGGTGGTCACTTCCTGAAAGGTGACCTCAGGATATTTTGGGGACTTCTGGAAGAGAAGAATTCACCCAAATCTATAAGCATTGCAGGTGAAATCTGATGGCAAGTATTTGGCTTGACCTCTTAGCCTCAAGAGGGTATTAAAATTTCCATCTGGAGAGTCCTTATGAAAAGTTCCTTCAAAACAGATTTTAAAAAGCTTATATAGCCAATCACTATTTTTTCTGCTTTTACATAAATAACTAGGCTATGCTTATTGATACTAGACATTTTGCAAACAACTTAGTCTTATTCTGACTACCTTTGGTAAAAATGGGTAATTTTAGAAAAAATATGTTTCACTGAAAACTATAATATGCAATTGTGGATATTAAATTCTAGTGTTATTAATTTTCTTTGACTTTTTGTTATTTACCTAAAAACAGGACTGGATCCTGATTTTCTTTTAGTTTCCTCCAATATTTGGCTACAACTCTCCAAACTAACATTTACAATTTTCTCTTATCCTTTTGACTTGGAATCAGTGAGAACAAAAACTTCCTTTTTTCCCCAAACTGAAGCTAGAAGACTTGACATAAAGTTCAGAGAAATCACCACAATAGCTCATGTTTAGACCATCTTCTTTATGCCTGTTCCTATGTGGGCTGCTCAGAAAGTTTACCTGAATATCTGATGACATCATCAGAGACATTCAAATTGCAAAAGATACTTTAAACTTGACATCTGGACCTCTTCTGAACTGGTTACACTGAGAAATCAAATGCTGATTTATAATTTGCTCCAGTTATTAGTCAGTGTTTTTCTTTTATCTCCATGGAAATGCTTCTTATTAAATACCTGATGGCTTGCACTATAGGTCTAACTTTGGGAGCCCACCTACATCACCATCTCCTGAAATGAGTTTAACTGAACTGACCTATTTTCAAGACTAAGAGACTGGTTCAATGAGATGGAACAATCTAACAACTCAATTTTAATTTGTAACACTTCCAAGAAAGTTTCAGAGGAGGAACCGTTTTGGGGCCAAGGACAGGCTACTCCAAAATATGTCTCAAAGGCATATGGATTATTTCAAATTGAAGTTACTTGAAAAGCAGTAGGTACAAGAAGGATACTTTGACACTCTTTTGCATCCTTCAATGCAGGAAATAAATATATCATGTGATGTTTACCCTCCCTGTGCTAGGAAGCTAGTGAGAGACAGCCTTATGACCACAGATAGGAAATTCAGGGCCCAGAAGCCTGCATAAACAAGACGTGTTACTTTTTCACTTATTTACTATCCAAGCCTAAGCTTCGCTTAAATTTCTTACCAATTAAGCATCCAGATCTAAGCTTCTTTGTTCTGTCAAATCCTCACAAATTTATTATTTCTGTATGTAAAAAGATACATAAAAACTGCCTGTTTTTGATTGTTCCTGAGCATCAATTTCATAATCTCCCATGCATATAAAATTAAATTGGTTTTTCTCCTGTTAATCTGTCTCATGTCAATTTAATTCTTAGAACAGCTACAAGGACTTAGGAGGGTAAAGAAAATGTTTTTTTTTTTTCCCTCCCCAACAGTATTATCAATATATTTCCAAGGCAACTAAATGTAACTTGTTTTCATAATAGTCTTTGTATCTGAATATTAAAAATTGTAATAAAAATAACAAGTCAGCAAACATGAATATTTAAAATGTGTGCTAAAATACAGACTTTCTGTTAGCTACTTTAATACATAAACTTATATATTTTTAATCAATTTTTGATACTGTTTCTCTATAATTAAAGCAACACAAGTAACTTTCAAGTCCTTTGGCTCCCTGGTACTGAAACAACAACCATTCGACAAGTTTTTACCATCCACTTACTCAAGTTCCTTTCTAGGATCTTCTGTAAATACTATCTCATTGTTCACTCATCGATTGACTCATTAACCCATCAATAATGTACCGATGCCTACTACATGGAGTAGCTGTGTTATACACCTAGAATAAAGACAAGGATATGACACATATTTTGCCTTAAAGAAGCTCACAGTGCAATCAGTATGATAGGTAAACACCATTTCTGATAGAATGAATGAAATTGTTGAATTAGTTTTTTTAACAAAGTCATATGGAAATTCAGAGTGGGTGTTATTAGTTCTCACTGCAAAGCAAAAATTCTTTATAGTGGAAGCAAAGCTTGGGCTATCACTTAAATATAAGTAAATTTTTCAGGTGGGAAAATATTTTAGGTATTCCAGATAATATGAATGAAACATATGATATGAAATATATGCTTGGCAATTAAAGAACCCCAAATAGAATACAAGGGATGGGTAAGTTAAGTCTGTGCTGCATGATAAAATGGGCTGAACTGCCCTCAAGTAATTTGGGATTTTATCTTGGTGACATTGGAGAAATAACAAAGGTTTATCTTAAAAGATCGATTGTAGGATTGCCTTTGTTTTTGTATACTTTGAGGTAATTCTTTCTATTGGCACTTTTAGATTGTATGCAGTAGCAAAGACATATGTAGAATACTTTCAAGTTAGACAATTATTCCATGCAAAAAATCATAAGCAACCAAGCTAGGACAGCAGTATGATAATCAAGAAAAATTCATTTTCTGGGAAAAATTAAAAATATATTCACATTAAAAATAATTTAATTTTTTATCTAAAAATGATAAATTTTGCAGTGATTAAGATAATTTTGACAATATTAGGTGTTATTTTAGCAATAGCAACAAATGAGATATACCATTGTACATTTTATTATATATAAAGGATACAAAAATCATTGCATAGCTTAAAAGTTAAAGTCTGTTTACAACCAAAGATATTATAGGAACTTGATAGAAATACAAATTTGAGGGTCCATCTCAGGCCTAGGGCCCAGAAATCTGTATTTTAATGAGTCTTCAAGGTGAATCTGATGAACACAGAATTTTGAAAACCATTGTGCTATGATAACAGGCAGGTGGTATTATATTAAAGTAAGTTTGATATTTTAGTATTAAAAAGTTGAGGAAGTTCTTATTTGATGCATTCCATTTTAATTTGAATTAATAGGATAAGGAAGTGAGGGAAGAAGTAAGGGAAATGGAGGATTAAGGAAAGTTTTTAAGACAGTGTGAAATAATTTTTAGGCAGAAAGAAATCCAAGTTCTATTACAGACAAATAACCTCTTCCTTTTCTTAAATTCCATATTTTATTGATACTGTGAAATAATATTATTTTATACTTCTGTACACTCTGTATAATGCCTCTGATGTTAATATCCTCTTATTTCCCCTGGTATGTCTTAGATCTTTGTCTTTTTTTATTTTTACTTTTTTTAGTTTAGCTTATTTATGGCCAGATCTTTTGCCTTCCATTGCTCTGCCTCCTTAATTATTTCTACAATGGTGCTTTAAATGATTTTTTAAATGTTTAAGAAGTGATTAAAACAGCTTAGACATAAATAAATGCTGTGGAGACATATATGGAAAAAAAACAATGAGATGAAATTTTAGAAAAAAATAATGTACCATGCTTTCTATTTTAGTGGCACATTTGAAAAGTTGTTAATAATGATACTATGAGGTCAAAATCAAACTAAAAATCTCTCTTAGAGGGGTGATAAAAGCAACCAACATTATTGCTCTCTGTTTTATTGCTCAGCTTATTAAGTTGCAGAACAGGAATTCTATGTTCTGTCAGCCTGTAAACTATCTGTCACAAAACAAACAAGCTTTTGTGCTCTGAAATTTCCTTTAGTCACACAGCAATCACTAGACATGATATATTGTATATGTGTTTTCTAACCTTGAAATTCACTTAACCTATCTCATATTATTGAATAAAAATAAAGAGGGAGCCAGATCAAGGAAAATACTAGTACTTTTTCCTTGCTTATCCTTTGAAAAATTTAAAATAATGATAACATAAATATAGAAGAGTCTATAGCACAGCACAGATAGAAAGAATTCTAGATGGCTCCCAGTGAGAGAAGTAATATAAACCTATTGAAAATGAATGGGACCTACTTCCACTGAGACAAGCCTGACAAATGAAGTGAAAGGGACTCAAGGAGAAATGAATATCAGGGATGATTGACCTGTCTCACTGAGTCATGTTCAGGCTATTCAACAACCTTGTAGAAAAGTGACTGGATCTTTCTTTATTTTTAATATTCAGACCTTGACCAGATTCACAAACCCATGTGTCTAGTCGTGCAAATATTACGGACATAGTGAAAATACAAAAGCATTCTATTAACCACCTAATTTTAAACCACCATATTTAAGTTTGTCAAAAGAAGTAGAAAGATTTGATAGAGCTATAAATAGTAAAACTTGTCCTGAATTCATGAAAAACTGGCAAAAATTTAGAGTGACCGATATAAGTACGTAGGAAATATAGTGTAACCACTTGAGACTTCACATCTACAGCATGAAGTTAAGATACTATTAAGTAAAAAGTCTCATTCTTGATATCAATTAAATTTGTGTTTATCATTTCTTGAATGATTAAAGTTTAAAGCCTTAGTTTTCATATTTTCACAATGGAGGGAAAATAGCAGCAGGTTAGGTTTATAGTCAAACTACTATTCATAATTTTAAAACTTCTAAATTTTTGTAAAACTTATAGACAAAAGGTTTAATTCCTACTAATTAATTTTTATTTTATCAGTAAAATAAACTGATATAAGTACCCTGATTAGACCACCATTTATCTTCTATCTCATGGTTGTTTCAAACACTTTTATATGTTTTATAACCCACATCATCATTCAATTTCAAATTATCAGCTAAAATGCTAGTTTACTGTCTGTATTAGTTTCTTAAGGCTGGGGTAACAATTTATTAGAAACTTTGCACTTAAAACAACAGAAATTTGTTTTCTCACAGTATGGATGCCAAAAATCTGAAATCAAAGTTCTGACATGGCTGCCCCTCCTCTAGACACATTAGGGGAGAATCAACTCCTTGACCCTCTCAGTTTTTGTGCCTGTCGGTATTTCTTGTTTTGTGGCTGCATTAATACAATCTCTGCCATCACTTTCATGTTAACTATATCTATCTAATCTTCCTCTTTCTCATTTTTTTAAATCTTCCTCTTTCTCATTGGCTTTCTCATTTTCCTCTTTGTCATTAGATTTAGGGTCCACCAGCATAATCCAGGATAAGGTTCCTTAATTTAATCACATCTTTTCCCATTTAAGGTAATTTTCACAAATTCCAGAAAATAAGAAATAGATTTTTATGGTCATATTCAACCTATTACATACTGTCATTTCAAATGCAAATAAGATTAAATCAATTTATGTTTCCTCAAAAGATTATTTTTAATCATAATTTGTGATTAAAAATGTTTGTCAAAAATAAAGATCATGTTATTATTAACTAACAATAGATTAAAGATATTTTCCAATCTGTACAAAAATAGTGTAATTAAATGTTTTCCTTGATAGTTGTAGATTATTTCTACCATAATTATTTCTAAAAATAATTTCCTATGACCTACCTCATGACCTAGCTGCATCTGGTCAAAAATGTTTGTATGGTCAATTTATGTTTTAAAAAATATAGCCCAATAGTGAGAAAGAAAGCAAAGGACAGAAAAAATTTTTTAAATAAGCAGGTATATTTTATGATAGGCAAAATGTGACTTTTAACTTTTAATAAAGTTTCATGAATATGATTATTTAAAAATCGATAAAACTATAGATGATATTATTTACAGGCAATTCATAGCTATTTTATTGAATTTAAATGAAGTTCATTGGCTAATATAATTATAAATTTTAGTTGTTTTTATTCATCTACATATTATCTCATGGTAGATAAAATTTTGTGAAAACACTATGAATAAAATATTTCTCTTTTGCCAGCATATAAAACTTCGATCTGCTTGTTTTATAAATATAAAACCTTTTCTGATTTAATTATATCTAGATATTTATTTTTCTAAACATTATTAAATACATATGGCTATATTTTCTCAATACATTTAATAATTTAAGTAACTATTCATTTTCTCTCATCAGATTTCATGCGGTACACGGGCCTCTCACTGCTGTGGCCTTTCCCGTTGTGGAGCATGGGCTCCGGATGCACAGGCTCAGCGGCCATGGCTCACGGGCCCAGCCGCTCCGCGGCATGTGGGATCTTCCCTGACCAGGACACGAACCCGTGTCCCCTGCATCGGCAGGAGGACTCTCAACCACTGCGCCACCAGGGAAGCCCCATCAGATTTCATCTTTTAAAATTAAATAACAAATGACTGAACAAAACTAATTTTCATCTCAGTGATGTTTATGTGTGATGAATTAATTTGTACTGAAAGCATAGTTGTGGTTTAAAGACTATTAGGAAATGGTTCTTACAAATGCTGTCAAAGTCCATGGTAACTACATATAACCATTAAAATTTTCACACCTAAAGTATGGTCACTTAAAAAACAATTTCTTTACAGAAAATGAGAAAATCTTCAAAGAAAGGACAACAAATTGCTGTAGAAAATTGAATAGAAGTTATATTTAATTTTATATAAATACATATGCATATATGTGAGTATATGCATGTATATATATATATATATATACATATAAAAACAATGTGTTCCTTTTCTACTTCTAAAAAGTCTCCAGACATTAATGTTTAGAAAGGAACAAGAGCATGATGTCAGGAAATAAGAATTTAACTTATTTTGGATGATGCAACAGAAATATTATATTGTAAGCATTCCATAACCTTGGCATAGATAGCAGTTTATCACTGTTAATAAGTGCATCCTGAAAAGAACAAACACTAAATTGGCAAAAGTCTAGAAACAGTAAAAATTAAAGCCAGATCACAAAAATAGTAGCTTACTTTGAAGGTAAAAAATTTGCAAACTGGGAACTTTCAATCCCCAAACTCATATGAAGCTCAAAGGCATGTATTTACAGACTGTCTTGTGTAACTGAAAATGAGGAAGTTTTTTAACTTTTACAATGATAAGCTATCAAAATTGGGATTCCAGGTGATAGAGGATTGGTTAAAAGCAATTATCCTAAACCATTTTAGGAAGATGGTTTAATTTTCTGTTATGATCAACAGAGGCATTTACAAGAAATAACCTAAGTTAGATTTTGCTTATGTTAATGAAATAAGTTAGACTTAGTTTTGTTTACATGGCTTGAAAGGGAATTTTCAAGCCTGGTCTTTATTTTATTTTTATTTTAACAAAATGTAATTATATGGCATACAAATTTTATTAACTTCTTAAAATGCATCTTTCATAAACTTTTTAAACGACTGTTCCTCCTGAGTTCTCTCTAAGCTCTCTCTCTCTGTCTCTCTCTCTCTCTCTATATATATATATATATATATTTTTTTTTTTAATTTTTAATTTTTAATTTTTTTCAGTACGCGGGCCTCTCACTGCTGTGGCCTCTCCCGTTGCGGAGCACAGGCTCCGGATGCGCAGGCTCAATGGCCATGGCTCACGGGCTCAGCCGCTCTGTGGCATATGGTATCTTCCCGGACCGGGGCACAAACCCGTGTCCCCTGCATCGGCAGGAGGACTCTCAACCACTGCACAACCAGGGAAGCCCAGCTCTTTATATTTTAACATGAGAAATATCATCAATAATGAAAAATAAATAATAATTGATCTTGCTTCAGAGTGCCAAAGTCTGTTTATTTAACGGTTTCCTAGGAAATAAGCTATCAACAACTATAAAAAAAGTATGGAAATTATAGTTTCATAAAAGTTGTATTTGTAAAATTATTCATAATATTTTAAAGTAGTGGCAGTGGGTATATATGGGTATATATTCCATACTATATTTGGTTTAAAAAATCCAGATTATTGTGGAATAATTTTTTTAAGTGGAATAAAATGACTTAGTGACTTTATTCATTTAAAGTTTTAAAATAATAGATAATTTTCTTTATGTTCTCAATAAAAGATACACTTTTGCCATTATTTTTGAAATGCATTTAAAGTCATTACTCTTATACTGAAGTTAACACTCTAAATATATATTAATTGGGTAAGAATGGATTATTCTACTTAAATGCATTTTTCAGTTATTTGAAGGCTCAAATTTTATAAAATTGTTAGTTTACACATTTAGAGAGAAGTATTATATTAAACAGTATTCTTAAAAACTAATCTCTATTTGATAGCATATAATAATAGCTAAAGGTCAGCTACCTACTTGGTTTCTCAAATCCACAACATTCTTTTTTCCATGTCTTCCAACAAACACACACAAACACACACACACAAACACACACACACACACACACACAAGAAATAAACTATTTCCCCAACCATGAGAATGCATAAATGAATCTGTGATAAATATGTGCATTATTTCTCACATTTGAACACAGTCATTTTTGAACACTATCACTGTAATTTTGATATGCTGTCATTATGACTTTAACCACTAATATATACATAAGTACATATATGTTATACATTGATATAAATGTTCTATACTGATGTGTATATATATATAGTCTCTGAATTTAAAGATGCAATGTATTTACCAGGTTTTTTTTTTCTTTTTGATACATACTATAATAATACCTGACCCTCCAGTAAGAATTGATTATTCCAAGGAAAAGTGGTTTGTTTTAGAAAGTTTTAAGCTCAATTCAAATCAACTGTTTCTTGTAATTAACTGCTTTTATTCTTATCATAGACTTGTTGCTTAAGTCCAAAAAAATCCAAAAACAATTTTTTTCTGAAATATTGCAAAATGAGTCTTAAGTGATTTAAAATATAAAGATAGCAAACATTTACTTATCAGGACACTCACTGCAGAACTTATACAATTAAATTTGAAATCTTTGGCCCTTCATGGTCTATAGACCTATAATCTTTCCAGTCCAAACTTATCTCAATGATCTATATCAAAATTAAATCAAGAAAACAATTCAATTTATGATAGCATCAAAAAGAATAAAATAATTAGGAATAAATTTAACCAATAAGGTGAAAAATATGTACACTAAAAACTATGAAATATTGGTGAAAGCAATTGAAGAAGACACAAGTAAATGAAAATATAGTTTTCTTTCATGGATTGAAAGAATTAATATTGCTGAAATATCCATACAATCCTAAATGATATACAGATTCAATGCAATCTTTATCTAAATTCCAATGTCTGCTTCACAGAAATAGAAAAAAAATCCTAAAATTCATGTGGAACAACAAAGTCTCTGAATAAATAAAGCAAACTTAAGACAGAACAAAGCTGGAGGCACTACACTCTCTGGTTTCAAATTATTGTTCAAAGCTATAGTAATCAAAACTTAATGATATTGGCATAAAAACAAACACACAGATCAACGGAACAGGATAGTGAGACCAGAAATGAACTCAAGAATATACAGTTAACTAATTTTCATCAAGGGTATCAATAATATACATGGGGAAAGGACAGTTCAACAAATGGTGCAGGGAAGACTGGGTATCCACATGTATGAGATCATAGAAAATATATATTCATCTCTGTCCCCAGTACCTGGCACAGAGCTCCTGCAGCCTTTGTAATTTCCTGGGTGATAAGAGCACTAGGAACATCTTTTGTTCTAATATTTGGCCTTTGACCTCAGTCTCTGACACAGGGCTCCTGAAACCCTGGTAAATCTCCTGGATGATGAGTGTCTTTCCTTCTAATGAGGCAACTTTCAGGTGGGCTCCTGGATGGCTTCTGGATGAGGGCTGGTCAACCAGAAAGAACAAGCCACGATTAGAAGCTTGGAATTTTCAGCCCTGCTCCTCATTCCTTGAGAAGGGCTGAAAATGGAATTAATGATCACTTATGCCTATGCGATGAGGCGTTTATAAGAATCCCAGAAGCATGGGGTTCAGAGTGCTTTCAGGTTGGCAAATACATTCATGTACCAGGAAGGTGATACACCCCAACTCCACAGGAGCAGAAGCTCCTGCACTTAGGACACTTCCAGATCTCACCCTGTGCATCTCATCTGGCTGTTTTTCTTTGTCCTATATTGTATCCTTTAAAAAATAAATATAAATATTTTCCTGAGTTCTATTAGCCACTCTAGCAAATTAATCAAACTCAAGGAGGGGGTCATGGGAACCTCTAATTTGTAGCCAAGTCAGACAGAAATTGTGGGGACCTACTACTTGCACTTGGCATCTGAATGCGGGGGAGGAGCAGTCTTGTGGGACTGAGTCCGTAATGTGGGAGTGGACACTAACTCCAGGTAAATAGTGTTTAGAATTGAGTTAAATTGTAGGACACCCAGCTGGTGTTGCAGAGAATTGTTTGTTAGGGGAAAAAAATCCCCACATATTTGGTTACCAGAAGTCTGAGAAGTGTCGTGTTCCTTGTGAAGGTAGAGGAGAAAGACACACAGGACAGAAATATACTGGAGGAGGAGAACTGTAGGTTTTTCCAATACAACATGTAAAAGAATAAAATTGGACATTTATCCTACACTATACATGAAACTCAATAAAATACTTTAAAACCTGAAACTATAAAACCCCTAGAAGAAAACAAAGGAAAAAAAATCTTGAGAATAAAGACAGCATTCAACTCCAGTTTTATAGTTATTCCCTTAAAACAGATAATTCTCTACTTCTTACCAAGTTAATGTTCAGAGGACTTAATTTTTCATGTGGACACATAAGAAAGTAATGTGAAGCAAATTTTTCTCATGTTGTTAATATGTACTTTAATTCTGGGAATTCAAATAAAGCCTAAAAGGGAGAAATCTGTCAAATGAACTGGACAGCTGAACAGCAGATACATGAGGCTGCAAAACATAAGTGTGTCCAATTACTTTCAATCCAAGCAGTCCACAGAAGCCAGAAAATACATAAAACTTTATGAAATAAATTTCATGATAAATTTTAACTGAAAATGGAATGTGTAGATGGAAATGTTATATAGAGAGTTAAAAATATACAACTGTGACATTAGAATATAATGTATATTTATAAGATATTTGTCTCTGTTATATCAAAAACAAGAAGGCAGATACAAACTTAAAACATCAAGCACAAATTATGGAGAAAGTGAGGGAAATGACATCACAGCCATTAAACCAACACTTATTGAATACTTCCCATATAATATTTCATAAGTTCACAATCTATAAGGAACATGAGTTTGCAAAGAAATGCCTGAAAAGTAACATAACTTTATTTTTGTGGCACTTACATAAGTGGTAACGAAGAAAACAATGACCAACTAATTGAAAAAATTAGGGGAGATATCACAAAGGAGAAAATAATTTAGTTAGACGTTAAAGATAGACAGAAACTTTTATCTTTGGACTCATGGAGAAACTGGAGTCCCAAGATATATATTAGACAATAAACTATAATAATGTGAAAGAATGCGCTATTTAGATTTTTTCCAGAAATGACAGGAACTATTAAAATAGAAAATATTACCCATGAACTAATCTGACACATAAGGAAAAACAAATATTGTTAAAGAAACAGTAAACTAGTGTTAATTAAAATCCTTTTATCTTCCAGGAGAGATGATGATAGACAATTAATATATAATATATATCTTATTTAATCATTCCTGCAAGTATTATTGACAAGCACATTATAGCCCAGGTTTTACAGAGAGTAGGTATGAGAAGTCACCAAACATATTATCCTTTCCCAATTTGACTGAATGCAAAGTATTTTGTAAGATGGAGTCCCCCACTCCTCCTAAAGTCATTTACAAAAAAAAAATTGAAAATTAAAATTAGTAATGTCAATAAGGCCTAGAAATAGAGTTTTAATGTTTTAAGTTCCTTAATTTCATTTTCATATCTAATGTTGCTATTCATTCTACAATAGAAAATCAACCTTGCTACAACTGAAACCCTTAGGCACCGAGTCCTTGATGTCATCAACACCTATGGCTTCTCCATCATTTCTCTCTTCTAAAGCAGTCCTGAGTGGGTGTGTCTAATTGGTGCATCAATGTTTGCCTGCTTCCATAAGTAGGGGAAAGGAATTTGTTATGACTTTTTCTTTGAGGCATAGGACTCATTAACAAGAACCCCAAAAGGAAAAAACAAAACTCCGTTAAAGGCATCCTATGGCCTTATATTCCAGTTTGGAAAATGAATATCCACTATAATCGGTGCATGCAAAGTCAATAGCTAAGGAGGTTTATAAATGGAGGAGATATCAAGTTGAGTTAAAAACTTAATCCACTTTGTTCTGATAGCATAGCTTTCTTTATTCTCACATCACAAGGATCTTTGTACTAAGGAGAAAAAAAATTATAAAGATAGAATAAGTAAAAATTGGCTCAAAAGGAATAACTCAACAAAAAATATGCACAAATATATAGCCATTATGCTAAAGTCAAAAAAATTGAAGTTGAAAATATATATTTTTTAATTTTATGAGCTAACAATATCAACCTTAGTTTTCTAAACTTTCTAAAGATTCCTCATAGAATACAGGTTATTCATTATGTGATACAAGTATTCTTAATTTATTAGTATCAAAAACTTCAAATATTTTTTTGGACTGAAATATGAATCAATTTTATTCAACATTTGTAAACATGTTTATGATAAATAAGAAAAGCACAATTTTCTATAAACTGTATAAAATAAACCCATATCTTGAAGAAAATGAGAAGTTTGCTTTATATAGTGCTATATTCAACATAAACTATTTTCAAAAAAAAAAAAATCCTGAGTTTTTATAATACATGCTAATATAAAGTTGATTACCTCTGTTCACTTGAGGAGACTTTCCAGACGGCCTGGATCTTCTGGATTCCTTATGTTAGGACAATATGTATATATGAATGAAATTACATGAAAATGTAAAAGGAGTGTTTGAAATATCACAATGCCACATTTCAAATGGTATTAAAATAACCATGTAATGATTGATAAAAAAAAATTGATATTGTAAAACTTAAACGTCAAGCATATACACAAGATTAAATACCATCAGCAAAAACAACATATAGATGCTCAATGCCCAGTGGACTTAGATGGTTGGATAAACAGATGAATGGATAGATGGGTGATTGACTGTTGGAGAAGACATCATAACTTACATAATATTTGAGCTGAATCTTCTGAAAATACAGAATAAAATGATGTTTCCTCTTCTATACTCTTTCCTAGGTTTTTTTTGGCTTTTTAAAATTTATTTATTTTATTTATTTATTTTTGGCTGCATTGGATCTTTGTTGCTGAATGTGGGCTTTCTCTAGTTGCTGTGAGCGGGGGCTACTCTTCATTATGGTGTGCAGGCTTCTCATTGCAGTGGCTTCTGTTTTAGAGCACGAGCTCTAGGCACGTGGGCTTCAGTAGTTGTGGCTTGCGAGCTCTAGAGTGCAGGCTCAGTAGTTGTGGCCCACGGGCTTAGTTGCTCCATGGCATGTGGGATCTTCCTAGACCAGGGCTCGAACCTGTGTCCCCTGCATTGGCAGGCAGATTCTTAACACTGCACCACCAGGGAAGCCCCCTCTCCTAGTTTTAACAAAACTATTATTTCTCTGGTGTCCCATGACAGAACTTTGTAAATCATCCTTATTTTTCTCTATCCCTGTCTAATCCATTTCAGTCACTTCATGATATCAGTATAATACATGAATAATAAAAGCAAGAAAGTATATATGAGTGGAACTAAGTATTTGCTAAGATTAGTTTATTCAACATGACCCAGTTTTATGTAATAATAATTATGTAAAATTCTTAAGGTATCTTATAGTGGATGATAGGATTTGATACAAGCAGGGCTTCTGGAAATTTAGTCCTAATGAAAATTCACTCTAATTTACAGTATATACAGTGACAATGACAAGGGCTGTCCTTAATATCTTGAACCTAAGACCTCTGGGCCTACAAATATATTTTTAATTGTCTAGTTTACTCTTATGTACCTTATTACTGCAATTAAATGTGTTAGTTGGTAGATTATTATTATTATTGTTGTTGCTTTTATATAGAAATTAACCATGAAATTAATTTCATTTTTGCTATTTATGATGCCACTAGTCCATATTGTCCTATGTCAGAAAATATATCCTATACTCTTATTTTTGTCAATTACTAAATGAAATTAAATAAATCATTTAAATTTTTGAGTAATTTCTCTCTGCAAAATTAGGTGGCTAGATTAGGTAATCACTATAGATGTTTTGAGCTTTAATATTGTTTACTAAAAAAAGAAAAATGGCAGATAAATACTTTCCTACATCATGCTAATACTTAATTCCTAAAAAGAGCTTTTCCATAAATTAGCTATTGGATTTCCTATTATAGAATATTAAATGGATTTTTATCCCTCCCAGATTTAGAATCTTCTAGTTCCTTCACTTGTATATTCATATTTTAGCTGAAATGATCTCTTGCACCTATAGATTTCAACAATGGTACTGTAAAACCATTAGCTATTTTTAAATTGCCCTCAAATTTTATACTTCTTTTTTACTTTGTCCATGTTCCGAAGGTAAATTCTATATCCAAAACAATAAGAACAGGAGATATGTGAAGACAAATACAGGGCTCCCTATTTTTTCTTCTACTTTGCACATCAATGAAAATCTGAAAACTGACACAGAGCAAAGGAATGCTAAGAAACACAATACCTCTCCTTGAATCAAGATGTCTCCTTTGGGGGAGAGATTGCATAACTTTGGCACCAGTAGTATTCATTCAGACTGATCTAATAACAGAAATGTTTATAAAGTTGACAATATAACAAAGAAATGGAGGTGAATATATGTGTTAAGCATTGGGTGTATGTGTGTTTCCTTTGTTAAAGATCTGTGCATTTCAAAGTTTTGTTCTCCTGTTCTTACATTTTCCCCTAGAGCTCAGAGATAAGTAATGGTACTGCTTTAAATTGTGCAGAATAAAAGCAGTTCACACCTCACCCATAGTTCACCCTCACTGACAGGAACATGTGATCATACAATCCTATCAGTCTATCATATTTTCCATTAATGGAAAAGAAAATATATTTAATGTGGGAGTTGATATTCATATATGGATAGTTGAATAAAGGGAAGATTTCAGTGTGTCTTAAGCAGGCTACTTAATATATATTTTGTTAGATAATAATACCCCCAGGTTGCACTATCCCTAGTTTTACAATATTTGAGGTTCTGTCTTTATCTCCATGAAAACTTTTCAGTTGTAGCTGAAGAGCTAAAACAGAAATGAATATCCAAATATATGTCCCTCACATGTCCTATTTTTAGAAAGTATAGAGTTTTTCATTATTTCACCTTGGTTATGTAAGTCATAATCATATAATCTTTTCTTACAGAGAGAATTGGATTTTTCAAGTATCAAAAAATAAAAGGAAAGCATAAAATAAGACATATTGATGATATTAACTGTATATTAACCTGGATCTCCTTGAAAGCACAACTAGAATAAAAAACTTAGTGTCAATGATTGATTTGGAAAATGATCCCTGAGTGCAAAAATTGGAAGTCAGATGAATGGACCAAGGAAAGAAGGAAAATTAATCCAAGAAGCATCTTCAAGGTGACCACTGCTAAGGATGACAGGTTTACATGCTCACTGACTCCTTTTGACGAGCTAGAGTTCATTTTCTGATTTTGAGCATAAAAGATTAAAGAAAATCATTTATATTTTTAAGGAGAAATCTAAGCTTCAAAGTGTTTTTTAAGACTCTTGTTAAATTTCTAGAGATTTTAAGTCTCCAAATTAAATGCATTCCTGGGTCCTTCAACAAGTAGTAGACTCTTAAGAGTTTGCCACTGACTCTAAGGCACACCTTGGGAAGAAAAATAGGTCAAAAGTGGTTTCAAATGAAAATATTTCCCACAATGGTCTCTCTAATCAAGGATGAGTCCAGAAAGGCTAATTCATTTTGTGTCATAATAGCCTGCACTCCTGAAAGTCCAATCCTAAATTCTCGTGTATTCAACTCTGCTTACACAGGTATAACAACGAAAACAAAAAGTAGAATAACAAAGTACCCTTGGAAAAACAAATCAGGCACAAATGGCAAGGGGGCGGGGGACAGTTTATACCAGCATTTCCCTTTTAGCAACGTTTACTTGCCATCAACACAAGCCTGAACAGAGACTCCACAAACTGAAATTAAATTCTGCCAAGATCACTGGGAATGCCAGGGGTTTGACCAGAGAGCATCAAGGGAAGCTCCATAGCTTCCCACTGACTTTGGAAAGCTTCAAGGTCAACATCTGGACTTCAGGCCATTTCTGAAATCAGAATTAAGAAAGTGAACCTCCTCTCTCCCAAATCTGCTGCCCACAGATAAAAGTAGGAAGCAGTTATCTTCAAGCTGCTACCCCCAAATGGTCAAGATTGGCCCTGCTGTGCTGAGTTTCCCTTTGCCTAGGTGTGCATGCGTGATTATAACAGAAATCACCTTCCATGGCATTAGAGAAGTCCCTAAAAGAGGAAGTGAAGGGACTTCTCTGGCGGTCCAGTGGTTAAGACTTTGCTTTCCAATGCGGGATGTGTAGGTTCCATCCCTGGTCCGGGAGATAAGATCTCACATTCCTTGTGGCCAAAAAGCCGAAACATAAAACAGAAGCAATATTGTAACAAATTCTATAAAGACTTTAAAAAATGTTTCACATCAAAAAATTTTTTGAAAAAAAGAAGTTTTTTTTTTTTTTTTTTTAAAGAAGGAAGTGAAAGTTCTATAGCAAGATTTGGGTCAGGAGGCTGACCAGATATACTTGAACAAGACTTGCTCAGAGTCATCATGAAATGGTTACTGATGGAAGAGCTCTAGATAGAGTTGGAGCCAAAAGATTCTATCGTGGCACACAAATTATTCCCCATAGGACTTGTCATCATGAGTGCTGCTCTATTGGAGTGTCAACTAAAGCAGAACTAATGCCGTAAATTACTTTGGTTAAAAAAATATGATTTTTATATCCATATTACTGAGGTAAAATCTACTGGAACTGAAAATAAAATATAAAATAATTTTTATTTTTCATGATCTTACCTCTACCATTTTAGAGTTTCTATCTTGTTCTAAAAGGAAAAATTACCATGTTAATTGAGGTATGTCAATAAAAGTGGCAAGGGAAATTGGGAAAAAGCATTTTTAGCTGAAACTGAACATACAGCCACCAGGAAAATATCACCACTTAAGGGTATATTGGAAATAAAATTGTGTCGAGATTTATTAGGAGTAATAAAGCAGATATTACTGTGGGAAAATGAAATTATGAAAGCCAAAAGTTGTTTTCTGACCAAAGATTATAGTTTACTTATAGTCTAGATGTTCTAATATCAAATAGTCTATGAAATGACTGACCTTTAATATAATATTTGTTAGTTGGAAAAACTAGTTTTCTTTTCAGAAAAATTCACACATTCAATTTACAGAGTTCTCAATGCAGTTGTTTTTTAGTAGAAAAATGCACACCCTTTAGCTGTTTATGGTTGAATTAACTATTAAGACTTGTATTTTTTTAAAAAAAGTTATAAGTTAATTAACCTAAAAAATGAACACAGAAAAAGCAGGATGTATCCACAGGTGGCAAATCATTTCAACTGTGAGGGAAATGGGAAAGTAAAAGTGATAGCCAGCTGTTCAAAGCAGTGAAAATTTTACCCAGAAAACTGGAACATGAAATCCAAGCTAAAACTTAATGCAATCCCTTCAAGACAGCAGATGCTCAAGGTGGAATAAAAGGGGGACAATTTGTTGTAGAAAATTACATTGATATTATGATCTATGATCCAGACGTCAAAGATCTCTATTAATCAATAGTCCAATATTACAACTACAATTTGATTGCACTGGCAAAGAAAATGAAGATTTCGTATTAAAAATGCATAGTAAAACCATCTGGAATGAGACCCTATTAGTGCACCATCCACCCTTAGGCAGATGCTTGACAAACGCTGCCGAAAATAACGAGACCAGGTGTATTAAAAAATAAAACAATTAATCACAGACCTCTCTCAGAATAAAGCACTTTCGGATGTTTCATGGAGAATATAAAGAGAAGATAGAGATTTTAGATCTATTTAATAACAGATAAAGGCTGTTAAAAGATAAAACAAATCCATAGAAAAATATAGAATTAATTTTACCATTGATAAATATATTAGATGAACCATAGTAAACAGCAAATGCCCACAATATCAAAGCAATAAGGAGACTTCATTAATTAGCAGGTCTTACAGCAGGGGGTGGAATTATTTAAACTAATATAAATTACCTTCTCAGGTATTGCTATAAAATTGAATATGATGTAATTCAGCAAATTAAACACCATGTTTGCTCTTTTATTTATATTTTTCCTCTTTTTAAAATTATCTTCAGTTGTTTTTTAGTAAGATATTAGACTTTAATTAGGGTTTTACACATATTTACATATCAATGGGAATGCTGGAAAAAAGCCACTAATAGTACTATCTTAAAAAAAGGGAATCACATATTAGTGTTTTCCCTTCATAGGTTTTCCTGAATTTTAATAGTTATTTAATTTGATTTTTGACCCTCATGAGATATTCTATCTGAATGTGAGAAATTCACAAAAAAATATTTTTTGACCTCATATCTCTTAAGAATTATGTTATATATACATTGAACATCAGAGGGCTGACTTAGACTTAATTATTTCACCACTTCTCTTAAAACAAGGAAATCTTGAAACTGTATAAGCCTTTGATTTTTACTTATAATATGTATTTCATATATGTACATTATAAACCTCAGAATACAGTGCTATAAGTTTGTCTTAAAACCATATTTTCAGAAAAATCAAGGGAAAATACTCTTTTATATTTCACCCGTATTAGTATTTCCAATGTGTCTTGACTACCTGTTTCTTTTGTTTGCATTTCACATCAGGCCAAAAATTTACTGTAGCATTCCTTGTATTGCGTGTCCATTGGTGAAAAAAAAAAAAAAAATCTTTTTCTTTCTTTATTCTGAAATGAGGTTTTTTTTCATTCCAAATGTCTTTATTTAGTATATTTATAGTATATTTTTGCCTGATTTAGAATACTAGGTTAACCTTTTTTCAGCATTTAAAATAGTTTTCTTACTGCCTTTGGCCTCCATTTTTCTGAATAGTTAGAAAATTGGCCATCCCGTTTTCTGAATATTCAATCAAGTTCCATAATATTTGTGCAATGTGTCATTTTTCTCTGGCTTCTTTCAAGTTATTCACTTTATCTTTCTTAGCTATTTGGTTGTGATGTACTTAAGTGGCTATTTTGTTTTTATTCTTCCAGATTGGTGTTCTCAGAGGTTCTAAATTTCTAACTTTATGTAAATGTATGTCTTTTCCCAAACAGCTACGATGTTTTCACTTTTTTTTTTTTTTTTGTTTTCTGTACCACTCTCCTCTTTCCATAGGAGCTACAATACACATACAGTAGACATTTTGATACTGCCCAAGAGATCCCTGAGACAATTTTTTTCTCAATAATCTTTCTCTTTTTTTAAAAAAATAGATGATTTCTATTGATCAAGTTTTAAGCTGTCTCTTTCCTTTGCCATTTCTACTTTATTCACAAGGCTATTTAGTGAACATCTTATTTTATATACTGCATTTTTACATCTAGAAATTATTTTTTTTTCTTTGCTGAGAATCCTTATCTTTTTATTCATTATCATAATATTTTCTCTACATCCTTGAGCTTATATGTATTAACTGTTTTAAAACTCTTTTCTGATAGTTACAACTTCTGGGTTATTTCAGGCTTGTTCTCTGGTTATCTTTTCTCTTGAGAATGTTTCTTCTTTTCCTGTTTCTTCAACACTGTGAATAATTTGATATATTGTAGAAATTGTGGATTCTGTCACATTCCTCTAAAGAATATTACATTTTTAAGGGGCAATTATTCTGCCTGGGTTCATACTATAAATTCTATTACTTTAACAACCAGTGGTAGTCCAAATTTCAATTTGTTTGATTTTTTTTTAAATTTAGCTTGCCTTCATGAAATCTGGATCACATATATGTAATTTAGAGAGCATCAATGGAGTGAGCAGAGATTACACACAGAAATTATGACTGAATTTTTTGACTTTCCTCACTTTTCAGAAATTGTGATCTAAACCCTGTTCTCTGTTTTTTCAGGACAATATTGCATGGTTTTCAACTACTCTTTGTTGTACAAACTCTGACTAAAAAATATAAAAATAAGCTGCAAACATATTTGGGAACTGCTACAGTGTTCATGATGAATTGTTTATATCAGGCCTCAATGCCTTTTAGTTAATACAATGTGTGTTGCTTCTTCTATGTCTTTGCTGCTGCCAATATCTGGAATCCAGAACAACCATACCTCATATCTCAACTTTTGTATATCCAGGCACACAGTCATTTATTCCATTAACTACTATTCATATTTCAGATCACAGTACAGTTGCCTCTGTCTCTGGGAATATTTTGTTGACAGGGCTGAAGTGGTCAGTTTTCATTAAATTGAAGTGATCAATTCAATTTTCTAGATTGAATGCTCTATAATCATTGAATAAATTCATAAATGAGAGAAAAACTGGAGAATTACTAAAAGCATGAATAGAATAACTGTATGAATGAGTAAATAATCTTTAATGAACATCAAGGTTGTTTCTTCAAAGTGGAACACTTTTCTCAAGTTCCTATATATCCACTTCAGCTGCAGCTTAAATCTCATATTATTAAGCCTCAATACTTGTATTTGATTGATATAAATATATAAATGAATGAGTAAATAAAGTCATTATAAGGAATTGTCTTTACTTTTGTTTTTAGAGTAGAAAAGTGTCTTGGTTAATGGTGAAAATGAAGGGAGGAAAAAGAAAACCTCAATAAAATCAAGAAAAATGCATAAAATTGGAAAATAAATGTAAAAAATAATTTAATTATTTTTTTACATTTATTTAAAAAATAAATGTAAAAAATAATTTAATTTTTTTAAGAGAACTTTTATTTAAACTTTGGAGAAATTAAAAGCTTAAAATGTTATGATTGCTGTTCTCTTCTAGAATATCTTCCAATCTCTGTAAGCCCTTAGTGATTTCTCCCACCTCCCAGGACCCACAGAATTTAACAGCTGAACCATTCATTTACACTTTACATAAAATTATCTATGTATTGTAAGCACATATGTATTGTAAGTACTATTGATTGCAAAGGCTGTGGTTTATACTGTTTTGTAAGACAGTTCTACTACAATTTCCACAACATAATAGGTGTTCAAAGTTGTAAAATTAATTAGAATGAATTGTTAACATATTTATGAAAAGTCAAGGAAGACTCAAAGATGAAAGGAGAAATCAGATCTCCAGCTCCATATTAAATTCTAGCATTGCTTCCTTCATACTTTTATGCCATGAATTAATAAATTAAATTTCATATTGTAATGACCATAATTCCTTTCATTTAGGATGTAAATCAGATCATCCTTGAAAATATGCTAAATACGTTAACAATTCAACTAAATGCTAGAATGTTAATTTGTCTAACTAAATATTGCATGCACTTAGAAATTTTTGACCACAGGAACAGAAAACTTCTTCAACTTTCAAGCAGTTCTATGTTTTTAAAAATGACCTAAAAGAGAGTTAGAATGTAATGAGTTACAATATCTTGCTGTCTAGTCTTGTTGGCATTTTAATGATTTAATATCCAACTGTTTAAATAAAACAATAGAGGTAGAAAATAATTTTAGTTAATTCTCTGATGCATTTTATTTTTAATTCTCATAGCTCAGGGATAAGACCATTTGTGCTATATTAGCTGGGTGCAAGATTTTTAAAAGCCAAGAATTTCCTTAAGCCTGAATATACAGGTGCTATGACTCATGCAGTGGGGAGTTAACAAAACATTAGTATAACTGCATAATCTAACTCTTAGAGAAGCAAAGATTGTCTACTGCAAGAATTGGGTTTTGTGTTCATGACTGATGAGATTGTTGTATTAAGTGAAAGAAAAGGCCTCCCTGGTGGCACACATATGCTAGTTGCTGATAAGATGTTTCCTGGTTGCGTTATTTTTATGCTATCTGCTTTTAATAGACTTCTTTTCTATTTTCTTTTCTGACCACTTAGTTATTCATGACTGTTTGTTAGTATCTTGATGCGAGGGCATTTATAGGAATGCAAAACCAAATAATTTGCTTGCGGAAATTATTGTGCTTTATAGAGTTACATACTCATTTTATCTTTATTCATTATCATGGATTTCTATCAATAGTTGAAAGTTACAAGACCCCTGAAAAATCTTTCAAATAACAATTTTTAATGGATAAAACATATTGTAAAAAGGCTAAAGATCTATTAATTTTCTCTTTAGTGTTTCATTTTTAAATGATCTTTAGCATTTTTCATTAGTGATTTTATTAACTACTTTAGGATTAAATTCCTTTGAAAATCATCATAACCTCCACAATATCTAGATGTCTTTGTGTAACATAGACTAAGTTTTTACAACATCACACAAGTTTATTCTGATGAATGAGACTAAGGCGGGTAATAGAAACTTGTTCTTAATTGCTCAATTGAGATGATTACAAACTGTCAGAAATAATATTAAAAATAAGATTTAAATTCACAACTCAAATATTCTATAAATAAGCCCACATTCACTCAAGGAATATACAATGTGTGCAGATCAATTTGTTCATTTCTATGAGAAAGTAAATAAACTACAGCTTCACACAGCCTATTCTATGTAGAATGCTGAGCATGTACTCATAACAGAAGGTAAATATGTGGAATTTCTGCCTGCAAGAATTCTCCAGGATCCTTTGTCCTCAGATGCATATTCAGCCCCTATAGACAGCTTCCTATACAAAATCATTATCAGTGAAAGTCAGTAAGTACTTTGTTTAGTGGTTACATGGATCCAAACACTGTCTTTGAATTCAGAGATAGGTAAGACCATTGTATCTCCAGGTGCTCATAGTCTTTGGAGAGGTGTAGGAATATAGCAGGTGGTTCTATAAAATATAGTAAGATGTAAAGTACATCTTTACATCCTAAAATCCTATAGGAATATAGGGGATGAACCTCTGCTGTGTTTGTAACTACAATTTGTAATATAAAAGGAACCATTCCTTTAGACTATGAGCCACAAGTGGGAAGTATATTGCCTGAAGACATTGCAGGTGCCCTGATGAGGCAGATGTTTTTCTAAGTAAAAATATTAGCAATCTTTTATCAAATTTATTACATGTTCAATTGCTTGTCTCCACCAGGTTTTTGAATATGCAGCCATTGCTTTAAACCTTGACTATCTTGTCTGAGTTCCCAACAGCAAACAGATTGCACACTTAAATTAGGGCAATTCAAGTTGGGCTTAAAGGTATAAGTAGCACGTAGGGAAATAAAAAAAAACTAATAACATCTTGACTACTACCTTCCAAGCTATGAGGAGTGGGAGGGGGAAAACTTGAGCAGGTTGGAGATTTTTGCATGGAGAGGACTGCATTGACAGGAATGTAGCCAAAAGCTGGAAAACAAGAGACTATTGTTTTAGTCTATACAATTCTGCTTTCTGGAAAAGACAACAGTGTATAAAATGTTATCTAAAAGTGTTAAAAGGATAACTAGTAAAATGAGTAAAACTATAATGAGGTGGATAGACCTAGAGTCTGTCATACAGAGTGAAGTAATTCAGAAAGAGAAAGACAAATACCGTATGCTAATACATATATATGGAATTTAAGAGAAAAAAATGTCATGAAGAACCTAGGGGTAAGACAGGAATAAAGACACAGACCTAGAGAACAGACTTGAGGATATGGGGAGGAGGAAGGATGAGCTGTGACAAAGCGAGAGAGAGGCATGGACATATATACACTACCAAACGTAAGGTAGATAGCTAGTGGGAAGCAGCCACATAGCACAGGGAGATCAGCTCGGTGCTTTGTGACCACCTGGAGGGGTGGGATAGGGAGGGTGGTAGGGAGGGAGACGCAAGAGGGAAGAGATATGGGAACATATGTATCACTGATTCACTTTGTTATAAAGCAGAAACTAACACACCATTGTAAAGCAATTATACCCCAATAAAGATGTTAAAAAAAACCAAAACTATAATTAACTAAGGAAAACGTTTTCCTAACACCATTTACTGAAGAGACTATCCTTTTTCCATTGTATATTCCTGGCTCCTTTGTCAAAAATTAATTGACCATACATGCATGGATTTAATTTGGGACTCTCTACTGTTTTAATTGAAATTTTAAAAAAAATAAAAAAATAAAATTCCAATTATTAAGATGATTTTTATAGAGATCGTATGAATGGTATTTTAGAGCAATAAAACTGTTGTATGAGATTTTTTTTTGAGATTTTTTAAATTAAAAAATAAAGGTAAGTGAATCTATGTAATTGATGATTCTCTAGTGTGCATCTGAAGACTTGGAATCTTTTTGGTTTCTGGAAACCCTGTCTGGAATTAAAAAATTAAACAAGGTAGTGGTTTATTTCTCTCTTTGAAAGAGACTTGAGGTAGGCACATCACAGCAACCCAATCTTCTATTTGATATCAACCATCCATAGAAATGGTTTCAATCTTTAGCATCACTTCATGATTTGAAATGGTCAGTTCTGTTTAAAGAAACTTTCATAAAAACTCAGTAATCAAATTATTTTTATATTCTCTTGCTAGAATTTATCATCTTGATGCCATCTATCTTCAAAGGAGAATAAGAAAGCATATTTTATTTGAGGCTGTTTTTGCCTTGCATAAAATCAAGGTTCTGATTAAGGAAGAGAGGAGAATTGATGTTTGTTAGGCAAATAATCACCCCAAGATGTTCAACTATAAAATATAGGTATTTGCATAATCTAAATATTCCTTAATTTTGGTATGGAAGGGTAATTTACTTTCTATTCATATAGCTAATAAATTTATAAGACTTTTTTCCAAGAAGTTTTTTTATCCTACCAGTTCTATTTTATTCTTTTGAATTTTTCCTTCTCTTCTAGCATAAATAAAATTGAATTATTGTGGATGAATTTAGTAAATTGAATTATTTATTCAATATCACTGGTGCATTTCTGTGATAACTATGCTAAAATTCAGAAGTATAACAACTAAGTTTAAAAAACATAAATGTCTTCATATTTTATCAGAACTGTAAATACATTGACTTATGATTTCACTGATGTCAAAGAAATTGTGAATGAAATACCCAGAATATTACATAGCATAAAAGGCTACATTACCATTGGTGACCTTCTTTGATATAGCTTGTGGAAAACCAGTTCTTCATCCTTAAGGAAACACAAAATTATAAAATTTATTGACTACAATACATAAACACAGGAGACATGTACACTGGCATTTGATTATTGTTGCTTAACAAAAAAAATTAAATAAAAGAACTGATTATGTATTTTTACAAGGAGAAATGTAGTAAGGTTTACCATTTTAGCTATGCAAACACTGACAATATTGAGTTATAATATACTTGATTTCACACTAAATTTCAAATTCCAGTGTTACATTATTTTATCAATAGCACAAGTTTTGTTTTAAATAATACGGTATTCTGTTTGATATTTACACATAGACACTTTGTTCTCCATTCCATAGATCAACACTTTTAAATATGAGTGAAAATATCAGTGCAGGCACATGCATGCTATATCTTTCATAAGACTACAAAAAACTTTTCTGCACATATATGGCAAACTTCCCTAAGGCTGTTAATATGAGGCAGATTTAATTGCATCCAGTGAAGTATATTTCATATTTGTTATTCATATGGTATACTTAAGTACCTTGTATGCCGAGAAACTGCATTAATAGGTAACAGCCACAAATAATGTAAAAATTATAATTGGGTTAAAATAAACTGTATGCACTTGCTTTTAGTCTTTTAATTCATGCAGGTAATTTTCTTTAAAAATTACAGATCAATGATGAATAACTTTACCTACACTACTGTAACCCATTTTTGTTATTATTTGACCATTTTCTTATGGTACATCCATCTTTATTATTATTTTTTTTACTCAGTACCAATTTTTTATTTAAGTATAATTAACATATAACATTATATTAGTTTCAGATATATAATATAATTAATGGGTATTTGTATATGTTGCAAAAAAGATCACAATAAGTCTACTTACCATCCTTCCATCTTCACAGATGATACAGATTTTTTCTTGTGGTGAGAACTTTGAAGGTTGACCCTCTTAGCATTTTTCAACTGTGCAATGCAGCAAGATTAACTACATTCATCATTTTTAAAGGCAAATCAAAACTGCAATGAGGTATCACCTCACACTGGACAGAATGGCTACCATCAAACAATAAATGCTGGAGAGGGTGTGGAGAAAAGGGAACACTCTTACACAGTTGGTGGGAATGTAAATTGGTACAGCCATTATGGAGAACAGCATGGAGGTTCCTTAAAAAAACTAAAAATAGAGCTACCATATGATCCAGCAATCCCACTCCTGGGCATATATCCAGAGAAAACCATAATTCAGAAATATACCTGCACCCCAATATTCATTGCAGTACTATTTACAAAAGCCAAGACATGGAAGCAACCTAAACCTCCATCCACAGAGGAAAGGATAAAGAAGATGTAGTACATATTGACAATGAACTATTACTTAGCCATAAAAAAGAATGAAATAATGCCATTTGCAGCAACGTGGATGGACCTAGAGATTATCATACTAAGTAAAGTAAGTCAGACAGAGAAAGACAAATAACATACGATATCACTCATATATGGAATCTAATTTTAAAAAAATGATATAAATGATTATTTATTTAGAGAACAGAAACAGACTTACAGATTTTGAAAACAAACTTATGGTTACCAAAGGGGAAATATTGGGGGGAAATAAATTAGGAGCTTGGGATTAACATACACACACTACTATATATAAAATATATAACTAACGGTGACCTACTGTATAGCACAGGGAACTCTACTCAATATTCTGTAATAACCTATATGGGAAAAGAACCTGAAAAAGAATGAATATACATATGTGTATAACTGTATCACTAAGCTGCACACCTGAAACTAACACAACATTGTAAATCAACAATACTCCAATAAAATTAATTTTAAAAATGTTACATCCATTTTAGACTGGTGCTTGGTCTCCACTACCGAGAGGAGCTAGAAATGGTGGTATCAACTAGCTCTGCTTCTCTGGCACCAGAAACATATGTGTCAGTTTCTTTGTTGAATTCGGGTTAGTAAAAAATAAAGAGAAGATAGTTAGTGCTGTTCCAGTGGCAGTAGTGGTGACTTACAGGTTGGATTTTGACTGCAGAAACATAAGTGGTAGACAGCATCATCTAGCATTTCTTGCTGGCAGCAACTGTTTTCTTTTCAGACCAGGAAAGCTTAGGCTCAAACCTAGTCTTCTAGCATTCTCCACAATTCTGAGATTAACATTTTACACCTTTTGTGCTTTATCTTCCAGAATCAGTTTCTGTTAATCATACCACAGAATATAACTTATTTAAAACACTTGCATTTTGTGGTAAATCACAGTATATCATCTAAAACACAAATAAACATATTGAAGAAAATTTCTAAGTATTTATATTCATAGGTGTAGTAATCTATTCAAACTCATCCATTTTTTAATCCAGATGAGTCACACATGTTTTTACAGCTCTTTCTGAATTTATTTAGAATTACTTAGCACTGCTATATCATCTTTTCATCCATGGATTTCTGGGAAAATATATTGTGAGAATGGAAAGGAAGATTTTTTTGTGGAGATAATATATGAAAAAGCACATATTAAAATGTTGTTGTTACATATATACATGAGCTCAGGTGCATATATGTTTCCGTTCTTCAAATTTCTGCAGAATATAATTTGTCAGTGTAATCGAGGATTTAAAAAGTGGGGTTTAGGTTGGACAATGAGAATTCAAGACATATATACAGAACTGAAGCTTTTATTCTCTAGCAGGTTCATAGAATTAGGGGTTCTCCTACACTGAGCTTCCTGTCTACCAAGAGCTTCTCAGCCATTCCCCAAGATAAATGACTTTCTCTTGGCATATGTAAATCAAACAAATGTATAAGCATTACAATCCTTTGTTGCTGATCTTGGGACCTGGTATTTGACAAATAGATTTATAGACAATTTGACATTTGAATGTTGTAGGAAATCCTCATTTTATTCCACATCTCTTTCACATAGACTTGCTATAGTGTTTTCTTCTTTTCTCTTTTTAGGTCTATATCCCAAATTAGTTATGCAGGGACAGTATAGGAGAGCAAAACTTTAGGCTACTTCTTTGAGTTCTCCTGGATCTAAATTAACAAGATGCTACCATAAACATATTCAGGAACATACATTTCTATGGTGGAGAAAGATGTGTGCTAGGCTGTGGAAACAAAAGAAAGGAATATACCCGCCCCCCCCAATCCCCGCCAAAAAAAAGATGATTTTTTTGTAGAGTTTCAATCTTTAAAAGTTGAGTTCATAAAATTAGAGATGGAGATGTACTGAGTAGAGTAGATGGAAGAAAGCCTATCTGGGATATATTCCTAAAGAGCTTTTGGATTAAATAGCTCTACATTCCATTCCTGGCTCAGTAAACAGCTCAACCTTATAAATGTCCTCTCTTAACATTGGTGTGTTTTGCTTTCATAATCCACAAAAGAAACAAAAAGTCTGCCTAACAAGGTTGCTATGAGAATCAAGTAACACTCCATGTACGGATTACCTAATATATTGGATCTTTTTCTTGAAGGATTGGGATAGGTTATATCTTCTATTGTCAATGAAAATTCTACATTTTGTTGGACCATTGATGTCCATCCTGATCATGAGTATTTTGTCAATGGATGTGAGTGGCAATGACAATTATGTTTTGAGTAGAGGCTTTAAATGTGCGAGAAGTTTGGCTTCCACACTTACATGTCTGCCCTCCATGATGAGAACATGCCTAAGAACTAACTTTATCAATCTGGATCCTAGAGTGAGAGAGAGGTAGAGTGGACTTGAACCTGACCTGTAACATGGCACATAACCCAGCAGAGCCACAGATAACCTGTGGATCTAAGAAAATGATTAAAAACTTTTTATAAGGCTCTAAGATTTCATTTCATTTTTTGGTTGACTAATATAGGCACCAATAAACATTACATTTTTTCTTATCCAAGCTTCAGAAATTTCCTGAAGGCCAACTCCAGCAAAAAAATCCTTTACCTGCTTAAATTAAACTTGTGGAGTTTATTGTTCTACTGTGGAACAATGACTTGAATTTTGTCTCCTTGAAAACTCTGGAACTAGTGACTTATAACAAGCTTAAAAGGTAGCATCTGCTGCAGCTTGACTATATAAAGTAAGGCCTGATGAAAACGAAATATTAATATGCAGTTTATGTTAGATGCTGCTTCAGAGTTTCAGAAAAATGAACAGAAATCAAATGAGGGTGTCACATAATACACAGCAAGCAGAGAGCCAATTATGTAAATGAATGCCCAAGGTTAGCATGACACAATGCTTTTTAATTTGACTAATATTAAAATCAGCTTGTTCTTAATGTAATAGATGGCTATGACAACAGTTAAAGAGCACCAAATGTTTTTGTAATCCCCTGTCAAATTAAAAGTGCTGTTGTGAGTGACCTGCTATCCACAGTACAATACTTGAAAGGTACAAAATGTGCAATATTTCTTTGGCTTTACAAACATTAGACTAAAATGCTTCTGAGATGAAAGTCATAATGATCAGTGTACATCTACCTCCTTCAATTGAAAATGCACATCAGTGAACTCCAGTTACCACAGTGCATTTTCAAAGTAAGAGTTTCTCTCATTTAGCTGAATCATTTGAATTTAACAGATAAATCGCAGATACATTTTTCAAATTATATACATTTTATTCTTAACTCTATACAAAAAAAAAAATTCTTCAGCAGATTCTGCATTTCCCTTTTATTTTCCTCCTTACTAATCTACTTGTCCAGCTAGTACACTTTATAAAATTGCTCACAATGAATAGAGCTATAGATTTCATTCTCTATATAAAGTAAACGCACATGTATATATATTCATAAGGTGTATATGCAAATACATAAACAGACATGCAAAAACTAACCAGCCATACAATTTTCAATACTAAAAGAATACACTATTTGCAAAATCATTGCAACATTTAGCATATTTGAACTTTTAAATTTAAATTTGGTAGTGATAGTGTTTCATTTTGGGATGGTAATATCTTTATTTGTAATGTTCAGTGATTTATATCTGAAATTGATTTTTCTATAGAACTACAAGCGTAGAATTCTCATAAGCTATTGATTGTCTTCTAAGAAGAAATGACGAATCAATTTCACCTTGTCAGTGTTCTTTCTAACAAGTGTCAGAGTGTTTTTGTGCTAGCCTGAAATTTCCACCAGAAGAAAAAATAAAAACAAGATGGGGAAAAGGGGAGGTCTGGAGAAGATGGTAATATCTCACCTTTATATTTAAACCTTTATCTCTAGTTATAAATTTTTAAAATTAAACAAAAGTAATGCGACTGTTGCTTTAAATTAAACAAACCAATTGGATGTCTTTGAACCTGATGATGAGAACTGATAGTGGATATTTCAGACATCTTTTTCCAGTTCTTAAGAAAGGTGAGCTATTAATCATTTATTCCTCAGTTTCTATACTAGTGTTTTTGGAACTGGAGATTATAGTATCTGCATGTCCTATTTAAGAAAAGGAATATCAAATTTCTAATACAAAATTCTGTACAGAGCTTAGAAGTGGCTCATTCTGTGAAGGGCCCTGTAGTTTACAGTTCATTAATTTCTAGAAATCTTTTCTTATGTATAAAAAAATTGATGAAAAATCTGAACACATTATTAAATACTCTCTTCAAAAAAGAAAGCACTTCGAGGTATTAAGGTGTTGAGATTTACAAAACAAAGTTAAATATAAATTTTTTTTCAGAAAGAATATATTGATTCACCATCTTAAAATACTATTATTCCACCCAATTTTAGTTATAAAAATATTTCAAGTATAATCATTTTTTTTACTCAGAAAGATAGGGAAAATTAGTTGATAGTCACATAATTTCACCATTTTAAATCTCCATTTGTATTCCAATATATTATACAGGTTACAAATTTTTATTATTTTTTATATAAAAATCTATTAAAATGCTATACTCATGTTCTTCAAACTCTAAACAGGTTAATGAAAATTTAACATTTCAGTTAATGGTGTTCAAGATGGTGTATTAGTAATGGGAGCTCAAAGATTCACCCATAGGCACACTTCCCATTGAAAATCACATATTAAATTATGTAAATCAATTACATAGGTTTTATTTTTTAATCTTTATCAGATAAGATTTAAGCCTATTTGAGAGCTTTAGATAATTAGAAGAAACAGTGTTTCTCATTGTTGTAATAGACATGTAAATGATAATGTTTTGAAGTAAACACATTACTTACAAATTTTTACTTCAGCTAATATATGTGGAATAATTGAAATTCATAAATAGTAATGACTTTAAAAAATTGCTCACTATGAATAGAGCTATGGATTTCATTCTCTATATAAAGCGAATGCACATGTATATATATTCATAAGGTATATATGCAAATACATAAACAGACATGCAAAAAATAACAAGATTGTGCTTCTGTGATCACCTGTTTATTACTTAAATACAAAGGAATAGCTAGCCAATAAAATATCTAAATTACTTCTATTATTTTGTGCATTTGTTTTAAACAGAAAGTTAATAAAAGCTATAGAACTCTACTGTCAAATAAGATAACCATTAGCCACTTGTGGTTATTTAGGTTTAAATATCAAGTAATTAAATGAAGTCAAATTAAAAATTCAGTTCTTGAGCTCTACCAGCTACATTACATAGTCACATGTAGCTGATGGCTAACATATTTGGTAACATATAGAACATTTCCATCATTAAAGAATTTATTATTGTGTAGTGCTATTACAGAGGTGTCACAAAATTATCTTAGAAGTCATCTCCAAATCATCTGTTGGTGATCTCCTGCTAATGATTTGAAGATACCCCAGATACCACCAGCCCAATGTTTTACTTTTCTTTTTGGCTTTATCTTTATTTGCTATATGCTGCTGGTTTTGTTTATTTTAAAAATAGTTTTGCTATTTTAAAAGAGGTCAGTGATCAATGAAGTTGTACATTAACAAAGTTAAACATTTTTAGAACTGAAGTCTTCCTTTTTACTCAGATATTTCATTACAAAGTATTTTAAACATACAGAAACATTGAAATAATAACATGGTGAAAGCCCATATAAATGCTATCAATGTTTGAATACTCCTCCAGTAATTAAGAAAACCACAGACAGAAAATCATTAAAGATGTTAAATATTTGGACAATACTATCAATCAAATCCAATCATTGATATATATTTAACACACCCAACAACACAAGAATACACATTACTTGAAGTGTACAAAGTATGTTTACCAAGGTAAAACACAAATTTTGGGCCATAAGACACCCACAATAAATTTCAGAGGGTTGTAAATATACCAAATATGTTCTCTTATTATAATTACATTAAATTTTAATCAACAAAAAGCATACACCTAGAAAATTACCAAATATTTGAAAATTAAGCATGATACTTCTAAGAACCCAGAAGTCAAAGAACTTGAAAGATATTTCAAACCGAATATTAATAAAGCCACAACATATTAACATGTGTGGGATGAAGACAGTGCAGTGATTAGATGGAAATTTATAACTTTAAATGTCCACATTAGAAATAAGAACTATATAACATCATTTTTCTAAGCCTCAAAATTAATACACTAGGAAAATAAAAGAGCATATTAAAGCTACAGAAAGTGAAAAGAAGGGAGTGATAAGAGAAAAAAAGCAATCATATAGAACAAGGACAAATATTTCAGAAAGTTGAAGTCAAAAGTTTGGTCTTTAAAAATATTAATAAAATTGATAGACTATACCCCGAGCAATACTAATTCAGAAAACACAGGAAAAATAAAAATTAATATTACATTGTCTAACAACATAAAATTTAAAAATTAAGTGGAAACTATTATAAAATAATTTGCCTTACCAAAACAGAAAGAAGAAGAAATAAAAATCCAAACAGCATTCTTTACAGTTAAAAAATGATTTTTGATTGAAAATCTTTTCCCCAAATAAATCTTGAGGCATGAATGATTTCACTGGAAAAACTCTATCAAACTTCCGTTGCGGAGCACAGGCTCCGGACGCGCAGGCTCCGGACGCGCAGGCTCAGCGGCATGGCTCACGGGCTCAGCCGCTCCACGGCATGTGGGATCTTCCCAGACCGGGGCACGAACCCATGTCCCCTGCATCGGCAGGCGGACTCTCAACCACACCACCAGGGAAGCCCCAAACTCTTTAATAATAAATAACACCACTGTAATATATACACATACTTTCAGAAAAGAGAAGAAGGGGTTCTTAACAGTTTACTACAGGAAAGAAGTGTTATCAAATACAAAAATGGGATACTGACATTACAAGAAACACACACACTCACACACAGCGGCACACACAAACACACAAATATCTTTCACGAACATAGACACAAAAAGTCATAATAAATATTGGTTAAATCAAATCCAGCAATATATAAAAAGGTTGATATGCCCATGATCAATTGGAGTTTATCTTAATAGACCTTTTAACAAGTAAATCAATTTAGTAAGCACATAAACATTTTTCACCGGGGAAGCCATGCCCAGATCTTTCAGGAACATGAATCCATTGTTTATTCTTCAGCCCACAAGCTGTTGAGGTGAAGTCCTGTTAGCAGCAGTGGGATTTCACCCTTATTCCAGCTTTGTGATAACTATTTTACATCACACCATCAAGTCAGGTAGAGGAGAGCAAGAAGGTGAGTATTCTTGAACTCTTAGTTTCATTTATGTCTTCAGAGGTAATTGTTTCCTACTGGTTCAGTTCTGCATTGTTCTTATATCATTCCTGAAAGCTTAGCAATAACCCACTTCTCAGTCCTTCCAAAAGTTTTGTAGTCATTTAATTTATCGATTTCCTTTTTGGTGATACTACATTTGGGTGATTTTGTATTTCCTTAACAAAACTGTCTGATAGACTCATGTTGGTACTAGGTGAAAGCCAGATAATTCATACTTGTTTACACGCAATACAAATGAGTTAATATGTTTTGACAGTTTTTTGTTGGGATTATTATTTTAATGATTTCATATTTATTTTCTGAATGTTTGCCATGTTATAATGCATTTATGCCATAAGAACGTTAATATTTTGTGGAAATTTCTAGGAATGTTAGAATATTTTGAAAGATTTTATTATTTTTATTTCAGTATATCTAGATTTAAAATTTGCAAGACATTTAACACTACTGTTATTACAGTCTTGTGATCTTTGTATTCAAGATTTTCAAGGTTGCTCAAGTTTCCCATCCTCCATCTAATGCATGGGTTTGCTTGCTTAAAATCTGAAAGGGAAGGTGGTGGTGACATAATGAGAAAGGAATTTCATTGAATATAAATATAAAATATAAATAATTATATATAAATATAATTTCTATACTTCTCATTTGAAGTATAGATGACTTCTCATCACAGTCTGTTTTTGTGCCACTGGCATGCCCTATTCATATTACCTAAGTGTCATTGTCTTTTTTTACATTCTTCCTGAGACCACTTAACTTTTCTGCCTCCTACCTTTTTGCTTCTGGTCTGCTGACATAGTTTTATTCATGTGATGTTAGATCTCTATAGTTAACCTAAAACCTTAAATATAAGCCTAAAAAGAAATTTTCTGCTTTAAAAATTAAATAATGACCTCTTATTTAACCTGGTCAATCTTGGTTTACATTTATGATTCAAGCATATTTATTTAGGGTGATTAATTATGTTTTCAATATTGCTGTGGGTTTTAATGATAAGTTTTATGGTGTCCCTACTTATAATATTTCACATAATCTAGAACTTACCCACCTCTCCAAACTCTTCTTTTATATGCATTTGTTCATGCACATAGTTCCATTTATTCATTCAGGCCTACTTTATTTTTTCCAAAACATTAAGATCATTGCTGACAATCTATTTTCAAATATTTGGCATTCTGTGCCTGCATTCCACACACTTCATATCTTATCATCCTAATTAGGCTCATCCTTTAGGTCTTATCTTATATGTGAGTGCCACAGACAGGCCTTCTTCACTTACTAATTATAATTTGATCACTGCATATTTCTCTTTTATAACACTCTGTGTATTTTGTCTCAACTAATAATTGCATATTTATTCTTCATTAATTTATTTTCTCTAGTACTTTGTAAATTTTAGACTGGCAAAAAAAAAAAGCAAACATAACTATTTTGTATATAACTGTTTACATAGCACCCAGAGGAGTTCCTGGAATATACAAGTATTCAGTAAAGAAATGAAAGTTTACACTGTAACAAAAATGACCACCCAGATAATGTGACCCTCAGGACTTCACCCACAAAAAGTTATGCATTTAAAATTAATTCATAATAATCTGCTTATATGTCAATTATTGAAAATGACTTCATAGGAATAATGAAAATATTAAAAATTCTCTTAAGCTTTATATGTTTTTAAAGCTTTGTGTGAGAAGATAACAAGAGGGAAGACAATGCCATAATCATATATTTATGCCATTGTCCAAAATTCTATATTTGTGATTATTACTGCTTTTATTTTGATATAGTGGAAGTGTTATTACTCTTTATTTAACATTGTGTTGCATGATGTCTATGAAATTGTGAGACTTAAGAAATAAGCTGAATCATTCAAACTAGTTTTACATTTTTTCATTAGTAAAGTTAATGATTTTCTACTGACATTGTCATTGTTTAAAACACCTTTATGATTTATTATGAGACACTTTCGTGTAAGAACATTCACTACTTTTTAGTTATATTTTTAGGCAATTAATTCAAAAGAAGATATTAAAAATTCTCATTGAACAATGGATCAATTCTAAACAAGATTATGATTGTAGCAGATGGCTTTTATGTTGTTTTCTTTCTTTCTTCACTCCTTATTCACAGGCCCAGTTTATTCATTATTTAATTAACATAAATTGATGCATATTATATGTCAAAATAGTTACAGGTTCTGGGGATAGAGCACTGCATATTGAAGCTTATTCTTTTCATGATGATTACATTCTAGCAGAGAGAGACAGACAATACACAAGTGAGTAAAATACAGAAAATGTTAGGTGGTGACAAGTACCATGGAAAAAAACTCATCTGAAAAAGGTAATAAATAATATTGATGGTTAAGAAACAGAGTGTCCTTTTAAATTCTGTGACTGGGGAGGGAAGGTTCTGTAGAGAATATTAAACCCCAGCAAAGACTGAAGGAAGTGAGAGATCAGCCATGCAGATACATACGGGAAATGTGTTCCATACTAAGGGTTCACCAAGTTCAGCACTTTTTATAGGGTATGCCTGCTCCATTCAAGGGAAAACAGAGTGTACTGTGTCTGGAATTGAGTGAACAGGGGAAGAAAGTATTAGGAAATGAGACCAGAATGGTAAACATGGGCTAAATTATGTAGGGCCTAATATGGTTTTTTTACTACGCTCAGTAAAATGTAAAGCCATTGCAAGAAATTAAGCAATAAGTTACATTATATAATTAAGTTTTCTAAAAAGACCCTTCTGACCACCCTGTTCATATATGGTTAATAGTTAAATCATGATGAGGACACAAGGGCTAAAACTGATTATTGGACTTAGCAACATGGAGATCTTTTGTGATTTTTAGAGTTGCAATTTCAATGGTATTATTGTGAAATCTGAATGAGAGAAGATTTAGAGATGAAATTAATAAGAGGAATTGATTATGACAAGTATAGATGACTCTGTTGAGTCCCAAAATTTTTTCAGTTTCCCGGGTCATTCCACTCCAGTGCTCATCCACATATACTATTCTTGCTTTGGACTTTGGCCATCCAAAGGTCATTTCTCTAAGGACATGATTTTTTACTGGATTATATGTTTAAGAAGTAAATTCTAACAATTTCATACCCACTAAGCGTTAAATCTTTTCAAATTTATTTTTCAGAAGTTCCATATGATTTTTAAAGGAAACACTTAAATATAACACTGTGACACAAAATAATGACCCAGATTTTCATTTTTTTCCAAGTATTTCACAAAGTGGTGAGGTGATAACTTAGGAAGCTCCCTGTACTGATGCATTTGTTGTAGTTATTTGCATATTTCATATGCATCAATATGCATATGAAGCTTAACTTTCCAGTTTAAACTGCTGGAAAACACACACAAGTATACTACATATGCACATACCAAGTATAATATACTATAGTCAAAGATCACTAAATTTAAGGCAGGATATCTAGAATTCAGTCCCTATTTCACCACCCCCTATATGTGTGTCCTTGGATATGTCCCCCAATAAACTTTTGATATCAAAAATGAAAGTGTCACAACTACCACAGATGATTACTGTGGACATAAAGTAAGAGAATATTAATGAAAACAATTGGTAAATTATAGCATATTTATAGATATACATATATATTCCAATTAATAATTTTATAACAAATACATTAATGTGGATGCTTACCTAAATCATTTATCACATAATGGTGCATTTTTATAAAACTCAGGCAAAATTCTTAGAGTTTTCTCACCTTGTTAAGCATCATAATGCATATCATTATGTGGTATCTTTTACACAGTTTGCAAAATTTTTATTTTCCTTGTTATCATGTAATTATTTTAAATGTATCATATTCTTTCAAACATTTCCTATGTTAGGAAATAATTTCTACAAGTATTCATACTATTTCCACATGTTCAAATGGTGACATCTGGGGGCTGGAGGAAGGGGCTTGTGATCAAGTGCTTAATGGGTATAGGATTTTCTTTTGAGATGATAAAACTGTTTTGAGATTAGGTAGAAATGGTAGTTACACACCATTTTGAGTGTATTAAGTGTCACTGAATTGTTCTTGTTAAAATTTAGGAATGTGAAAATTTAGCTCAATTTAAAAGACTGAAAACAAATTAAGAATATAATTTATAGTTTTGTCTTAAATCTAAGGGAATATTCCCTTCCACAATCAATCACTAGATAACAAACCATATGGTCATCTTATAAAACTTTATAAAATGATAGTTTATCTTGATTTGGACAATAAAATATATGGCTACCATATTTAAAGTCCATAAAATAGTTAGGTACTAAGCTATATTCTTAAAATATTTCTACTTCTTTATACAAGGAAAAGTTCAATATTTTCAGAACACTTGAAGGACCCCTAATTTATATAAATATTTAGCATGAAGCTGACATTTTATATTGTCTTAATTAGAATTCTACAGATCTTCTAAATATTACCTCCAATGTTATGTGAAATCTTCTAATTTCTCTGCTTTCATTAATCTGATTTTTATATTGAATTTAAACAGAATTTGTACAGTAAAAGTAACTAATAATCCTTTCTTTGTGAATGATAGTAATATGTTTCCCTTATTAATTCATATAATATTTTTTAAATTTTGGCAGTGTTGACAATTATTTCTTATTTGGTTGGGTAATGACAATAACTGCAAATAGTTGAATCTCAGTAGCTTAGTTTTACATGTGAGCTTCTTTTTGCTCCTCAGAGACTATTAGTACATTATTGCTACTTTATAAAACATTCTGTACTAAAATTCAGTAGATTCTTTTTTTTATAATTTTAGTATTTTAAAGCCCTGTGACATCATTAGATATACATTGTATAATGGATATTTACATCTTTCAAAAAAAATTTTACTTTTTAATTGGCCTATTATTAATAAAGTGGGGAATTTTACAATATCAATGGCCTGATTATTCAACAATTAATAGCTTTGGAAAATAAAAGAAGAGGGATTATTAGAAAATAAAAATGATTTTATATATATATCATTTAATTTTAATATGTAGACTTCTTTCTGGTATCCTAATTCAGACATACAATTTTTTATATAGTAAGAGCTGTGATTATGAACTGGATGTTGATGATATTAACAAATTATTTTAGTAATTTCGTGAATGATAACGGCACAGATTGTATGTTTAAACAAAAGCTCTTTGGGCTTAGTCACATAGCCCACTCGGGGAACTCTGACTTGCTTCCTTTCCCCAGGCAAGCTGCATCTCATCCTTCCCAGTTACGCATTACTCAATAAATAATATCAACAAGGAATTAACAATGGTTGAATTTGCATACAGTCTTTGTTCAGAGTTTCCCTTGTCTTGGATAAAGTAGATTTAGGTCAACCCTGAGTAATTCCATGAGTAAAGGTTATACAATGTATACAAACATGGACAAAATCTTCTCACATCTGAAACTAGAATAAAGATCTTAGAACCTTCTTTTAATCCATTTTTTCCAGTTTACCTCCACCCCAAACCTTGCTATCCTTGCTATAGTTTATCCAGACAGTTAAAAACAATTCTTAAAGGAAAAAAAGTCTACAAAATTAGAATTTTAGCCTCAAACACATTAAAGATATCCCTGATGAGATTTCTGATATTCCTTTACTAGCTGGTCTATTTTTCATAAAATTTTACCTACTATTATTTGCAAATTTCTACAGATGTTGATAGAAACATTTAACTGTATGTTACTTTCCCAAAGCTAAATTTATTTCTTCCTCCTTCTATTATTAGTCTCCATGTATAATATATCAGTTTGAATTTTAAGTGAATTATTTAAAATATATGTTTTTCTGGAGGATCATTTTCTCTAGATTTTATTCTTATTTGACTCTACATTTGGACAATAAATAATTTTGTTACCCTATAGAGCTGTTGAATAAGTATTAATATAATGATTAACATACCACATATTATTTACTATTAATGTCATTGTTTTATTTCTTCTTGGAGAAAAAACTAAGCAAAAATATTCTTTGCCATATACTCTATTTTTCCTAACTTTAAACCTTAGAGATCACTGCTTTGTAAACTCTAAGTTCCTTCCTATCTGGGATATAACTATAACCAAGCTACAAAGACAATATTTTCTTTGATGCATGTTTCCAAAGTCACCCACCTACCTTAAATGGAGTCAACATGTTGTTCCTTAATCTGACTGTTCCAAATAATTGTACCAGAGAAAATAGAAGTTCCAGGCACAGTGGCCAAGAAGATGTAGCAGTAAATAAAACAATGGTAGCGATGATTTTGCATTATCTAATGATAGATAAGACCATAGGATTCCCCAACATTGACCTCATTATCCTGAGCCTCCAGCCCTCCCAGCCATGTCTTTTAAACACATCAGAGCATGTTGAAGTTAACATGCTTGTTAAAAAAATATTTTTTTAATGAAGATATACACCCTCTCCAAGATTTTCAATGAGATTAATATCTTATTAAATTTGAAATAGTTGCATTTAGCTTTATCAGCTTACTAGGTTAACTACCAAACATGTTCAATTTTCTAGAAGTGAATGACATTAAGGTCTTCTTCCTGGACTTACCTTGTCATCTTCATTGTGTTCAAACCTCTAGATAATAAATTGTCCTTCGGATCCACATATTCAGCCTAGTTCCCAAGATCCGTAAGGCACTCTTATGTATCAGGGCCTGTGTTGATTAAGCCTCTACAAGTTCTGTGTCCATTGAATACTTGTGGCATTAAAGCAATTTAAGTATAATGTATTTGCCTATTAGAATTATGTCCCCCAGAAAATGTGTTGTCCTTCATACCTATAAAATTGTCTGAACAGAATGTCATTCTGATTCACAGCAACACATGCATCAGATGTCATCTGCCAGTCGGAGTAAATCCAGTCAAGCTTAGAGGGAAAATTTATCTCCAGGCTGAATAAGAACCAATATTATAAAAATAATAAAAATGTAACCTAAATTAAAATTTCTACACTGCTATATTCAAGCGGAATATCGCTGGACACAGATTGATGTCTTTCCTTCAGATCATCAAAGTATACTTGTTGGGTAAATTTCATAGCTTGAATCCATTCAATTCTTCTAAAAGGATAACAAATCAAAGGTGTCTTTGAGAACTGGCCATGAATTGGCACCAAAACTGAGAGAAACAACTCTGAATATTCTCTTATTCTGATATGAGCTCTTTGAAGAGAGTGATGGTATCTTTCTCAGCATCATTCTCAATTTATGGGCTTCCGTACTTTCTGTGACAACTTCCCCTAATTTTCTGTTTTTTACCTATCATTATACAGACTTGGCATTCTGAATGAGAGTCTCTGGTTAAGCCATCTATACTGGCTATCCACAGGGCAAGTTTCAGGAATAGACCTACCAGAGTTTTCTTTTTGGTTTTGCCTCTGGAAGGTGTAGTATTAGGAAATTAAAATATAATGTGACTGCCTTTACCACTAGGAAGTTGGGTGTACATATCATCAATTCTAGTTTAAGCTCTGAAGAAAGGTCACTCTTCAGCCTACTCTTGTTTTATTCTGAGAAATTAAAATAGTGTCCTGAGAAAAAGTCTTCTTCTGCTGGTTAATAAGTGCAGTCCCTCTCCTGGTGTAATTGTATCTGTCAAGGTAATGGAAAACATTTTGTGATGTAGGAGACAGAGAAAATTTTATCATCGCATGATTCCCCCAACACAGGCCCCCACTCCCACCAACACTTATGACACCTTTCCAAAGAATTTGCTATTCACTCACATTCAGATGAAGTACACATTCACACAGATGAGGCAGCCAGCCCTTCATTCTCTTACCATCTCCTATTCTAGTTACTATGGCTGTGTAGCAAATTAGTTCAAAGTTTACCTCAAGACTGTGAGCAAATTTCAGCATAAAACCATTATCTATTATGCACCTGAATAACACTGGTTAAGAATTCAGAAAGGCCATAATGGAGATCATTTATCACTGCTCCATTAAATCTGAGGCCTGAGAGGGAAGACTCCAAGCCTGGAGGCTGAAATAATCTGAAGGCTCTCTAAGTCACATGTTTGAAGGAAGATGTTGGCTGACAGTGAGAAGGACCTTGTTAACTTACCACCTGGGCCTATACATGTAGACTCTCCAAGTTGTCTTCCTCATAGGATGGTGGTTGGGTTCCCAGGACAAATATCTTTAGAGTGAGGAAGGTAGAATCTATGTACTTTTTACGATTTGTCCTCAAAAGCCACAGAGTATCCCTTTTGCCATACTCCAGGGGTCGCCAACCACTGGTTTAGTGGTTGGCCACAGGGCTGAAGACAAGTAGTGGTCAATGGCCTGTTAGGAGCCAGGCCACACAGCAGGAGAGTAGCAGCAGGCGGGTGAGCAAGCGAAGTTTCATCTGCTCTTCCCCATCGCTGCCATTACCACCTGAACCATTCCCCCCATCACTCCCATTACCGCCTGAACCATCTGCCCTATTGCTAGCATTACCACCTGAAACACTTGTCCCCAGTCCGTGGAAAAATTGTCTTCCACAAAACCGGTCCCTGGTGCCAAAAAAGATGGGGACTGCTGTGCTAAGCAATCCACAAGGTCAACCTCAGATTCAGTTGAGGGGGATATAGACCCCACCTCTCAGTGAAAGGAGTGTCAGTAACAGCAAAAGTAGAACTTATAAGGGGTTGTGGGGGAAGGATGGAGTGGGAGTTTGGGCTTAGCAGATCCAAACTAGTATATATAGGATAGATAAGCAACAGGGTCCTACTGTGTAGCACAGGGAACTATATTCAATATCTTGTGATAAACCATAATGGAAAAGAATATGAAAAACAATAAATAAATAAATAAATAAATAAATAAATATCTATATCTGAATCACCTTGCTGTACAGCAGAAACTAACACAACATTGTAAATCAACTAACTTCAATAAAATATTTAAAATATTTTTTTTAATGTAAAACATGTAAGATAGGAGAGAGAAGAGAGAGGACACTAGAGAATTGTGGAAATCAGTGAAAGTCTAAAACATGGGTAATTGAAATTCAAGAATGTAAGGAGAGAGAATACAGAAAGCCAATATTTGAAATGATAATGAACACACGTTTCCAAAATCTGCTGAAAGATACTAGAAGGGAAAGGTATAACTGTTTTGGTAGTCTTTACTCCAGCATCAAGGATACCTGAGGAGTCAATTCTTGATTAAATCTACCTTAAAACATCACCTCAGGGAACTATTAGGAACTTGATTGTATTGGCTCAATGATAAATGAGAATTCAGCCCAGGGCTATGTACTGAATTAGCATCTGTATCTCAATGTCAATGTTGTTTATCAAGTAATGAATAACTAGATATGGTTAGATGTAGCTGCACTAGAAAATGGACATTATTATGTATCCCTTGAGAATTTTGCACCTAGCTAGTAACATAGCCTTGAGGGAATAATGTGAGCTGCTAAGGAAAATCGCTGAAAGGAAACCATGGTTTCTTTGAGTGGACCTCTTCCTCAAGTTATGTTAATCTCTCATAATTACACACATCTAGACTGTAGGATATCTGGGCCTTTGGAAATAGTGACTATAGGTCTTAGACTTTAGCTGTTCTATGTTGGTTACCTCACCCTCAGAGAATATTGATACTCTTAGCTTTTAGCTAAGTACACTTGATATGAAGAGAAGCCTATTTACTCTCATGAATCTGACTGCCCATCCAAACCTATGACCACTTCTCCTTAAAAAGCAGAATGGGCATTGCAGGTAGATTGTAAATAAAGGGGGGCATAGAAAGTAGAAAATGGCTCTGAGATATTATTTTTTGGTGCTGCCAATCTCTTAAGAGGTAATACATCCACTGACATGGAAGGCAAAGTAAACAAAATCAAACAAAGAGAATGTTGAGACATATTTGAAACTGTGACAAGAAGAATAACATTCCTCCCCCACAAGATGCCTTTTCTATAGTTTCCTATATCTGTGGATATGTTACCTTGTATGGCAAAAGCATCTGCAGATTAAGTTAAGAATCTTGAGATTTTCCTGAATTATCTGAGTGGAAATAATATCAACACAAGGGTTTTTATTAGAGGAAGGCAGGGGGATCAGAATCAGAGAAAGAAATATGATGATAGAAGAAGCTGTCAATTGGAGTGAAGTGGCCATGAGCTAAGGAATGCAGGCAGCTTCCAGTGCTAGAAAAGGGAAGTAAATAGATTATCTCCTAGATCTTCCTGAAGGAATACAGTAAGTCCCCTACATACGAATGAGTTCCATTCCGAGAGCACGTTTGTAAGTTCCATTTGTTCGTAAGTCCAGCAGAGTTAGCCTAGGTACCCAACTAAAATAATTGATCATGTAGCTTCTTCCAACCCCAGGAAAAAAAAAAAAAAAAAAAACTGTTGCTTATTCAGTTGGGGTTTAGAATTCAAAGGTGGTTTTCCTACTGATCCTTGGAGGTCGCTATTTGGATATATGAAATGAGAAGGCACAGTGGTTCTTGGGCTATATGTTTGTGGGCTTGGCCACAACTAAAGATGCTGATGCAGTAAAATGCTGTTCAGAAATAATAAAGAAATGATGTAAAGATGAATCAGGAAATAGTTAACCATAGCCTGAAGTGGCTGCAAATGGATCTTGAGAAAATACAGCTCCACATCAGGTGCTGTTTATCCTCTGATCAAAATAACATCTAACAAAAGAAGTAAGCGTTTAGAACAAAGTATTGTACCTCAAAGCAATTCATTGGGTTATGTCTTTATATTAATATAGTCATTCCACTGGAGGCAATTTGACAAAAAACAAAACTGTTGTACAGATCTAGGAGATGCCTTATTACCCCCAAGTATCAGTTAAATTGAGAGTTGGATGAGGAAATAAAACACCTGTTAACAGAAATTTAGCTGAAGAGTAGTAGATTATATTCTTCAAAAAAATGGTCTCTCTCTCTCTTTCTTTTTCTATGCTTCCATTTGGACACTTTCAATTGACTTATCTTACAATTCACCACTCTGTCTCTCTCTTTATTTTTTGCTGTATATAGTCTACTATTAAATTCATTTTAGAGTTCTTGATTTTGTATGTTCTAGAACATCTAGATTTTTAAAAATTCACTTTATAGATTCCTGTTAAATTCTCTATGCATTTTTCCATTTTTCATATTTTTATATATTCTAGAACATATTAATCAGAATTATTCTAGGTCCTTGTTAGGTAACCCCAATACTTGAATCATCTGTGAGTATAATTCTATTTTTTTGTCTTTCATTTCCAGTCAAATGGTCCATGTTGTTTCTGTATCTTTTCAGATACTGTTATCTTCCTTTGGAAATTATTAACATTTCCTTCTTTCAGGAAAGTAGAGTGGTTACTAATCTCATTAACTATGGGCTGTCTTGAATTGAGTCTGGATTGCAATCCTTATAAATCTAGGTTTACCTTTGATTTGTCTTTGGGTTTCCAGGGTTTTCAACTATAATCCTCTTATATTTTGTGGACCATTGCTCTAGTGGTTGTTTTAACTCTAGTATATGCCTAATGAAGCTTTCAAAAATATCCTGTTTGCTTGTCAGTGACATTTTGCTAATGATTTTAATCATGATTTCAAGCAACTTTAGGCTTTAGCAAATGTATTAAGAGAGAAGCAGTTATGTCTTTGAAATCCCCCAGTCTTCACCAGAAATTCTTGTTTCATCTTTGTCCAGCCACAGTACTACCCTCTGGGCTATGATCTGGATCTTCAACCTCCTGCTTTAATCAGAATTAGGAAATTCTCTTAGAGTAGAAGCAGCTATATCACCCAGGTCACTATTCCAAGATTTCTCCTGCTCTATGCCTTTGCACCTCTCATTTTTATCTGCACTGTTAGCTTTCTGTCTCCTTCAAACAGGTAAGATCTGTATTTTGTTGGCTTTTCTAGTTATTTTAGGTAGAAGCACTGATTGGCTTTCAGAAACTTTATTTCACGAAACTGGGAAATATTTCAAAGCATAGTTTATTAGACTTTTTTCATGTAGAGGAAATTAGAAGTCATTAGAATCTCTTGTTAGAGCTCAATAGCATACTTGTGTATAAAATAACTATGTAACAACATAAACTGTATAGGTTATAGACACACATGTTAAATTGAAAAAAAATAAGAAAAAAGTGGACACAGAAATCTTATTTTCCCATTAAATTATGTTTGTAAAAAAATGTGTCTTTCACTGAGCCTAAAAGCATCCACATACTGAAAGCATATGTTTAAATTTTTGACCAATCTGGCTGCCCAGCCAAGCATTAGATGGTTATTAATGATACAATGCATGGTGCATAACAAAAGTAAACAACTGAGGTGGACTTTTTTGTGCATGTACTTTGGTTTTTGTCTTTTAGTTTTTCTCTGTAGTTTTTTTTTTTCTGATGAAAATATGTAACAGTAAAGTGTTTAGATTAAAAAAAACCTGAGGTGCTGCTATTCAAAGAATGGCAATAAATTTTTTATCTTATGTGATTGTAAATATAGATTTCCCTAATAATAATATATATTATACACATTATTTCAATTAGAAAACATTATTCACAGGAATATTTTACCTAAAAGTCTTATTAAATATAAAGGTTTATATTCTAATTATCTTAATTCTAGCATTTGATTCTTAATAAGAGATAATGATATATTCTTATTTTTTCTTATTTATTTCAAATATTATTGTCTCTAGTGCATTTTATTTTTAGTTTCTCACTGTGTAAAACATAAGACCAATATTGAAATACATCCTAAATTATTTTTTCTAAGGTAGCCATATTGTATTATTATTACTTATTATTATTAATATTATAATTATTCCTTTTTGACCACCAAGAAAGGAGGCAAATCAAACAATGAGTAATTATAATACCTTCCCACTTGATCCAATATAATCAACCACTAGACCAAATGTCCAGCTTTTTTTGGAAGTAAATCATATTAGATTAGAATTGAAACACATTGCTATGTTGTAATACGCTGGTCCTTAATTAAATTCACAGCATCTTCCATGCAACAGGAAAAGTTTAATCCATGTGTTCTGACTAAAAGTGGGGCATACAAAATTCCCAGTGTGGGCTATTATCTGATCCATTATGATGGCAGGTATTTTGTTAAAAGTTGATTTGTAGGCTAATTTGGAAATTCTTAAGTGAATTATTTCAGCATGTTATCAAAAAGTGCCCTTGGGCTATTGCAAATTATGATAGCATAATTATTATCATAGGGAGATAAATTTTGTTTGCCTGAATTCTGTTCCTGGCTATCTTTGTGGGTACTTATTCAGATTAGCGTCATCTCTGTGTTAGCAAATAGCACATGTGGCTATTTTACGTGTCACTAAAAAGGCAAAATAATACTTATTAAATGGTCAGGTTATTTAATCAATAGACATTCATATAACAGAGACCAGAGAAATCATAATACAGTAATACACTTTAAATTTCTTGATTTAAATGAATGCCCCTAAGGACTTTCATCATTTTAATTAATTACCAAAAATTGTTCCATTAGTAAATATATGTATAGGAAAGTCAATTACATATTACATCTTAGTATTTCATTCTAGACTTGTAGAACTTACTCATGGTTTTTGTCTGTTTGTTTTAGTAATATAGGCCACTTCAGCAGATACTGTAATATATATATATATAAATTATGTATTTCTGATATAGTTAGTGGATAAAAATGTTGCATAGAAAATGTATCTGTTGACATCTCACCACTTATTGTTCCAAGGAAAAATTTCTAAACCTCAAAAATAATAATGAACAAGAAAACAATATTTTATATTAATTACTTCTGAAGTATTATTTCTAAGATATATAGTGTAGCCTCTACATATGAGATCAATAAACTTAAAAGAATACTCTTTCTCTCTCATTGACTAATTTCATGTACTTTTTGACTTCTGTGTTCTAGTTCGGAGTAATTCACTCCCAGATTTTTATCAAGTTGTGTTACTTATGTACAAAAGCTCATTGTAGTTATCAATTAATGACCTATCCTGGCCCCTTCAAATCTACTATTATACATTGTCAGAAATTATAACTTTTCTCTGTACAAGATGAGTGCAGAGAGGAGGAACAGGAGGCTCTTCATTCTGGAATGTGTGGTTATTTTATATCAAGGTGTAGAGAGAAAATGAAGAGCTGATCGTGTTATTGGGGAAGGTTTTTCTCATACACTAAATTGAAATAAAGAAGACTAAAAATGTAGCTGTTTATCTATCACACAGAATGTCCAAAATATAATACATATTCAACATAATTGAACATCCCAAAAGAAGTATAAAGAGTATTCAGTGCACTAAATTAAACAGTAATATGCTGAACTATCATACAAAAATCACCTTGACTGAATTAAAGAGAAAAACATATTAATGGAAAAATTTGAAATCAGTTAAATTAAGTTGTTTCAGTTTCAGGGTAATAGAAAAACTAAGAAACATGTTTAAAGGGGGATTTATTCACTGGAACACAGATCTTTTAATGAGAAGAATAAGATTTAAAATTTTTTATTGTAATAACAACAACAATTTTTTTGTGAATTCTGTAAGACTTATCAGTGTGGTTAGCTACAGCCTGAAGGTCATTCATGATGATCAGATATTTACACTCTTCAGTGAAGGCTCGAACAGCACAAGTCCAGAAAGATGCTCAGATTGAGGAAGGGAGGTGAAAAGATACTGGGGTCCGAAGGCCAAACCAGGCAGAAAAATGTGTCTGCTCAGTACTTGCGTGAGATTGAGATGGCCAAGTTGCAGAGGGACAACTAGCTGAAGAAGGCCAAATATGACATCTAGGTCAACACCCTCTGAGCACAGGGTGACCTGGCCAATCAGCTTCAGGTGGCCTAGACTAAGCAGCAGCTGGAGGAGCAGAAGGCACAGGTGCAGGTGATGGAGCAGCCCAGTAGGGGGCAGTGCAGGAGCAGGAAATGGCCTTGCTAGAGCTAGAGATTCGAGGTCAGAGTATATTTTTGTGGGTTTTTTCTCCCCATTTAAGTGCTTTATTGATTTCCTTATATTGTTTTCAATTCATGATGTATTTTTGTAACAAGAGGCCTATACACTGAAAACAAGGTAGGAAGCAGGGAAGAAATCAATATCAGAAGATGCCTTCTAGAATCTTAGTTAAAGTCTTTGAATGAAAAAGTAAACTTCCAGTTAACTCAAATAGGATAAAAGAAATTGACCTGGTGAAGCTAATTCAAATGATGACAGAACACAAATAAGAAAAGAAATGTTGGCCAAATAGGGGAGAAAAAGGAACCTTTGTACACACTTGGTAGGAATGTAAATTGGTGCAGCCAGTGTGGAAAAGAGTATGGAGGTTTCTTAAAAAACTATAAATAGAACTACCATATGATCCTGTAATTCCACTCCTGGGTATATATCCAAAAAAAACAAAAATACTATTTCAAAAAGATACATGCACCTCAGTTTTCATAGCAGCATTACTTACAATAGCCAAAAATATGGAAGCAAGCTAAATGTCCATCAAGAGATAAATAAAGAAGATGTGGTGAGGAGACCTTCAAGATGATGGAGAAGTAAGATGTGGAGATCACCTTCCTCCCCACAAATACATCAGAAATACATCTACATGTGGAACACCTACAGAACACCTACAAAGATTCCTACACAGGATAAATCCAAGGAGAAACATGCCAAGACACGTACTAATCAAACTACAAAAATTAAATACAAAGAAAAAATATTAAAAACAGCAAGGAAAAGACAACAAATAACATACAAGGGACTCCTCATAAGGTTAACAGCTGACCTTTCAGCAGAAACACTGCAAGCCAGAAGGGAGTGTCAGGAAATAATTAAAGTGATGAAAGGGAAAAACCAAGATTACTCTACCCAGCAAGAATCTCATTCAGATTCAATGGAGAAATTAAAACCTTTACAGAAAAAGAAAAGCTAAGAGAATTCAGTACCACCAAACCAGCTTTACAACAAATGCTAAAGGAACTTCTTTAGGCAGGAAACACAAGAGAAGGAAAAGATGTACAATAACAAACCCAAAACAATTAAGAAAACTGTAAGAGGAACATACTTTTTGATAACTACCTTAAATGTAAATGGATTAAATGTTCCAGCCAAAAGACATAGACTGGCTGAATGGATGCAAAAACAAGAGCTGTATATATGCTGTCTACAAGAGACCCACTTCAGACCTAGGGACACATACAGACTGAAAGTGAGGGGATGAAAAAGATATTCCATGAAAATGGAAATTAAAAGAAAGCTGGAGAAGCATTCTCATATCAGACAAAACAGACTTTAAAATAAAGAATATTACAAGAGACAAAGAAGTACACTACATAATGATCAAGGGATCAATACAAGAAGAAGATATAACACCCATATTTATGCACCCAATTTAGGAGCACCTCAATACATAAGGCAAATGCTTACAGCCATAAAAGGGGAAATCGACAGTAACACAATCATAGTAGGGGATTTTAACATCCCAGTTTCACCATTGGAAAGATCATCCAAAAACTAAAATAAATAAGGAAGCACAAGCTTTAAATGATACATTAAACAAGATGGACTTAATTGATGTTTATAGGACACTCCATCCAAAAACAACAGAATACACATTTTTCTCAAGTGCTCATGGAACATTCTCCAGGATAGATCATATTTTGGGTCACAAATCAAGCCTTGGTAAATTTAAGAAAACTGAAATCATATCAAGTATCTTTTCTGAGCACAATGCTGTGAGACTAGATATTAATTACAGGAAAAAATCTGTCAAAAATATAAACATATGGAGGCTCAACAATACACTACTAAATAACCAAGAGATCACTGCAAAAATCAAAGAGGAAATCAAAAAATATCTAGAAACAAATTACAATGAAAACACAATGATGAAAAGCCTATGGGATGCAGCAAAAGAGGTTCTATGAAGGAAGTTTATAGCAACACAATGCTACCTCAAGAAACAGGAAATACCTGAAATAAACAACCTAACTTTACACCAAAAGCAATTAGAGAAAAAAGAACAAAAAATCCCCAAAGTTAGCAGAAGGAAAGAAATCGTAAAAATCAGATCAGAGATAAATGAAAAAGAAATGAGGAAAACAATAGCAATTATAAATAAAACTAAAAGATGGATCTTTGAGAAGATGAACAAAATTGATAAACCATTAGCCAGACTCATCAAGAAAATAGGGAGAAGACTCAAATCAATAGAATTAGAATGAAAAAGAAAAACTAACAACTGACACTGCAGAAATACAAAGGATCATGAGAGATTACTACAAGCAACTATATGCAAATAAATTGGACAACCTGGAAGAAATGGACAAATTCGTAGAAAAGCAAAACTTTCTGAGACTGAACCAGGAAGAAACAGAAAATATAAATAGACCAAACACAAGCACCAAAATTGAAACTGTGATAAAAATCTTCCAACAAACAAACACCCCAGACAAGATGGCTTCACAGGTGAACTCTATCAAACATTTAGAGAAGAGCTAACACCTATACTTTTCAAACTGTTCCAAAATATAGCAGAGGGAGGAACACACCCATACTCATTCTATCAGGACACCACCACCCTGATACCAAAACCAGACACAGATGTCACAAGGAAAGAAAACTATAGGCCAATATCATTGATGAACATAGATGCAAAAATCCTCAACGAATTACTAGCAAACAGAATCCAACAACACATTAAAAGGATCATGCAGCATGGTCAAGTGGAGTTTAACTCAGGAATGCAAGGATTCTTCAATATAAGCAAAACAATCAATGTGATACACTATATTAACAAATTGAAGGAGAAAAACCGTATGATAGTCTCAATAGATGCAGAAAAAGCTTTCGACAAAATTCAACGCCATTTTATGATAAAAACCCTCCAGAAAGTAGGCATAGAGGGAACTTACCTCAACATAATAAAGGCCATATGTGACAAGCCCACATCCAACATCATTCTCAGTGGTGAAAAACTGAAACCATTTCTCTAAGATCATGAACAAGAGAAGGTTGTCAACTCTCACCACAATTATTCAACATAGCTTTGGAAGTTTTAGTCAGAGTAATCAAAGAAGAAAAAGAAATAAGAGGAATCCAAATCAGAAAAGAAGAAGTAAAGCTGTCATGGTTTGTAGATGACATGATACTATACATAGAGAATCCTAAATATGTTACCAGAAAACTACTAGAGCTAATCAATGAATTTGGTAATGTAGCAGGTACAAAATTAATGCACAGAAATCTCTGGCATTCCTATACACTAATGATGAAAAATCTGAAAGTGAAATTAAGGAAACACTCCCATTTACCACTGCAACAGAAAGAATAAAATACCTAGGAATAATCTTACCTAAGGAGAAAAATGACCTGTATGCAAAAAACTATATGACATTGATGAAAGACATTAAATATGATACAAATAGATGGATAGATATACCATGTTCTTGGATGGGAAAAATCAACATAGTGAAAATCACTATACTACCCAAAGCAATCTACAGATTCAATTCAATCCTTATCAAACTACCAATGGCATTTTTCACAGTAGAACAAAACCTTTCACATTTGTATGGAAACACAAAAGACCCCAAATAGTCAAAACAATCTTGAAAAAAGAAAAATGGAGCAGGAGGAATCAGGCTCCCAGGCTTCAGATTATACTACAAAGCTGCAGTAATCAAGACAGTATGGTACTGGCACAAAAACAGAAATATAGATCAATGAAACAGGATAGAGAGCCCAGATATAAACTCACACATGTATGGTCACCTTATTTTTGATAAAAGGGTGAAAAGACAGTCTCTTCATTAAGTGGTGCTGGGAAAACTGGACAGCTACCTGTAAAAGAATGAAATTAGAACACTCTCTAACACCATACACCAAAATAAAGTCAAAATGGATTAAAGACCTAAATATAAGACCAGACACTATAAAACTCTTAGAGGAAAACATAGGAAGAACACTCTTTATTGCCAACAAATGCATGAAAGGATGTTCAACATCACTTATCATTAGAGAAATGCAAATCAAAAATACAATGAGGTATCACCACACATCAGTCAGAATGGCCATCATAAAAAAATCTATGAACAATAAATGCTGGAGAGGCGATGGAGAAAAAGGAACATTCTTGCACTGTTGGTGGGAATGTAAATTGATACAGTCACTAGGGAGAACAGTATGGAGGTTCCTTAAAAAAACTAAAAATAGAACTACCATATGACCCAGCAATCCCACTACTGGGCATATTTCAAAACCATAATTCAAAAAGTCATCTACCATAATGTTCACTGCAGTTGTACAATATCCAGAACATGGAAGCAACCTATGTGTCCATTGACAGATCAATGGATAAAGAAGATGTGGCACATATATACAATGGAATATTACTCATCCATAAAAAGAAATGAAATTGAGTTATTTGCAGTGAGGTGGATGGACCTAGAGACTGTCATACAGAGTGAAGAAAGTCAGAAAGAGAAAAACAAACACAGTATGCTAACACATATGTATGGAATCTATAAAAAAGAAAAAAAAGTTCTAAAGAGTCTAGGGGCAGGACAGGAATAAAGACGCAGAGGTAGAGAATGGACTTGAGGACATGGGGAGGGGGAAGGGTAAGCTGGGACAAAATGAGAGTGACATGGACATATATATACTACGAAATGTAAAATAGATAGCTAGTGGGGAACAGCCACATAGCACAGGGAGATCAGCTTGGTGCTTTGTTACCACCTAGCGGGGTGGGATAAGGAGGGTGGGAGGGAGTTGTAAGAGGGAGGAGATATGGGGATATATGTATATGTATAGCTGATTCACTTTGTTATAAAGCAGAAACTAACACAACGTTGTAAAGCTATTATACTCCAATAAAGATATTAAAAAATAAATCAATAAATTTCAGCCCCATATAAAAAAAAAGATATTGTATATATACACAAACACACATACACACATGCATACCCATAGACACTCACACACACAATGGAATACTACTCAGCCATAAAAAGAATAAAATGTTGCCATTTGCAACATCAGGGATGGACTTGAAGGACATTATGTTAAGTGAAATAAGTCAGACAGAGAAAGGCAAATACTGTATGATATCAGTTATTTGAGGAATCTAAAAATTACAACAAACTAGTGTATATAACAAAAAGGAACAGACATATATAGAGAGAACAAACTACTGGTTACCAGTGAGGAGAGAGAAGAGGGCAGGGGCAGGATAGGGGTAGGTGAGTAATAGGTACACATTATTATGTGTAAAATAAGCTGCAAGTATGTATTGTACAACACAGGGAATATAGCCAATATTTTATAGTAACTATAAATGGAGTATAACCTTTAAAAATCATGAATCACTATATTGTATACCTGTGACTTATATAATATTGTACATTAACCATACTTCAATAAATAAAGAAATTAACACTAATAAAGAATTTAAAAAAAGAAGAAGACAATGGGAGCCCAGTGCTGCAAGCCTGAAGCACATAGTCAATACAGATAATTCCCAGCTGATAACACAGAGAGAGGCAGAAGATGTTTCTGTATGGATGCATGAGGAGACCAAGGCCTTTGCCCTAGAGGCCAGAGTCCCAGGCCAAATCTAAGCAGCTGGCCAAGAAAGCAGTAACTTTCCAGCTGTACCAGGAGGCTGCTCAACTGATGCTGCTAGAGAACATGCCACAGGTGGCAGGAAGGACCAGTGGTCCTTTGACATCAGCCAATAAGGTCATGCTGGCATCCCGTGGAAGTGGAGCCATGGGAGTGGCCAGAATGACCTGTGAAGTACTGGACATCCTGAGCCACTGCCCTGAGAGTGTGGAGAGATTCACAGGTGTCAGCAGCTCCCAGGTAGACCACCAGCACTTGCAAACAGCCTGAGGCCTCAAATTTCACTGATGCCTAGAGTCATGGCTCAAGTTCCCTGAATGATCCCCTATTGCATGCACTTCAACTGGCCACTCTGAACATGTTCCTTGACAGCTGTTGTTCCACCCTCATCTCTCCTTGCCAAATTGTCTGTGCCTTGCCTCAGAGGGGAAGAGTTTCTCCCCTTCCCAACTCTACACTGTCAAGACTTCCAGTCCCCTGTGGGCCCCATGCCAACCTTCTGATTACCCCACCCCACCTCAACTCATTTAACTTTACATTTCCAGTCAAATTAGACTCTGAGCCTGTTGTCTAGAATTATTTGCTGACTTAGGTTAAAGGATTTCCTGAAGGTTCTCAATTTCACTTACTAAATAAATTGCTCTTAATAAGTTTAAAGAAAAAAGTTTGGTTCATTTTTTGCAACAAATAGAGTGATATGTAGTCTCCATTCAGTAACATACAATAAGGAAACACTTTTCTTTATGATGCTCTAAATGATACAAATGTGCTATTTTAGAGGGAAAAGCCCTCCCTTCCATCTAATTTTGGAAGTCTTGGTGTGAGATGGGGTCTAATTTTTCTAGTAAAGAGTTGAAGATGAACATTTAATTTTTCTCCTTGTCCTGGTGTTAAGGTCACAGACAAATGAAGATGCTAACTAAGAATTTAAGTCTCCACTAAATAACTTGAAAGCAAAAGGGTAGTTTAGAACTCACCTATAGAACCATATTTCCAAAATCTGCAGCAAGAGTGACCAGTGGTGGTAGCAATTGTATCCAGCAGCAGCAATGACTAGCAAGAAAAAAATGAGATTTATTTTCTTTTGGTAGTGTTGTTGATGGTAGTGTGTATTTGTGTTTCTTACCTAAATGTGGTTATCAGATAAAATACAGGATGCACAGTTAAATTTGAATTTAAGGTAAACCTCAAGTTCTATTTTTAATAAGTATACTCTGAATTTTGCATGGGGCTACTTCTACTACTTCTTTTTTGTTGCTATTATTTAATTGAATTTCCAATTTAACTGGGCACCCTGTATTTTTATTTGATAAATTTGTAATCTATCCAGTAGCCTTATATTGAATGTGTTTTCACCTTGAGTTAGCAGATTCTTTGTTGCCAAAAGCTTTGATTTTATAAAAGTCAGTACCATGAAGAGGGGAGCGAAAGATAATATGTACTAGTTTGTTAATTTTAATTAGAGATAGTGATAAGATTAGAGAGGAACCTAATACATGCTATGTTTAGAAGATGTCAACACTTGCTAAGCATGTACAAAACACTTATTTAAATTGTAACATTGTTTGATATTGGAATATAAGAATTGCATTTAGGAACTGAGCAAGTAATCTTCAAACGTTGAAGTGTGTTGGACACTTTGGGTCTTGAGTATAAGTAAGTGTGCACATGTGGCAAGTTTTGTACCAAGAAGACTTATCTAAATAAGAGAAAAGAGAGCAATATGGCATTGATAAGAAAGGGTCTCTTTCATGAAGCTAGATGTTAAATTTGACTACTAAGCAAATAATCTAGAGCCTAGCAGATTTAGAAAGTTGATTTCTCTGTACCAAGGTAATGTTCATAGGAGCAGAGAGGAAGACCAGAGGCTGAAGAGAATTATATGGAGTATAAAAGAATACCGATCTCTCAAATATCATCTCCACATTTTCTTTTAAGCAATTCTACCTGACAATAGATGCAATACCTCCACTTATGAGGATGCAGCTGCAATGGAACCTGACAGCAAAGTGTAGATTAATTAAACAATGCTGTCTTGATGTCCCCTTAGGCAAATGGAAAGTGAAGATAAAGAATCCATATGGTGTCCCTCCCACCCTCCTTATCCCACCCCTCTAGGTGGTCGCAAAGCCCCGAGCTGATCTCCTTGTGCTATACAGCTACTTCCCACTAGCTGTCTATTTTACATTTGGTAGTATATATATATATATATATATATGGCAATGTTACTCTCTCACTTCGTCCCAGCTTACCCTTCCCCCTCCCCGTGTCCTCAAGTCCATTCTCTACATCTGTATCTTTATTCCTGTCCTGTCCAGGATATGGGGATATACATATGCATATAGCTGATTCACTTTGTTATACAGCAGAAACTAACACAACATTGTAAAGCAATTATACTCTAATAAAGATGTTAAAGGAAAAAAGAAAAATGTGAATTACCTTTGTAGGCTAGAGATTAAAGAAAAAAAATACATATGGTTTACTTAGGTAAATTTTAGGTAAACTTTTTTTTTGATTAATTAATTTTTGACTGTGTTGGGCCTTTGTTGCTGCACATGGGCTTTCTCTAGTTGTGTCCAGCGGGGGTTACTCTTCATTGCGGTGCATGGGCTTCTCATTGCAGTGGCTTCTCTTGTTGTGGAGCATGGGCTCTAGTTGCGCAGACTTCAGTAATTGTGGCTCACAGCCTCTAGAGCACAGGCTCAGTAGTTGTGGCACACAACTCTGTGTTGCTCTGTGGCGCTCTGTGGCATATGGGGTCTTCCCAGATCAGAGTTCAAACAATTGTTCCCTGTACTGGCACGTGGATTCTTAACCAATTCACCACCAGGGAAGCCCTAGGTGAAATTTTTAAGTAAGTAAAATTTATTTATCATGCTGTTCAGATTTTTTTAAAAAAAACAAAACAAATTTAACCCATAGGAAAATAAAAGGTAGAAAAAATATTAAAGATAAAATAGAAAATTAATGGCTTAAATAAAAATTTGTAGAGGAGGTAACATATAAATATTCAAATGATAATTAATAAAACACTAATAAATATAAGTATCAAGCAAGAATAATTGTAACATAGAAAAATCAGCTCACCACTATTCATCAAATATATATGTATGTAAATATGTATATATACATATATATGTATATCAGGAATGATCCAGCACTTCATAAACTGATCATGAAAATATGTGAATAAAAATTTTATGCTAATAATTTATTAAATGTACATTAGAAGAATAAATTATTTGAAAAATGTAACAAAACCCAACAAAAAACTATGTATAGAATAATATGTATCAAAAAAAACCTAAAATTAAACATCTTCCCAGAAAAGTTACTCTAACAGTGTAATTTCTTTCTAAACATTTAAGGAACAAATAAAATGACTCTTTCACAATTTTTTTTTGTGATATCAGTAAGAGAAAAAGATGTCAAAACTTGTTTTATGTGGGCAACAAAATTTTAATATTAAAACTCACAAAAAAACAGAATAGAGAACCCAGAAATACACCCACATAAATATAGACAACTAAATTTTGACAAAGAAGGAAAGGAACAAAATGGAGCAAAGGTAGTCTCCTCAACAAGTAGTGTTAGAAAACTGGACATCCACAAGCAAAAAAAAATGAATCTAGACACAGATTTTATACCTGTCAAAAGAATTAACTCAAAATGAATCATGAACCTAAATGTAAGATGAAAAACTATAACACTCCTCAAAGAAAACATTGAAGAAAATATAAACTTGGGTATAATGATGACTGTTTAGATACAATATCAAAGACAGATCCATGGAAAGAAAAATAATAACCTGGACTTTATTAAAATAAAAATAAAATTCTGCAAGAGACAACATCAAGAGAATTGGAATACATTCCAAAGACTGGGTGAAAATATTTGCAAAAGACACATCTGATAAAAATCTGTTATTCAAAATGTACAAAGAACTCTTAAAACTCAAGTATAAGAACCCCTCCCCCAAATACGATTAAAAAATGGGCCACAGACCTTAACAGAAATCTCATGAGAGAAGATATACAGATGGCAAATAATCATATGAAAAGATGTTCCAGATCATATGTCACCAGGGAAATGAAAACTAGAAAAACAATGAGATACCACTATCTTCCTATTAGAAGGGACAAAATCCAGAACACTGACAACACCAAATGCTGGTAAGGAGGTGGAGCAACAGGAACACTCTTTCATTGCTGTTGGAAATGTGAAAGGTATAGCCACTTTGGAAGACAATTTGGTGTTTTCTTACAAAATTAAACATACCCTTACCTTTTGACCCAGGAATTGTGTGTTCCTTTGTATACACCAAAAAGATCTGAACAATTTTGTCCACACAAAAACCTGCCAACAGATGTTTATAGCAGCTTTATTCATAATTGCTAAAATTTGGAAGCAACCAAGATGTTCTTCATAAGGTGAGTGGATAAATAAACTGTAGTACATCCAGACAGTGGATGTACTAAAAAGCAGTATATGTAAAGTCATGAAAAGACATAGAGGAAACTTAAATGCATATTACTAAGTAAAAAAAGTCAATCTGAAAATGGTACATACTGTATGATTCAGAATATATTATATTCTGGAAAAGGCAAAGCTATGGAGAGAGAAAGAAAAAAAACAACAGCAGTGGTTTCTCCTAGTAAGATAAATAGGTGGAGCACAGAGGATTTTTAGGTCAGTAAAAAACTCTGTATGATACTATAATGATGGATTCATACCATTATATTTTTGTCCAAATCTATATAATGCACAACACAAAAAATGAACTGTAATGTAAACTATGATTATGATGTGTCAGTGTAGGTTCATCAGTTGTAACAAATGCACCACTATTGTGATTGATGTCGATAAAGGTAGAGGCTAAACTTGTGTGGGGGCAAAAGATAAATAAAAATCAATATACTTTCCTCTCAGTTTTTCTAAGAAAATGAAGTGTTTAAAAAACATACAAACAAAAACTCAACAAGGACATTACAAGAAATTAAGTTTACATGTCAATAATCTCATGTAATCACAAACAGATTGAAATGCAAAGTTGGTTTAAATTTGAAAATCAGCCAATGTAATTTCATTACATTAATAAACAAAGAGAAGATGCTTATCATTATCTCAATAGATACAGATCAACCAAACTTGAGAAAAAGAGCAGAATGATAAAAACAAGGGAACTTTCTTCATTTATTAAAGAACATACAATAAAATGTATATTATATGTAATGGTAAATTATTGATAGTTTCATCTGAATAGTGAAAACAGACAAGGATATCTATCACCATTAGTATTCACATTGTGATGGAAGTTCAAATGGGTGCAAAATCTGATTTTTAATTGTTGGAAAGAAAACGTAAAACTGTTATTTCTCACATGTGAATATAAGATATTTAAAATAATTTTCAGACAAATAGTACAACTAATAGATGAATATAAATGAATGTGACAGGGTCGCTAAATACAAGGTACTTTTTATTAAAACAAGCGATTGTATTTATGTGTATGACAAAAAATATTTATAGAAAATAAAATTAAAATAAAAGTCACCACTAAAATAGCATGAATAAACAATAGAATATAGTTAAGGAACACATTTATTATTATACATAATTCATCTTTGTAGAAATCTATGAAACGTTATTGAGAGAAACTTAAGAAGATCTAATTAAGGGAGAGATACTCCATGCTATTTTATTGGAAAATTTAATGTTGTAAATATGTCAATACAACATGCAATTGACCTAGGATTCTATGTTATTCTAGTAAAATGTCATTAAGTTTCTTATCTTTCTTTTTTAGGAATGGATTTATAAATTTGAGAACTATTATGTAAAAACAAATGGCCAAAACTACTCAAGATAAACGAGAAAAACAGAGCTGGAGGATTATCATATATTAAAACTTATTTTGTATTTACAATAATTGAGGAAGTGGCATGTGATTGGAATGGAGCGCAGTAAGAAACACCAGAATCAAATGCATGCATACTTGGTCACTTGTTTTAGTACAAAGTTGATACTATGGACGAATTGGGTAAGGATACATTTTTCAGTGAACTAGGCAGGATTCACGCTGTGCCCATATAGAAGAAAATGAACATAACTCCTATTTTACATCATTCATAAAACTAAACTCCACAAGATGTAAAACAACAAATATACTGAAATTTAAAGTAAGATACTATGTAAATGTCCTTGAATTAGGGGAAATTTCTTCATAGAATATAGGAAAATTTTAAGAGAAATGGTCTTCATATGAAGAAAATTTGTTTTAAAAATTGACACTGTTAAGAAGGTGCAAAATCAGGCCATGGAGTAAAAGAATATATTTGTAACATATGGAATCAAATAAGGAGTCTAGTCCAGAATACATGTTAAGAACTTCAAACCAACAGAAAATACAGATATCACAATATAATATTGGATAAAGAACTGCTACAATAATAGCAAAAAAGTGCATCAAAATGACCAATGAACATATGAAAATGTTTTCACATTGCATAATAAACCAGAAAATTAAAATTCAAACTACAACAACGTATCACTTCTTGCCTCCCACTCCAGAGATACTTGAGAGAGAGAGAGAGAGAGAGAGAGAGAGAGAGAGAATCTTGATGGAAATGAAAAGAATATGGATTCTCAAGCCTTGCTGGTGGAAGTGTATATTACAAACATTCTTGAAGATATTTTGAATTAACTAAATTAAGGAAGCACAACCGGTGCTCCAAAATTTCAAATCTTATATATACATTGGGTTGGCAAAAAAACGTCCTTCGGTTTTTAAGTAAAAATGAAAGACACGTTTTTCATTTTCACCAAGAACTTTATTGAACAACATATTCAGTATTTTGTTCCACTATCTTCTGCCATTTTTCAGGCAACTTCATAATTCCATCTTGCCAAAACTTTGTATCTTTTTGAGCAAAGAACTGTTCCAGGTGCCTTTTAACAGTCTTCCAGGGAGTTGAAATTTTTTCCATTAAGAGAATTTTGTGAAGACTGAAATAAATGAAAATCCAAAGGTGCAATGTCTGGGGAATACAGTGGATGAATCAGAACTTCCCGACCAAGCTATAACAATCATTACCTGGTCATCAAAGAAACATGCGATCTTGCATTATCCTGATGGAACATTATGTGTTTTCTGTTGACTAATTCCGGACGCTTTTTGTTGAGTGCTACTTTCAGTTGGTCTAATTGGGAGCAGAATTAATCGTTTGGTTTTCTGGAAGGAGGTCATTATAGAGGACTCCCTTCCACTCCTACCATATACACAACATGTATATGTTCTTCTTTGGATGAAGACAGGTCTTTGGTGTGGTTTGTGTTGGTTCATTTCACTTGCCCCATGATCTCTTCCATTCCACATTATTGTATAGTATCCACTTTTCATGACCCGTCACAATTTGTTTTAAAAACAGAACAATTTTCTTATGTTTCAGTAGAGAATCTCATGTGGAAATATGATCAAGAAGGTTTTTCTCTCTTAACTTATGTGGAACCCAAACATCAAAGCAATTATCATAACCAAGCTGGTGCAAATGATTTTCAAAGCTTGATTTGGATATTTTGAGTATGTTGGCTATCTCCCCTGTGGTATATCATTGATTATTCTCAATTAATGTCTCAATTTGATTGCTATCAACTCAACCAGTCTACCCGACCATAGACCATCATCAAGTGAGAAATTTCTAGCACGAAACTTCACCTATCACCTTTGACACATTCGATAAGTCACAGCACCTTCTCCATACACTGCACAGATCCTTTTTTGCATTTCAGTTGTGTTTTTACCTTTCTTGAAATAATAAAGCATAATATGCTGAAAATGTTGCTTTTCTCTTCCATCTTCAATATTAAAATGGCTACACAAAAATTCACCTGTTTTGATAACTTTTTTAAAAATATGCACACTGAAATAACAGCTGTCACAATACAACCTAACAAAATTGTTTCAAATGAAGTTATAGATAACTAAGCACTACTAGAACCATCTTACAGAAAAAACGAATGAAAAACTCTCATGATGTACATCATGAGAAATGTATAGTGTTGTTCTTAGCACCAATTTAAATGAAAATATCAACAATAGAATGAATAAAATTGTGTTGTATTATACATATAAATGAGTACTACACATCACGTGTCATGAAAATAATCTATAAGCAAACTTCAGCTACACACAAAAACAGAAGTGAAGCTGACAAAAAGTGCTGTGCTAAAAAAATCAGGCACAGAACACATTCTATATGATTCCACTTCCTTAGTATTAAGACAGAAAAAAAAAAAAACAGAGAAAATTGCACAACAGCATTTTAATATATGGTCAAGTTTTACCAAAAAGTAAGATAATTTCATTAATGCCCACTTTTCAGTATATATGTTATATTTATTTAATATGTTTATACAGCTACATACAAGACATGATGATATGTATAAGTACAACTGCGTGTGTATCAAATCAGCTCTTCTAAATTTCATATATCCAAAATTGGCACGAATTTCCTTTTTGTTACCTGTTTTATAAGATATGTAATTAGATTTCATTCTCAGTGATCACACTGAAGAAAAAATCACTAACTCTTTTCTTCTTAGATATAACAAAACTGTATTTCCTCTTGGTCTTATCTTTAATGCTTTTGGTCCTCAAAAGATTTTTTTTCTTTAAACCTCATTTTGTCAAAAGAGCCCCCAGCTGATCTTTCTTTTTTTTGTTTGTTTTTGCAGTATGCAGGCCTCTCACTGTTGTGGCCTCTCCCGTTGCAGAGCACAGGCTCCGGATGCGCAGTCAGCGGCCATGGCTCACTGGCCCAGCTGCTCCATGGCATGCGGGATCCTCCCGGACCGGGGCACAAACCCGTGTCCTCTGCATCAGCAGGCAGATGCTCAACAACTGCACCACCAGGGAAGCCCCCCAGGTGATCTTAATGCTGCTTCTCTTTTTCTTTTCTTTTTTCTTTCTTTCTTCCTTTCTTTTTTTTTTTTTTTTTTTTTTTTTCCTTTTTTTTTTTTTTTTTTTTTTTTTTTGTAAGGGAATAGCAGTGTATATCACAATGATGTAAACTAATGGCATCTGCATGAGAATTCGGTCTTGTTTGGTATGTAAGTCAGGATACACTAGTTGTGTTGAAGTTACAACCTGATCCCTCAACCTTAGTGATGCATCACAGAGTGGTTTAATTTCCCAGCTACATATCCACCTTAGACCAGGAGAGACTGCTCATTTTTCTGAATCAGGGATTCAGACAGACAAATCTGATCTTGACAGGTCTTTGATAAAGTCTGTAACAGGAAAGAGGTGTAGAGAATTGTACATTGGCCCTCAGCAGCTTCTTATAAGAGTGCCTTGAATTACTTCCCCTCACACTCCAATGGCACTGCAAGTAATATAACCACATCTAACTTTAAGGTCTGTGGGAAAGTGCAGTCTTGTGTACCTATAAATAGAAGCTCTAAGATATTTGTAGGATGCCTAGTTATTACAATATGCAGGGTTCCTAAATTCAGATGTATGAATAATAGATATTAGGTCTTAGAATTTCCTAAGATGTATGTACCATTTTCTTTTTCAAAATGTTTTAAAAAGTGGGCACAAAATTATATTATTTTTAAAGTGTGCTGTGCACCTCACATACATTTGAAAACATATCTTCTAACAGTTTATAATTATGAGAAAAACTGTCTATTCTTTGGGTACAGTTATATTTTATCTAGTAGTTCACCACAAACATAGAGTCTTAATTGTTAAAACATTTTTCCATTTAGGTTATTATTATATTAAAGGAATAAAGATGTTGAGGATTCTGTGTTCAAAATTATTTGATGAAGCTACTTGAATTGCTATAGTAATACATCCAACGATTAAGATGGTAATTTCCAGAGCTATTTGCAATAGTAAAATACTGCCTTGTATGAAGGTTTCTTACCCTTTTCACTCTCTGAGATAATTAAAAAATCATTATGTCCTGATTTTCTCCACATTATCTTATTCATGAATACATTGTATGTTTGTATTTCTTTGTATATAGGATTTTGTTTGTGTTGTATTTTGTTGATACTGAATAACTTATTAATATTTTTAAATATAACATTTAAATTCCAGATTCCCTACTTGAATTACAAGTCCTTATAGTACCCAGTATGGGAATCAGAAAAGATAGATACAAAAGAAAACACATGTATAGTTCCCTGGGGTCCATTGATTTTCTGGGGTTGGCTGTGTTGATAAAAAGCTTTTAGCTTTCTTTCTGTAGTCTCCTTATCCTTAGTCCCAGATGTTAGATAGACTTATTTTCTTTCTCATTTTATATTTGCCTCAAGTTCTTATCTGTTTATAGTCTCTTGCTTGTTTGCTTTGGATTCTGCTAGCCTAACATTATAAAGTTTTGGGGATAGACAGGGATTGGGTCTTAAAAATGTTTTGGAGACTGATTTCCTTACCTGTACACCCCTATTTCAGCTTTCAAAGTGCTATGTGAACCTGTTCTTATTATTATATCCTGGTATCTAATTGTGGTCCAGCCTCTATCTCATTTTATTTTGATTCAGTATATTTCAGCTAATTATTCTTTCATACTCATGAACTCCTCCTAGATGAATTATTAATCTGTGTTATTACCCTGAAAAGTAGAATATAGCTTAATCATGACTCAGAACTATCACCATTATATTTCAATAATTTTTCTCCATAGTACTTTAAAATTAGTCAATTAAAAATAATTCGTTCATATTTGAAAGGTACAAGTTAATAAAATACTCAAAGTAAAAACACATGTAATTTTATCCCTTATGAAATATAAACAAAACAAAGGCATGAAAAATATTACATAACAGTTCATAAAAGTCATGTAAGTCCTAATTTTATGTAAAATCTTATATATATATAATCAAGACTTAAATATATATATATATAACTTTCCATAGTTTGATTATGGTCAAAGATTTCAAGATGAACAGTTGCATTGGCTATGAGTAGAAAGCATATGTTCTAATGTATTAAAAGAGAAAGAACTATGTAAGGCATTAACTTCCGTATATAAAGTAACTTGATGAATGATAAATAACAGATTTGCAATGATACAGCAATATAACTTTCAGTCTATGTTCAAGTGGGTCACAGACAATTTTCCTTCCATCAGAAAATTTATAATCCGGTATGATTAGAGGCATACCTAATTAGCAGGTACTTTTTTGAGAAGATTTATGGAAAAAATAGAACAGGACAATGTGTTTCGGAGAAATTCAAATTACATGAGACAGCCAGGTAACAATAGTCATATAATGCCCCTCTGAGGAAATTACAACGAACACCATTGTCAAATTTGAAAAGTAGAGACAAGGGCTCATATATCTGAATAATAAGAAAGAGAGAAGAGAAAGAAGCAGATAAGTAAGCAGGGTCTTTTTCTTTAAGTATTTTATAGAAAAAAGTAGTAATGTGTCCACTTACTCTGCTGAATAAAATGATGAAATGCTCTAAAATTTAAGGCAAGGGATTAAGTGAACTGATTTGTAATTTTTAAGACAATCTGGCTAGTGGATTAGGTTTGGCTCTGATATAGCAACACTGAAAGAAGAAAGGCCACATAGGAGGCTATTTTAGTAATCTTTGTGAGAGGTAATTGATACCATAGCACTGGCCACAGCCAGTTCATCTCTACTTGGATAAACTTCAAACAATATACCCTTTTCAATGCCTGTAGTAGATGATCTACAGTAAGAGCTTACTTTGAAGAGAGAAGACCAGACAGCCAATATCAAAGCTCCAGATACATCATTGAGATCATTGTAACCCTTCTAGACTCACCTGAGATGCCAGGGACTACACCCAGGCAGAGGTTTGTTTGTGTTTTCAGGCTTGACCATAGACCTGAAGAATGTTTTCCTGGCCAGTCCTCACAGGAGCAAACTGCCTCCCTACACAACACTTGGTTCACAGACAAGGCACTGCAGGCTCTGAAGGAGTTGTTGTCATTATCAAGGACCCCCATCCCAAGCTTTTAGGCATATCTGTATCCCCATTCCAGATACTTCCATTCAGTAGTCTTTTTTTTTTTTCTTTTCTTAAACATCTTTATTGGAGTATAATTGCTCTACAATGGTGTGTTAGTTTCTACTTTATAACAAAGTGAATCAGCCATACATATACATATATCTCAATATATCCTCCCTCTTGTGTCTCCCTCCCACCCTCCCTATCCCACCCCTCTAGGTGGTCACAAAATCTTTTTATCAGGGTGGGTGACAGGAGGCTTCAGCAGAGGCCTTCCTCAGGTGTCTCTGCTGAGACCTCCTTATCAAAGGGAGAGGAGAAAACTTGAGATATTTTTCTCCACTCTGACTCAGTGCCCATTGTTTTCCAGTCCTAGTCCTTTCCCTTCTCCCTCCCTTTAACCCACAGTTCCATAAAACTGCAGGGACCTTCTGTTTGGAGCCCTTCTGCAACAACAACAAAAAAGGGCTGAGAACTTGGTGATTAAGAGAAGGGGTATACAGACTCTATACGGACTACAAATTAAGGAATCATATCTAGGGTCAAAAAACTACCTAGTGCAATGCAAGTCAAAGTATGGTTCATGTACCTGCAGCATTGGATTCACCTGGGATCTTGTTAGAAATGCAAATTAATGGTCTAACCCATACCAACTGGGTCAAACCCTCTTGGAACATAAGGCAGGGATCTGTGCGTTTTTTTTGGTTTTTTTCCCTTTGTGGTTCGCGGGCCTCTCACTGCTGTGGCCTCTTCCGCTGCGGAGCACAGGCTCCGGACTCGCAAGCTCAGCAGCCATGGCTCACGGGCCCAGCCGCTCTGCGGCATGTGGGATCTTCCCGGACTGGGGCACGAACCCGTGTCCCCTGCATCGTCAGGTGGACTCTCAACCACTGCGCCACCAGGGAAGCCCGGGATCTGTGTTTTAACAAGCGTTACATTTGATTAAGAATGAAAATGTTTGAGATCTACTAAGTCAGCGGGTTCTAAGGTATGTTTGCATTCACCTAAAATTATCAACTTTATTATTTTCTACGTCAGAAGAAGGAGTTTATTAATATAAATATTTTCAAAACCGGGACACAATGGTAATCTGAGGCTAAATAATTTGCCCAAAGCCAACAGTAAATAAATTGGATTGACATTATTTTTATAATGTTCTTGTTGCCTAGAGGATAAACTATGCAGAATTCATGTTTATTGAGATGTAATATACACACAATAAAATTCACCCCTTTTAAGTGTACTGTTTGATGAGTTTTGACATGCATATAACCATGCAATGACCACCACAATAAAGAATAGTTCCACTGGCCCCAAAATACTTCCTGAACTTTTGAATAAATCACATTCTCTCTTTCCCAGTTCTCCCATGGCTTTTTCCTCTTCTTTTATTTATTATTTTTTCATTTTATTGAAACTAATATAAATGCAATCATTCAGCATGCAGTCTTTTATGTCTGGCTTGAATGCACTTAGGTTAATGTGTTTGAAATTCAGTCATGTTGTTGCATGTCTATATAGTTATTTCCTACTTATTTTCCAATAATACACAAATGTATCCTATGATTTACCCATTCACCAGCTGATGAGTATTTGGTTTGCTTACACATTTGGGCGATTATGAATGAAGATGTCTTGAACATACTGATACATATTATTGTAGAAAGTATTTTTTTGCTTTTTAAAAAATAAATATCTAGGAATATAATTGCTGGGTTTTAAGGAGAATGTATGTTTAAATTTGTAGGATAAGGCCAAGTTCTTTTCCAGAGCGGTTTTACAATTTTACATTGTCACCAACAAAGTATTATAGTTCCAGTTGAACAATTTTCTCACCAGCATTTGTTATTGTCAGGCATTTTAGTTCAGGCATTCTAATATGTGTATAGTAACACCTCATTTTGCTTTTAATTGAATTCACTTTATGATTAATATTTGTCATTGAAAGTAAAGAAAAAAAGTAGAGGAATAATTTTCTGAAGAGAGACAAGGACCTTTTGAAGAATTTATATTATTGATTAGAGTCAAGATTGTTCATATTTTGGAAGCCAGAGAATGGAGGAAATGCCATTTTTTTAACAATGGAGCTGAGCAAATTAGATGTTGGTTGCATTTCTTCCATCATAAGTAGTTTTGATTAAACTCATACAAGCCACCAGCTAAGGATCAAACACTCATGTTAACTCCCACCTCAGTATGTTAATTAATTTTGAGTGTATTTTAGATAAATATTTAATATCTTAATTCTTTTAATTTCTATTGAACATAACTTCTATGTAATGTAGATAAAAATGTTCAAATAAAACTAGAAATGGTGAAAAACAATAATACTTGAAAAGTGTACTTTGCTTTCAAAAATATTTTCAAGTGTGACTATTTAAATTGTTTTCTTCCCCAAATTGTCATAAATAATATAGGTCATAGAGCTTGGTTTAGAGGGAAAATAATGGTAATTTGCTGTTATAAAAAGTTGGTATCAAATTTCCACTCCTCTACTTCCTTATTAGCTATGTGATCTTGAAAAGACAAAGCAGCTCCTCTGATCCTCAGTTTCTGGTGTGTAACTCAGTCAATGAACTTTGTCTGGGTGGCCGAAGGCTTAAAAGTGAAAATGGATAGAAAGTTCCTCTAGACTGTCTGATACTTAGTAAAGCTTTATTAATACACATAGCTGTGTGCATGCAAATGTATTCACACACACATGCACACACACTCATACACAGAATTTTGCTTCATTTTGCTTCAGTTGCTCTCTCAAATGGATTATTTCTATCTACTCCTCAGAGAGGAAAATAAATAAGTTGATTAATAACAACAACAAAAATAACATATATATAGGTTTAGTTTTCTACTGGCCAATATTTTATGTATTTTCCATAGATACTTATATATAAGTAAGTTTCTTATGTTCACTAACAAACTTTATTAGGGAAGTAATACATACCTGAGTTAAGCTATTTTTTTAACTGGCATGTTATATCAATAAAACATGCTGTATATTTTGAGTTACATTTCAGTATTTTTATTATTTGTCAAAATTTTATATTTTCTTGGAGCAAGACAATAAAGTACAGCATTTTCTAATGTTAAAATATACTAGAGGTGAGAGTACAATGATCTTTTACAAAACCAGGTATGATGATGATAAAAATGTATATAATTCCTCTTGATGTATGATTATCTAATTATTTCAGAAACATGTTAAAGAAGTCTGCTTCAGCCTTGTTTTAGTGTACACTATGGGATAACTGGAAGAATTTCATCATATTTTATAGGGAAAGAGAAGCATAGTAAAATTTGATAACAGTTGTTAAAATGTCTATCTTTAAAACAAAATAGAAACAGACATTTGCTTTCAAAATAAATGAGTGCACAGGAAAACTACTTAAAAACTGCTTATTAAAAGTATACTCCACAAAGCAGTTCTCAAATCATGTATCCACACTAAATTATTATACCATTTGACAGCTTCCTCAGCTCACTCAGTCCACCCTCTTCTCACTTACTGACACCCCCCATCTCTCTTTTACTTCTCATCATTTCTATTACACTATTGCAATATCTTTTTGCTTAGTTTCTGTGAACTCTGGCATTTTATTACTATATTAAATCCCAAATTCTAGGCAATATGTAATCTTCTTAGCATATTAATTGGATTGACATGTTTATCTTTTTATTATTGTTATTATTCTTGCCCAATTAAAGTGAGATGGTGTACAAGAGGTAAGCAGTTCAAGCCGCAGTAGACTTAGGTACCTTGAGAAGAATGATGTTGGTTTCTAGGAGAAATTAGGCAGAGAGAGTGATTTTCCACACACCTAAGTAATGTTAGTTATACTTTGTGTTTAGAAACGATGTAACTATGGGAAAGTTCAGAAACATACAACTTCTTTATGTAACATTTGGCACAAACTCAATTTGTAAAAGATTTGACAGCCTGCTAGTAAATCAGAGAATACCTGTCTGTGTAGAACATAGATTTTTGGCATCTCTTATAAAGCATCTATTTATTTTGTTTTCCCTTAATTGTGTAGGAATTCCTGTGAATATTATTCAATTTCAAGGCTACTCTCCTTGTGGTGTAGGTTGTAAAGAGCTTTCCCCCTACTCATCTTATATGCATACCTTGAAAATAAATTGTAGTTTAGCATTTTATAATTTCCAAAGTGCTACAATTCATAGTAGTCAGATAGATGTTGAGAGACAGTTTTATCAAAATGAACCTGGACAGACAATTCATAGCTTTGACATTAATAAATTGTAGGGTCTCTAAAAAGTTCAACATAGGAATGATGTATCTATCTGACAATATTGTTAATATTTTAAAAAGATACTAAAATAAAAGTACTCTACAAATTGAAAATGCAATAAGTAAATGGATTATTTTAGTGAATTTTTCTCATTATTCCTGAGTATAGTTGGAGTTTAAAATACGTTTTCTGTTTTCACTGTAGGTTCCCTTATCAGAGCTTTATGTCTTCCTTTGAAATTTCCAGGATTTCCTTACAATACTCATCTTCCAAATGAAAATTTACTTATATTTTAATGTACCTATGGATTTAAAAGAGACAATCTCTACATTCATAAGCATAAATATTTGCTTGTTTTGTAAGGTGCCTTACATTTTTCATGTTCTTCTTATGCCAAATACACTTTTGAAATGGTACTCAGAAATTTAATTTCATTTAAAGTAAGAAGTATCATTTCTTATTCAGGTATTCTTAAAGTGTAAGTATTTGAGCTATATACATACAGGAAACTTGCCAAGAAAAATATCACTAGAAGATTTTTTTTCACTCTTTAAATCAAAGCAAAATTACATTTATTTTTTGCCTAATAGATTATATTTAACATTGTCTGAGAGCTCCCTGAATAGTTTATATAATAAAAAAAAGCATTTTGGGGCTTCCCTGGTGGCACAGTGGTTGAGAGTCTGCCTGCCGATGCAGGGGACGCAGGTTCGTGCCCCGGTCTGGGAAGATCCCACATGCCACAGAGTGGCTGGGCCTGTGAATCATGGACGCTAAGCCTGCGTGTCCGGAGCCTGTGCTCTGCAATGGGAGAGGCCACAACAGTGAGAGGCCCACGTACCGCAAAAAAAAAAAATTTGAATATTTTATTTATTTGCCAAAATAATTCTTTGAGCTAGAGATTGTTAGTCTCATTTTTCAGAAAGGGAAATCAAGGTATTAAAAGTTTGAAGCAAGTTACAAAGTAGACAGCTCATAAATTATTAGGTTTTCCTTTGAATTGAAATCTTTGTGACATCAAATAGTGTCTCTTATGGACATATAATTTTGTTTATTAGTCAAGCAGTCGGGAACTAAAGATGGAAGTGATGTGGCAAAGAAAACGTAAATTGAGCATGGGTGGGACCCATGAAGACAGATAGGAATCAGAATTTACTCCCACTCTGAAGTCTTCAACCTTGTTTATTGGGTGATCCACCGGAAAGGCTGGACCTTTCGCCATGGATGTCATAACCCATATGGCTGCATAGTCAAAGAAGCTGACAGAGGATATTCAGGAGGAGCTGGATTTGTAGCAGATGTACTCGCTCTTTCTCCCCACTAACCCCACAAAAAAATGTCCAGCAGATAACTGGCAACCTATGTTAACTAAACAGTTATCCTGTATCCTGTTCCTAATTGGAAGTGTAAAAGAATATGGCTTCTATTCTTAGCTATGTTGACATACTACAGACTTACCAAAGTCCAACTCTTGTTATCTGGGCCTCCATATATACCATTTCTAACAATGTTTAACTAACTTCCAAGTAAAGACACTAGAAAAGTCATGCTTCTACCCAATATAATGCACCTTTTCTTCATATAACTAAAAATATGCATGTTTTGAAAGCTGTCTCAAATATTTCCCCCCAAATCTATTTTTATAACCATCTTTGGGTTTTGCATGTTCTTCTAGGTAAGTCACATATCCTTCTGATATTCTTTAATTTAAATATTGAGATTTAAGTTTAACCATTAATAACACTTCTTACATTACGTGTCAGGGGAATGGAAGAAAATAAGAGAAAATGACCAATAATTACACTAGTATAACAGTATCTAATTCAAAACATAGAATATTCATTATTATTGGGGCAAAATGAATATTAGGCATTTACAGTAAGACCCCATAAAAATGCATGCAATTATAGTGCTGTTATTTAAAATATTTTAGTTTATCATCTATAACCCAAAGGTGAACAAATGTCTGGGAAGAATGTATTTGTTATTTTCACATGTATTTTATTTTTATTTAAGCCTATTTTTATATTTATTTTGTTTGCTAAATTAAATACATAAATTTGTTATGTTTTACTCTACTTTTTTGATGACAGGCTTCACTGTATTATATTTTTAAGAAAATAAATCAGCTTTTTACAATGCCAATGTAGTAGTCAAGTAAACATTAATGATTAAACTGATTTAGAAGAAATGACTTACAATGTTCTTTCTAGTTTCACTCAGAAGAACAATCTTGAATATATTGTTTGATTAGGTAATCATAAATTTTAGTGAAGTCCTAAGAGCACAATTCAATGTTTGCAAACATGTAAAGACTAACGAAACAATAAAGCCATCAAAATGTAAGCATTACTTATTTAACAAAACCCTGAAAAAACTAAATCCAAAAGAATATACAAAATTAAAGAATATTGTGCTAAGAAATAGACTGAAGCAAATATTCAGGATTTCACTAGCAAACATGAATGTTTTATGAACTTATAAAATCATATTCTAGAACAGTAGAATATAAATTATGATTGATAGGTAAAGATGATAACTAGCTAGATGATGGATAGATAAAAGATGGATGTATAGATGCTTAGCTAGATATAGAGAAACATATCCAATTTGTGAAATATAGCAGGAAGACTACATCAAATATATTTGTTTAAAATACTGGGTGATTCTGCAACAAAGAAGGTAGCTCAAGTGTTACTTCCCAAAACCCCATTAACTTCATAGCTTCGGAAACTAGTTATGACATGGAAGACCCGTTCATAGAAAAAAGGAAGTTGGCAAAGTATTTTTATTTGTAATTTAGTTAATTTTCTTATTGTTAACCTAATTTTGTTGTATACGTTTAATTTGAAGAATTTTGTTTTTAATTCAAGACTTACAATTTCAAATAATTCTGATGTGAATATAGCATGAAGCATTTCATTGTCAAATATGTGAATTGGGTTTAAGATTTCTTTTCATTACAGTTTTATTGAGATATAATTAACATACAGCATTGTGTAAGTTTAACATGCAGAGCATAATGACTTGACTTACATACGTTATGAAATGAATACCACAAGTTTAGTAAGCATCTATCATCTCATATAGATAAATATGTATAGATATAAAATAAGAGAAAAAATAAAAATTTCTGATGGGAACTCAGTATTCACTCTCTTAACTTTCATATATAACACACGCAGTGCTAATTACATTTACCAGGTTGTACATTGCATACTGTAATTATCTTATAACTGGAAGTTTGTTTTGACTACCTTCATTCAATTTCCTTCCCCCAATCTCTGCCTCTGGTAAATACAAATCTGATTTCTTTTTTCCATAAGTTTGTTTGTTTTGAAGTGTGATTGACCTACAACACTATGGTAATTTCTGGTATACCACATAGTGACTTAATATGTCTATACATTTCAAAATGATGACCACACTAAGTCTAGTTACAACATGTCACCATACAAAGATATTACATAATTATTGAATATATTTCCCACACTGTACATTTCATACCTGTTACATTTATTTTGCAACTGGAAGTTAGTACCTCTTAATCTTCCTCACCTATGTCTCTCTTCACACCAACCCCTTCTCTTCCTACATCCACCTGTAACTATTTCTCTTTAGTTGTTTGTTCATTTGTTTTGTTTTATAGATTTCATATGTAAGTGAAATCATACAGTATTTGTCTTTCTCTGACTTACTTCACTTAGCACAATACCCTCTGGGTTTCTCAATCTTGTTACACGTGGAAACATTTAATTATTTTTTATGACTAAATAATATTTCTGTTTTTAAAATTTTTATTGGGGTATAGTTGCTTTACAATGTTATGCTAGTTTCTGCTGTACAGTGAAGTAAATCAACTATATGTATAAATATATCCCATCTTTTTTGGATTTCCTTCCTATTTAGGTCACCATAGAGCATTAAGTAGAGTTCCCTATGCTATACATCAGGTTCTCATTAGTTATCTATTTTATACACATTAGTGTATGTATGTCAATCCCAATATCCCATATCTTCCCCTCCTTCCTCCCTTGGTGTCCATATGTTTGCTCTCTATGTCTGTGTCTCTATTTCTGCCTTGCAAACAGGTTCATCTGTACCATTTTTCTAGATTCCACATATATGCATTAGTATACAATATTTGTTTTTCTCTTTTTGACTTACTTCACTCTCTATGATAGTCTCTAGGTCCATCCACGTCTCTACAAATGACCCAGTTTCATTCCTTCTTATGGCTGAGTAATACTCCATTGTATATATGTACTATATCTTCTTTATCTATTCATCTATGTCTATGGACATTTAGGTTGCTTCCATGAACTGGCTGAACACAACAAACCAAAACCTATGGGATCCAGCAAAAGCAGTTCTAAGAAGGAAATTTATAACAATACAATCTTACCTCAAGGAACAAGAAAAATCTCAAATAAACAACCTAACCTTACACCTAAAGAAACTAGAGAAAGAAGAAGAAGAAGTACAACAACAAAAAATGCAAAGTTAGTAGAAAAAAAGAAACCGTAAAGATCAGAGCAGAAATAAATGAAATAGAACACAAGAGCAAAGACCAATAAAACTAAAAGTTGTTTCTGTGAGAAGGTAAACAAAATTGATAAACCTTTAACCAGACTTAAGAAAAAGAGGGAGATAACAAATCAATAAAATTAGAAATGAAAAAGATGTTACAACAGACACCACAGAAATACAAAGGATCATGAAACACTACTACAAGCAACTATATGGCAATAAAATGGACAGCCTGGAAGACATAGACAAATTGTTAAAAAGGTATAACCTTCCAAGACTGAACCAGGAAGAAATAGAAACTGTGATTAAAAATATTCCAACAAACCAAAGTCCAGGACCAGATGGCTTCACAGGCGAATTCTATCAAACATTTAGAGAAGAGATAATGCCAATCCTTCTCAAACCCTTCCAAAAAATTACAGAGAAAGGAACACTCCGAAGCTCATTCTACAAGGCCTACATCACCGTGATACCAAAATCAAAGATATCATAAATAATATTTCATTATATATACGTACCACATCTTCTTTATCCATTCGTCTATTGATGGGCACTTAGGTTACTTCCATATCTTGGTTAATACTGTTTTCCATAGTGGCTGTACCAATTTACATTCTCACTGACAGTGCAGTGCATGAGGGTTCTTTTTTATCCACATCCTAACCAACACTTGTTATTTCTTATCTTTTTGTTAATGGCCATTCTGATATGTGTGAGGTGATATTGTGGTTTTGATTTGCATTATCCTGATGGTTAGTGATGCTGAGCGTCACTTCATATGTCTGTCAACCATCTGCATGTCTTTATTGGAAAAATGCCTATTTCAGTCCCCTGCCCATTTTTTTGATTGGGTTGTTTGTTTATTTGAAGTTTATTGTATGTTTCTTTGTATATTTTGAATATTAATGTTTTACTGGATATATTGTTGGCAAATATCTTTTCCCATTCAGCAGGTGACCTTTTCGCATTGGTGATAGTTTCCTTCACTGTACAAACGCTTTTTAATTTGAAGTAGTCTCATTTGTTTATTTTTGGTTTTGTTTTCCTTGCCTCAGGTGACACATTACAAAACTACTGCTGGGCTTCCCTGGTGGCGCAGTGGTTGAGAGTCCACCTGCCGATGCAGGGGATAAGGGTTCGTGCCCTGGAGAAGCTAGGCCCGTGAGCTATGGATGCTGAGCCTGCGCATCCAGAGCCTGTTGCTCCGCAATGAGAGAGGCCACAAGAGTGAGATGCCCGTGTACCGAAAACAACAAAAACAACAACAAAAACTATTGTTAAGATCAATGTCAAAGACAATACTGCCTATATTTTCTTCTAGAATTCTTGTGGTTTCAGATCTTACACTTAAGTGTTTCATAAATTTTGAATTAATTTTTGTATATGGTGTGAGAATGTAATCCAGTTTGATTATTTTGCATATACATGTCCAGTATTCCCAACACCATTTTTGAAGAGGCTGTCTTTTCCTTTTTGTATATTCTTCCCTTCTTCATCATACATTAATTGACCATATAAGTGTGGGCACATTTCTGGCTTCCTGTTTCGTTCCATTGATCTATGTGTCTGTTTTTGTGCCAGTACCACACTGTTTTGTTGATATAGCTTTGTAGTACAGTTTGAAATCAGAGACCATGATAGTTTCAGCTTTCTTCTTTTATCTCAAGATTACTTTAGATATTCAGGGTGTATTGTGTATTTTAATTTTTTAAATCTTTATTAGAGTAAAATTGCTTTACAATGGTGTGTTACTTTCTGCTTTATAACAAAGTGAATCAGTTATACATATACATATGTTCCCATATCTCGCTCCTCTTGCATTCCCCTTCCTCCCACCCTCCCTATCCCACCCTTCAAGGTGGTCACAAAGCAACAAGCTATCACCCTGTGCTATGCGGCTGCTTCCCACTAGCTATCTATTTTACGTTTTGTAGTGCATATATGTCCATGCCACTCTCTCACTTTGTCACAGCTTACCCTTCCCCCTCCCCATATCTCCAAGTCCATTCTCTAGTAGGTCTGTGTCTTTATTCCTGTCTTACCCCTAGGTTCTTCATGATATATATATATTTCCTTAGATTTCATATATAAGTGTTAGCATACAATATTTGTCTTTCTCTTCCTGACTTACTTCACTCTGTATGACAGACTCTAGGTCCATCCACCTCACTATAAATAACTCAATTTCATTTCTTTTTATGGCTGAGTAATATTCCATTGTATATAGGTGCCACATCTTTTTATCCATTCATCCGAAGATGTACACTTAGGTTGCTTCCATCTCCTGGCTATTGTAAATAGAGCTGCAATGAACATTTTGGTACATGACGCTTTTTGAATTATGGTTTTCTCAGAGTATATGCCCAGTAGTGGGATTGCTGGGTTATATGGTAGTTCTATTTGTAGTTTTTTAAGGAACCTCCATAATGATCTCCATAGTGGCTCTACCAATTCACATTCCCACCAGCAGTGCAAGAGTGTTCCCTTTTCTTCACACCCTCTCCAGGATTTATTGCTTTTAGATTTTTTGATGATGGCCATTCTGACCCGTGTGAGATGATATCTCATTGTAGTTTTGATTTGCAATTCTCTAATGATTAATGATGTTGAACATTCTTTCATGTGTTTCTTGGCAATCTGTATATCTTCTTTGGAGAAATGTCTTTTTAGGTCTTCTGACCATTTTTGTATTGGGTTGTTTGTTTTTTTGTTATTGACCTGCATGAGCTGCTTGTAAATTTTGGAGATGAATCCTTTGTCAGTTGCTTCATTTGCAAATATTTTCTCCCATTCTGAGGGTTGTCTTTTGGTTTTGTTTATGGTGTCCTTTGCTGTGCAAAAGCTTTGAAGTTTCATTAGGTCCCATTTGTTAATTTTGTTTTCATGTCCATTTCTCTAGGAGGTGGGTCAGAAAGGATCTTGCTGTGATTTATGTCATAGAGTGTTCTGCCTATGATTTCCTCTAAGAGTTTGATAGTTTATGGCCTTACATTTAGGTCTTTAATCCATTTTGAGCTTATTTTTGTGTATGGTGCTAGGGAGTGTTCTAATCTCATACTTTTGCATGTACCTGTACAGTTTTCCCAGCACCACTTATTGAGGAGGCTGTCCTTTCTCCACTGTACATTCCTGCCTCCTTTATCAAAGATAAGGTGACCATATGTGCGTGGGTTTATCTCTGGGCATTCTATCCTGTTCCATTGATCTATCTTTCTGTTTTTGTGCCAGTACGATACTGTCTTGATTACTGCAGCTTTGTAGTATAGTCTGAAGTCAGGGAACCTGATTCCTCTAGCTCCGTTTTTCGTTCTCAAGATTGCTTTTGCTATTCAGGGTTTTTTTGTATTTCCATACAAATTATTTGTTTTAGTTCTGTGAAAAATGCCAGTGGTTGTTTGATAGGGATGCACTGAATCTGTAGATTGCTTTGGGTAGTAGAGTCATTTTCACAATGTTGATTCTTCCAATCCACGAACATGGTATATCTCTCCATCTATTTTTATCATCTTTAATTTCTTTCATCAGTGTCTTATAATTTTCTGCATAGAGGTCTTTTGTCTCCTTATGTAGGTTTATTCCTAGATATTTTATTCTTTTTTTTGGAATGGTAAATGGGAGTGTTTTCTTGATTTCACTTTCAGATTTTTCATCATTAGTGTATAGGAATGTCAGAGATTTCTGTGCATTAATTTTGTATCCTGCTACTTTACCAAATTAATTGATTAGCTCTAGTCGTTTTCTGGTAACATCTTTAGGATTCCCTATGTATAGTATCATGTCATCTGCAAACAGTGACAGCTTTACTTCTTCTTTTCCGATTTGGATTCCTTTAATTTCCTTTCCTTCTCTGATTGCTGTCACTAAAACTCTATGCCTACTTTCTGCAGGGTTTTTATCATAAAGCGGTGTTGAAGTTTTTTGAGAGCTTTCTCTGCATCTATTGAGTTGGTCATACGGTTTTTCTCCTTCAATTTGTTAATATGGTGTATCACATTGATTGATTTACATATACTGAAGAATCATTGCATTCCTGGAATAAACCCCACTTGATCATGGTGTTAGATCCTTTTAATGTCCTGTTGGATTCTGTTTGCTAGTATTTTGTTGAGAAATTTTGCATCTATGTTCATCAGAGATATTGGCCTGTAGTTTTCTTTCTTTGTGGCATCCTTGTCTGATTTTGGTATCAGGGTGATGGTGGCCTCATATAATGAGTTTGCGATTGTTCCTCCCTCGGCAATATTTTGGAAGAGTTTGAGAAGGATAGGTGTTAGCTCTTCTCTAAATGTTTTATAGAATTCATCTGTGAAGCCATCTGGTCCTGGGCTTTTGTTTGCTGGAAGATTTTTAATCACAGAGATTTTCTCAGTGATCACTTCGTTATTAATTATTTTATTGTTTATCCTCCATGTGTTTCTATTTTTTAAAGATCTTTTCCTGTAATTGATGTCTAGTCTCATAGCGTTGTGGTCAGAAAAGATACCTGATACAATTTCAATTTTCTTAAATTTACCAAGGCTTGAATTGTGACCCAAGATATGATCTATCCTGGAGAATGTTCCATGAGCACTTGAGAAAAATGTGTATTCTGTTGTTTTTAGATGGAATGTCCTATAAATATCAATTAAGTCCATCTTGTTTAAGGTATAATTTAAAGCTTGTGTTTTCTTATTTATTTTCATTTTGGATGATCTGTCCATTTGGTGGAATTGTGGTGTTAAAGTCTCCTACTATGAATGTGTTTCTGTCGATTTCCCCTTTTATGGTTGTTAGTATTTGCCTTATGTATTGAGGTGCTCCTTTGTTGGGTGCATAAATAATTACAATTGTTATATTTTCTTGGATCAATCCCTTTATCATTATGTAGTGTTCTTCTCTGTCTCTTCTAATAGTCTTTATTTTAAAGTCTATTTTGTCTGATATGAGAATTACTACTCCAGCTTTCTTTTGGTTTCCATTTGCATGGAATATCTTTTTTCATCCCACTTTCAGTCTGTATGTGTCCCTAGGTCTGAAGTGGGACTCTTGTAGACAGCATATATATGGGTCTTGTTTTTGTATCCATTCAACCAGTCTGTGTCTTTTGGTGGGAGCATTTTATCCATTTAAATTTAAGGTAATTATCAATATATGTGTTCCTATTCCCATTTTATTTATTGTTTTGGGTTTGTTATTGTAGGTCTTTTCCTTCTCTTGTGTTTCTTGACTAGAGAATTCCTTTAGAATTTGTTGTAAATCTGGTTTGGTGGTGCTGAACTCTCTCAACATTTGCTTGTCTGTAAAGGTTTTAATTTCTCCATCAAATCTGAATGAGATCCTTGATGGGTAGAGTAATCTTGGTTGTAGATTTTTCTCCTTCATCAGTTTAAAGATGTCCTGCCAGTCCCTTCTGGCTTGCAGAGTTTCTGCTGAAAGTTAGCTGTTAACCTTATGGGGATTCCCTTGTGTGTTATTTGTTGTTTATTCCTTGCTGCTTTTAATATATTTTTGTTGTGTTTAATTTTTGACAGTTTGATTAATATGTGTCTTGGTGTATTTATCCTTGGATTTATCCTGTATGGGACTCTCTGTGCTCTCTGAACTTGATTAACTATTTCCTTTCCCATATAAGGGAAGTTTTCAACTGTAATCTCTTCAAGTATTTTCTCAGTCCCTTTCTTTTCCTCTTCTTCTTCTGGGACCACTATAATTCGAAATTTGATGTTTTTAATGTTGTCCCAGAGGTCTCTGAGACTGTCCTCAGTTCTGTTCATTCTTTTTTCTCTATTCTGCTCTGTAGTAGTTTTTTTCACTATTTTACCTTCCAGGTCACTTATACATTCTTCTACCTCAGTTATTCTGCTATTGATCCCATCTAGAGTAGTTTTAATTTCATTTATTGTATTGTTCATTTTTTCTTGTTTCATCTTTAGTTCTTCTAAGTCCTTGTTAAATGTTTCTTGCATTTTCTCTATTCTCTTTCCAAGATTTTGGATCATCTTTACTATCATTATTCTGAATTATTTTTCAGGTAGACTCTCTATTTCCTCTTCATTTGTTAGTTCTGGTAGGTTTTTATCTTGCTCCTTCATCTGCGGTGTGTTTTTCTGTCTTCTCATTTTCTTATCTTACCTTGTTTGGGGTCTCCTTTTTGCAGGCTGCAGGTTCATAGTTCCCATTGTTTTTGGTGTCTGTCCCCAGTGGCTAAAGTTGGTTCAGTGGGTTCTGTAGGCTTCCTGGTGGTGGGGACTAGTGCCTGTGTTCTGGTGGATGAGGCTGGATTTTGTCTTTCTGGTGGGCAGGTCCACGTCTTGTGGTGTGTTTTGGGGTATCTGTGGCCTTACTAGTTTTAGGCAGCCTCTCTGCTAATGGGTGGGGTGTGTTCCTGTCTTGCTAGTTGTTTGGCATAGGGTGACCAGCACTGTAGCTTGCTGGTCATTGAGTGAAGCTGGATGTTGGTGTTAAGATGGAGATCTCTGGATGATTTTCGCCATTTTATATTATGGGGAGCTGGGAGGTCTCTTGTGGACCAGTGTCCTGAAGTTGGCTCTCCCATGTCAGAGGCACAGCACTGATTCTTGGCTGCAGCACCAAGAGCCTTTCATCCACATGGCTCAAAATAAAAGTGAGAAAAAGTAGAAAGAAAGAAAGAAAAAGAAAGAAAGAAAGAGGATAAAATAAAATAAAGTAAGATAAAATAAAATTAAGTTATTAAAGTAAAAAATAAATATTAAGAAAAAATTTAAGTAAAAAAAATATATATATATACCAGAGGGACAGAACCCTCGGACAAATGGTGAAAGCAAAGCAATACAGGCAAAATCTCACACAGAAGCATACACATACAAACTCACAAAAAGAGGAAAAGGGGGAAAAAATAATAAATCTTGCTCTCAAAGTCCACCTCCTCAATTTGGGATGATTCATTGTCTATTCAGGTATTCCACTGATGCAGGGTACATCAAATTGATTGTGGAGATTTAATCCACTACTCCTGAGGCTGCTGGGAGAGATTTCCCTTTCTCTTCTTTGTTTGCACAGCTTCCGGGTCTTAGCTTTGGATTTGGCCCTGCCTCTGTGTGTAGGTCGCTGGAGGGCATCTGTTCTTCACTCAGACAGGACGGGGTTTAAGGAGCAGCCGATTCAAGGGCTCTGGCTCACTCAGGCACGGGGGACGGAGGGGTATGGAGTGTGGGTCAAGCCTGCGGCTGCAGAGACTTGTGAGATGTTGCACCAGCCTGAGGCGCACGGTGCGTTCTCCCAGGGAAGTAGTCCCTGGATCCCAGGACCCTGGCAGTGGCGGGCTGCATAGGCTCCCAAGAAGGAAGGTGTGGATAGTGACCTGTGCTCGCACACTGGCTTCTTGGTGGTGGAAGCAGCAGCCTTTGCATCTCATGCCCGGCTCTGGGGTTCCCGCTGATAGCCACAGCTCATGCCCATCTCTGTAGCTCCTTTAAGCAGCTCTCTTATTCCCCTCTCCTAGCGCATCAGGAAACAAAGAGGGAAGAAAAAGTATCTTGCCTCTTCAGCAGGTCCACATATTTCCCTGGACTCCCTCCCGGCTAGCCGTGGTGCACTAACCCCTTCAGGCTGTGTTCACGCTGCCAGTCCTCTCCCTGCACTCCAACCGAAGACCGAGCCTCAGCTCCCAGCCCCTGCCTGCCCCGGCGGGTGAGCAGACAAGCCTCTCTTGCTGGTGAGTGCCCATCACCGATCTTCTGAGTGGGCATCTCTCCACTTTTCCCTCTGCACCCCTGTTGCTGCGCTCTCCTCCGTGGCCCTGAAGCTTCCCCTCTCCACCACCTGCAGTCTCCACCCACGAAGGGGCTTCCTAGTGTGTGGAAACCTTTCCTCCTTCACAGCTCCCTCCCACTGGTGCAGGTCCCGTCCCTATTCTTTTGTCTCTGTTTATTCTTTTTTCTTTTGCCCTACCCAGGTACGTGGGGAGTTTCTTGCCTTTTGGGAGGTCTGAGGTCTTCTGCCAGCATTCAGTGGGTGTTCTGTAGGAGTTATTCCACATGCAGGTGTATTTCTGATGTATCTGTGAGGAGGAAGGTGATATCCGTGTCTTGCTCTTCCGCCATCTTCCGTGTTCTCCTTGGTTTATTGTGTATTCATACAAATTTGAGAATTATTTGTTAGAATTTTAGAAGTATTTGTTCTAGTTCTGTGAAAAATGCCATTGATATTTTCATAGGGATTGCATTGAATCTGTAGATTGCTTTGGGTAGTATGGTCATTTTAATTATATTAATTTTTCCAGTCTTTGAACACAGTACATCTTTCCAACTGTTTGTGTTGTCTTCAGTTTCTTGCATCAGCATCTTATAGTTTTCCAAGTAGAGGTGTTTTATGTCTTTACTTAAATTTTTCCTATGTATTTTTTTCTTTCTTGATGTTACTGTAAATAGAATTATTTTCTTAATTTCTCTTTCTGATCTTTCATTGTTATTGTATAGAAATGCAACAGATTTCTATATATTAATTTTGTACACTGCAACTTTACCAAATTCACTGATAAGTTATAGCAGTATTTTTGGTGGTGTCTTCAGGATTTTTGTATAGTTTCATGTCATTCACATCGTACATTTCTAGAAATTTGTCCATTTCTTCTAGGTTGTCCTCTTTAGTGGCATATAGTTTTTCATAGTAATCTCTTAAAAGCTTTTGTATTTCTGTGGTGTTGGTTGTAATTTCTTTTTCATTTCCAATCTTACTTATTTAGATCTTCTTTTTCTTTTTCTTAATGATCCTGGCTAAATGTTTATCAATTCTATTTATCTTTTCAAAGAACCAGTTTTTAGTTTCATTTATCTTTTCTACAGTTATTTTAGTCTCTAAATCTTTTATTTCTGCTCTGATCTTTATTTCTTTCCTCCTACTAACTTTAGGTTTCCTTTGTTCTTTTTCTAGTGTTTAGGTGTAGGGTCAGTTTATTTATTTGAAGCTTTTCTTGTTTCCTGATGTAGGTTTGCATTGCATAAACTTGCCTCTTAGAATTGCTTTTGCTGTGTTGCATAGATTTTTGGATACTTGTGTTTTTATTTTCATTTGTTTCTAGGTATTTTTTGATTTCCAATTTGATTTCTTCAGTGACCCATTTGTTGTTCAGTAGCATATTGTTTAGCCTCCATGTGTTTGTGTTCTAGTTTCATAACATTGTGGTCAGAAATATGTTAATTTTTTAAATCTTCTGAAGTTTACTTATACTTTTTTGTGGTCTAACAAGTAAACTATCATGGGCAATGGTCCATGTGCACTTGAAGAAAATGTGTACTCTTCTGCTTTTGGATGGAATATTAGGGATATATCTATTAAATTCATCAGGTATTATGTGCTAAGTGTTTTTAAGGCTAGTGTTTCCTTATTATTGATATTCTATCTGGATGATCTATCTATTCACATAAGTGGGGTGTTAAAGTCTCCTACTATTATTGTGCTATTGTCAATTTCTCTCTTTATGTTTATTATATTTGCTTTATGTATTAAGGTGCTCCTATATGGGGTACACTGAAGTTTAAATTGTTATTAAAATATATTGTTTGTTCCTAAATTTAGGAGATTTCATTTGACCCATTCAAAATAGTCTGATATAAAACTTAACTAAACTGAACAGTTTACTTAATATTATAATTTTTAAAAAATGAGATACACAAAACATAATACATTACATTAAATGTTATGCCCCTTATTATGTAATAATATAGAAGTTTTAATAAATGATAATATTGCATATTGATATATTATTGTTATTGAAAGGAACACTGTTGAGAAAAAGGGATGAACTCTTTGTATTTCTGCAAGATATCAATTAGATCTCAACTTCATAGAATGAACAGCCATACTTTCTTATTTATCTAATATTTTCAACATTTAATGATTGTAATACTGCTTACAAGAAAAGAATGCACTTTTTCTGAAGATCAGATAATTTTAAGGGGCAAAAACTGAGTTCTGAGGAATGGTGGTTCTACAGATGTTATGACATGTTCTGTAAATTGTCACTAATTATCAGTGAAGTTTGTGATGATCTTTATATTGCATTTCTGTAATTGATTATAACCAAACACCTTACACTTTAATAAAATTATTTTTCTACAAAATATAAATCATTTATTTTTCAAAAAAAGATAAAAAATATACTCTGAATATAGTTTTTAACATTATTTTTAAACTTAGCAATAATTTTATAGGATGCATTGTTGGAACTGGTTAGGAATGAAGGATTGATGATACATTTTCTTACATTTTGAAAATATAGCATTACCTCTTTTGGGAAAAAAAGTTTGGCATAAGTTTATTGAGGTTGATAAAATTGATTAAAATATTTGGTTCACTTGTTGTCTTTATATCTCTTTGAGACAGTGTTTTTAATGAGACAGTGTTTTTAAGACACTGTTTTATCCTTATTAAAACAAAAGAGATAAACTGTTTAGTTATATAGTATCCCTTACAAATAGTGCTGTTATGAATCCAGCATGTATTAATTAAGTCAATAAACATGAAGCAAGTTCATTTGTCACATTAAACATGTTTAAATATATACAAAGCATTCATGGATGGGCGCATATATGAGATTAATATGTCACTCTTTCATACTGTTTTGTTTACTTAAATAGCAGAAAAACAAGCAATATGAATACAACAGAAATTTAGAATTTTAACTGTCTCTGCATGCAATTTCAGTGATCAGGTACTAACGATCAGGTATTAATGTATAATTTTTCCATATTATATTTGCTCTAATTTTATTTACTGTAATAAAATGTTATGTAAGTAAAATTAAATGTTTTGTCTTTTTATTTCATTTTCTAAATCATTCTGTTGTCATTGAATTTTATAAAACTATTGGTATTGAGGTGACTATAGTGGTGGTGGTAAAAAGGGAGAACTGTCCTTTCATACAGATAGCTTGATGACACTGATTTAGTTTAGAGATACAGATTGTCTACTGTTGTGTTAGGGAAACTTTGAGAAAAAGCAAATACATCAAAGATAGCTTCCTAAAGTGTAATTAACTAGAAATTGTGATTGATAGGTTATGAATGAGGACAAAATAAGAAAACGAATATCAATGATGCCTCATGTTTCTGTTTTGGACAATAACAACCAGTAGTGTGCTGATAAATATTTAACAACCATTTCTCCAAAGAGGAGAGAGAAAAAAGAAAAACTGATTCAGGGCTTTTGCCAATTTCTATCATATAAATATATCAACTGTGGTTGATTTCAAGCCACCAACACATTTTCATTAACTGTGGAACTGGGAATAAATGCACACGATTGGCTACATGAGCCAGTGCAAGCACAACACTGATTGATGCTCTGTCATTAACAAAAATATATAAACTTAGAAGATTAATGGTTTTGTAAAAAACAGCCATAAGTTTTATTTTGGATTATTATATATGTGTAGTATCATTGTATTATTCAAGAGTCTAGCACTCAGAAGTGAGTTCTGGTACAAAGAAATAGATCTATACAGAAATTCTCTTTGAAGTCACTGCAGTATTTAAGATTATTATGGAAAGGCTTGTAAAATGATGAGATACAAGAGCAGAAAAAAAGGAGGGTTTAGGGAAAGCACAGAAATAGAAGGTCACAACTGACAATATAACAAGATGTCTAGAGAGTAAGCAAATTAGGAGAGTGTTTATTCATATAGTCCAAGTGAACACAGTATTTCAATAAGGAGAGAATGAGTGATCTATTGTAGGAAATGATGGATAAGGTATAAGTCAGTTGGCAACAAATATCTCATCCTATGTGCTCTTGGTGTTAGAAATCTGACTATAATATATATAGGAATAAATAAAATATTAGATACTGAAGATGGAAGAATGGAGTGGTTATGTACTATTTTGTCTAATGTCTGCCCAAAGTACATAAAAGGATGAGTCAGTTGATAGAGGAGAACAAGCAGAACAAGGAGCTTAGAGAGTTCTTTTTGAATGGTTATTCATATTTGAATCTTGAGAAGGAAATATTCAGATGAAGTAAAGGATAAACTTAAAGAAAAGCTCATGAGAGATTTTAATCCTTAACTTAAGTGGAAGAATTTATTTTAGATAAGAGTGGAATGCCTGAAATGAGAGACGAGGATGAGGATAGATACAAATAACCATAACAGTAATGATTGGTTTGACACCAGTTTCTAGCTTTGAGGTTATAATTTTGATATACAACTTGGATATAAACTTTCAAGTCAAAGAATTCTGTTATTTATTCTGTCTCTAATACTTAGTAGAGGGCATGGAAAGAAACAGAAAACTTTACTAACGTAATAACTAAAGGGATGGACATGGATGGAACATCATGGAAATCGAGCTTAAAGTCACCAGGACAACTAATGACAAAACATTCAGAGCATATAGATTCAGCATCTACTCACTGTCTTGAAGCAGGTAAAGTGGTTGTGGTGAGCACGAGGGGTCCACACATGTATCACATGCATACTGGTAACACATACTTTTCTCCTATTATACCTGTTTCAGTGTATGAGATGGATTGAAGAAATATTCAGTGGTAAAATATCTTTGTACCAGATCCAGAGAGAATAGGAACTGACTCTTAAGTAGTAAAAGTGAATGGAGAAAATAGAGACAATATGGCAACTGTTAAGAAAGTGACAAGAAAGAAGTTATTTCATTGAGAAATGGAGAAATGTGTGGCTCAGGTAGAGTAGAATGTTAGCAGGCATTTGTGAGCTCAGGAACTGTTGGATTTCCAGATGTGAAATTAAGGAATTTAACGTCTGCTAATGTTAGGTGTCAAGGCAGCATTGACAAAGAAGAAAGAATAGTAGCCTGCAGTTGTACAAACAGTGTAATTCTGGTCATTTTTGAAATTCTGCAAAACAGTGGAGCTCTAGGAAAACAGAAAATGAATAGAGAAATAAGCACACACTATGTTTGCACATGCTTATTTTAAGAAAAAAATATGTTCAAGATTTGTTCAAGTGTTATTCACAAAAAGAATCCCTTGGGGTTTGGTATTTATATAAATCTACCTATGTATTCTTTTCCATTAAAAATATTTACATTTAAAATGTATTATTTCCTGATATTTAAAGGGCACTGTAACTGATGCTGGTTTCACATTGCAGAGAGTTTCAGGAGTACCAGGAGAGGAAAATATGACACCTGGTCACACTTCTTCACAATCATCACATGAGGGAATTCATGAAAATCTGCACATATTTGGGGATGGTCCTAATAGGAGACTGATCCAACATAGAATGGAGTAGAATGTTATCAATACAGGGATAATTTAATAAACTTTATTGATTGTATCTCTGCACAATAATCTACCTTCTCTCTCAAGCAAACTTCAATTAACTGTATAACTACATTTTGTGTCCCAGAAATGTTTTGGTTACCTTTGTAGATTTCCTTTAAGTTTAACATGCTATTATTGTTGGGCAGACACTGGATTTTGATGGATAAATGTAAGTCATTTTCTTTGAAAATATACAGCTACAAAGAAAGAAAGTTAAATGAATACAATCAATAAACCAGTATGTAGAAATTCTTAATAACTTTGGAATGCGGGAGGGCATTATCAAGTTCTTAGAAGTAGGTGGAGACTAGTAAATTGATCTTAGAAACATATTTAGAATCCAAATAATTTTGGCTACTGACTGACCTGAAATTAAACATTAAAGCACATTGTTTGTCCCAGTTGAGAATGTTATTTTGTTGTTACTTGGATTTATGTTGTGAATGATGAGTACAATTCCAACATGGGACATAGGAAACATTTGTTTTTCAGAAAGACAAAATTATAACAACATGTAGGAGATTGAAATGAAACTAATAACATTACAGGATCCATAAAATTTATGAACATCACAAAGCATATACAATGAAAATGTAAAACAATGTAAAAGGAAAAAGAAAAATAATCATTAAAAATTCTAAATTGAATAGTAGAAATAACAATTTAAATCATAAACATGAAATAGTAAAATTGCTGCAGTGGACAATTGCAAATTGGAATTGATCTCTTGGAATGCAAAAGAATAAGAGAAAGAAAGAAAGAAAGAAAGAAAGAAAGAAAGAAAGAAAGAAAGAAAGAAAGAAAGAAAGAAAGAAAGAAAGAAAGAAAGAAAGAAAGAAAGAAAGAAAGAAAGAAAGAAAGAAAGAAAGAAAGAAAGAAAGAAAGAAAGAAAGAAGAAAGAAAGAAAGAAAGAAAGAAAGAAAGAAAGAAAGAAAGAAAGAAAGAAAGAAAGAAAGAAAAAGAAAGAAAAAGAAAGAAAGAAAGAAAAAGAAAGGGAGACAGACAGAGAAAGGGAGGGAGGGAAGAAGGAAGAAAGAAAGATAAATGAAAGCATGTGGATTTATTTGGAGAGTAGAGAAATATTATTCAGTCTACTAATAATTAAGTTCATGAAGAGAACACATTATAATTGGAATATTCATGATAATAAAAAAAAATGAGAAAAAATAATGATTGTTAAAATTTTTTTCTAAAATATCTTTACATACATTGTGAAGATCACATTTCTTAATCAAAATTACAACATATGTTTTTTAAAACATGGTAGAAATATTCTAAATATTATCTAGAAAAATAAATTTACTTAAATGTCAAATATATCTTGATACAGAATTGTTATGATAGCAAATCTATACTGATATTAACCTATAATAGTTTTTCACAATAAAATAACTTAATGGATATTAATTGAAAGTTGCAATAAATATTTGTTTAAAGATAAAAAATAATTTTAATATAATATCACAATATAGAGAATATTTAAGTGTAGAATATAACAATTTCATAATAAAACATGATACCTTAAGTGGTACCACAGAGTGTAAATCTCTGCACTAAGCAAAGAATTTTTGTGTGAAAACCAGCATTTTTAGAAAATACAAATCGACTAACTTTCCATTACACATTAAATCAAACTAAATTCCTTACAAGACTGTGTTTGCTGAAGGTATATTTAAGTTCAATTTTCCTCTCTCAGCTGCTTGCTAGGTGAATTAAATTGTAAGTGAACTGTGTGTGTGTGCATGTGTGTGTGCACTCCTGCATTAGAAGTGGTCTGTGTTTAATGTGATGGTGAAGTGGGATTATGTGATCGTATCCAGAAGCATGAAGACCTCTCAAATACATGTAAGTTTCTTGAAATCCAAGGAGGCTCTGCAGTTACTTGGGATACTGAGTGGCTTCTATGAGGCCTTGTGACGGTGCTGGCAGGACACAGATCATAGTTTTGAAAGCAGACTAGCCTAGGTCTCAGTCAGATTCTGGGGTGAGGACCTTGAGAGACACACCCAGCTGTGTTGAATGAGTCCTTGCATTACACAAGAAGAAATGGTTTCAATCCATGAGCTCTTTGTTGCTGTGAGGGAATCCACTGACAGTGAACAACTTAATGAGCTCTTTTTATTTTTGGTCTTTAATTGTCAGCAAACCAACACAGCCATGGTTTTTATTGGTCAAAACCGCCCAGCAATAGTGTGGAAAAGATTAAAATTTGATTAAATTAGATGTGTAAATTAAAGAAGGGAAACTAAATTCAGCAAATATAACAGTCTCTATTGAGTCAAAATCAATGGAATGAGTAGAATATATTTTTACAGTTAATGAGATATACTAAGTGACAGGGCCATAATACATTTTAAAAAGTCAGCAAATGGAGAAGATATTTTTGTTGAAAAAAAGATAAAGTCCGGTGTGTAAAGTTCAAAAGATAGTCACATGATTGTTTATATCAGTTTTCTTCATAGTTATCAAACATTGGAAGCAAACAAGATGTCTTTGAATACATGAATGAATAAACAATCCAGGAAATTGACATCAAAATTTTAAGTGCCTTCTTCCCCCAAAAGAAGAAAACATTTAAACTATATTAGTAAAAATGCCAGTGTGACAGAGATGAAGTTGAAATTAAAGTAAAATTAATCATAATCTGATTTTTCAATATCCTTATAAATTGAAGTATTAAGCATATGGTGATAATAGAAATCAATGAATAAATAACAAATATTAAAAATGATAGTACATTAATGTAATGGCAAAAAAAGAAAATATATAACTAACCCAAATGAATCAATATATAAGATAGTTCTTTATAGTATTCAGAAAAGTTTATGAAGCTTTATCTAACCTAATAAGGAAAAAAGAAATCACAAATACATAAAATAAGAATTGTTATTATGACTAGCCACAAATAAATGACTAATATATATATACAGTTTGCAAAATAACTCTGAACAATTTTGTACATTTGCACTACTTTTCTCAACTCTATTTATGCAAATAAAATGCATATAAAACAAAAATTTAATAGAAATATTTATCAAAAATGACCCAGAAATATATATCCAACAAACTGACATACATAATGAAAATAAAAATAATTAAGCTGTAAAAGAATTGTTCTTGTCCAAAGCCATGAGTCACTAAAGGGTGAAATCTACTTTTTAAAGGGCAGATAACTTCACACTATTAAATGTTCCATATATTTAAAACAGAAGAAAGATTTCCAAATTCTTTCATGAAATAAGATTATATTAATACCCACTCCTGAGACAGAATTTGAAAAGAAAATAATAATCACAATCAATATTGATTTAAAAATCTTTTTTAAAAAATCACAATCCAGAATTTCATTAACAGCACATGATAGATAGACTTACTCAAACCCCACAAAATGCAATTCTGTTTCCTTATTATGAAACCTATGAATTTAAGTGAAAATTCTAATAGATTTAAGAGATACAATTATGTGAACAAATTGCTCAATGCTAAAAAGAATTTCAAAATTAGGACAAAATTTTGACAAAACCACTCAATAAAATAAAAATTAATAGTCAGTTAATAGTTAACAGTATATAAATCAATATTGATCTAATATAATCATCTAACTTAACAAAATATAATGGAAGCAGTCCCACTATAGTCAGTAAAATGTAAAACTTAATATTCTAATAGAGAGAATTATAGCTAAAACAATTTGGAACTAAAACCATGATTTTCAGATGGCAGATGATGTAATTGTATGCCTAAAAAACAAGAATAATCTAATCAAAATTACTAAAATCAATGAGAATTGAAAAAAATAGAAAATAAAATTAATATATAAATCAGTAGAATCAATTTTAATAAAGAGTTAAAATGTAATGTGAAAGGAGACTTCGTTTAAAATAACATCAAGACATGTCTTGGAATAAAATAAAAAGGAATATAGACAAAAATATGATTATTTAAAATAAAAAAAGAATTGAAAGACACACACAAAAAAACTTGATGTGAAACTCAGAAAGCGAGTTGAAATGTGGTAACACCAAGGAAAAATAAATAGCAAAATAAATGAACTGAGAGTTCACACAAAAACAAAACAAATTGCCCTTAAGTATATGAAAATATGTACAACCCCACTGAAGATGACATAAATATGAATTAAAAGCAAATTGGCATCATTCCTAACATTTCAAACTATTAAACACTAGACAATACTCTGTTGACAGAAAAATGTCTACAACACTCTGTAGTGAACAGGTGTTAGCCTATATTAGTGATGGAACTGCAAACTGAAAAACATTTTGAGGAGATAAATAGCAAGTTTTCCATTTGACCCAGAAATCCCACTTTTGGGACTAAATTCTAAATATGTAAATAAATGGTACACTTTTTAAAAACATGTAAAAAGTTTGCAATTTTGAGCATTGTCTATGATAGCAAAATGAAAGCAATATGAAAGTCCATCTATGGGTGGCTCATTAAAAAATATGTATGCTTACAAAATATATATGCAGCTGTAAAAAATATTGAGAAATTTCAATTTAATAGAGTCCTTATGTCAGTATAGAATGATTTCAATATTATGATGTTACAAAAAGTTTAAGATGCAGAAAATAAATCAGAAATGTTAGGAAATGATAATATATATGTATTATGTATATAGTAATATATGTATTACTATAAAGGAAGAAACAAACAAACAAAAAACAATAGAGGTGATACCAGATATGAAGGCTTTGGATGTGGATAATTTGAGGGAATACCTTTTTATATAATTCTAATTTTTGAGCATAATGAATATATTTTATCATCAGGAAAATAATTTACATTGTAAGGCATTAAAACTTAAATAAGTATTTTTAAAAATTCAATAGATAAGCTGACAAATTAAATGTACAGTGCTATCAACTGTAACTTTCAAAACCCTCATAAAAGGAAATTCTTTTTCAATACAAGATAATGTAACAAATAAATTTAAAAATATAAATGTAATGGTGACATATTTTGAATTTCTAATATGTGAATAATATGAGTACCTGAAGGACATGCAGGAACAGATGGAGGAGATGCAATTAACAAATAAAAAATAGATATAAACATTCTTTGGCAGAACAATCACTTGGAGCTACATATTGAAATGGCATAATGAGTGTCAAGTCAGGCTAATGAATGGGACACAAAATTAAAATGAATATGTGTGACCTCAAAAGGAAGGGTATTTATTTTACCACATTTACATCAAAGAAAACAGGTCACAAAACAAAGATAAGCAGTTAATGTAATAATTTTCAACTGCAACAAGGGCTAATAGTTAATATCAGAAATAACTTTATAAAATGTGTGCAGAAAAAGGTCAATAAATCAAAAATCCTGTACCCAGCAAATATATATTTTATACAGTATTTAAAAGAAAGACATTATTGGGCATACCAAGATTCTGTGAATGAATTATCTATTTACCACATCTATGGAAAGTTTACAAGAAAAAACTGCATAAAGTAAAATTAAAAAGACATAAAAATCACAAGAGAAAATAAGTAGTAGAAGAAACACAATAAATTATGAATAAGGAAAATGCATGTGTAATTAGAAGGGCTGATGGTAGCTATGGCACTCTGAATATCTGTTAAGAAAACATACTTGAAAAAAAAAACATCATAAAGGAAAAGTTAGTGATAGCCTATAAGTAATATTACAAATGATCCAGAAACATTATCTCTGTGTTTGGGTTAAAAGTAGAAAAGCAATTTTAGTCATTAAATTTTTATGTAGTGAAAATAATGGATTAAATAGGATGTTTTGATAAGAATTAAAATTGGATCAAAGTATCTAACAGCAGTTAAAAAATGTAAAATCATAATTTCTAGGCTGAAAAATTATAGTAAAGAATATAAATTAGTTATTAATATTTATGCTTCAAAATATATAAACCAATAAATTAATTAATTTGTGCAAAATTGATAAAAGGAAGCATAATTAAATATTTCTTAGTCTGATACTTAGAGGGAATATAATACTATGGTTCATATTGAAACCAAAATAATTAATAATTTTATTAATACACATTTAATATTTCTGTTTAGTCTGTAATATTATAAAGTATACCAGCAACTTAAATGACAAGAAGCATGAATATATAATGTATTTGAATCAATTCAAAAAGAGCTATTGAAACTGATTTACTACACAAACCTGTGGATAAAGGAAAGAAGAGCTTCATCAGAATGTTTGTGGTGAAGAATTCCCCCACACCCTGGCAATGACAGCTAACAGAGGGCTTTAAGATGATCACTTGCAACATATGAAAAACGGAGACTGATATTTACCTATCAAATTTTGATTAAGCAGTGGACTGAATGAGTTGCATCATGTGGCTCAGGTCTATGTGAATAATGGGGAAGAGAATTGGAGTTATTGTGGTGGTAGATGGTGGTGGTTGTAGGGTTTCCTGATTGTAAAGTGCCCTGGAATCTTACCAACTGACCTACCAAAGATAGGTCTTCCCCATTGCAAAGTGTCTGATATTGAGTCCTATAGAATTTCCAGAGTGCGACCCATTAGCAAAGGGAAAAAATACCAGCAAGAAATTCTAGGGAAAATTTTTGTGGTAGAATCTCAGGTAGAGGAAAGTCTTTTTGACGACGGATGCCCAACATTAGATAATTGTGCTACTATAATTGTATTTACAGTGTTTCTTAATAACAAATACATGTACCCCACCTGTGAATCAACAGATATAGATGTCTGACAGTCAGAGTGAATAGGTGGCCAAATTAAGCCAGACTTTTGGGAATAACCAACCAAGAATTTCTACAATCGAGGAAAGTTTAGTAAATAAATATTTGCCTTGTTTTTTTACCTCTTTTTTTTTATTTTTCAGTCTCTCAGGAGAATAGTAATACCTTGAAAAAAGGAAACAGGAGCATTTTTGAATCAAAAACATATCACTTATCATCACTTCAAAGCGCTGGAGTAAGTAAGAGAAAGAGTAAAAATGGAAGTCATACACCTGCCTCACTTTAAGTTCCTGGAGATATTTTCTTTCCACTGCACAGAAAATAAAATGAAAAAATGAAATGTAATGAAAAAGATGGACTTTTAATTTAAAAAGTATAAACTGAAAACTATAAAATTTTCCAATTTTTTTAATGAACTGAAAATGTTTTATATAGCATAAGTTTAACACAGATTACAGAAAAAGAAAATCATACCTTATTTGCACTTTTCTGTGTTGAATCTTGGCACTGGGTATTGATGAGTAACTAAAGGCTCTCCCGGACTCAGGTTACCATCTCCTTCCACTTTATGAGAAGGTACCACATATGATAGGAGAGGTAGCTGTTCTGCATTTGGATGAGGACTAAAATTTGCTTGCCTCTAAGATATTTATTAAGTCTATATAGTTGATAGCAATCCCTCAAAATAAACACTGAAATAGCTTTGGATTAAACAGCACTGTACCAGTAAATATGGAAAACAACTGGCAGCTTTAGCAAGCATGATTTACAAAGTCTTTGTCTCTACAGTTTTAAGCAGCCAGAAATACATCTTTCACTCTGAAATTTACAGGAAAGCCTTTTTTTTTTTGGTCAGATGAAGCAAGTCAAGAATTTTCATTGAGGATGAGGCATTCAGTTGTAATGTGTTTATAACCTATGTAACCTTACACAATCTATTCATATTCCCTAAATCCTCAACTTGTCCAGTTCTTAAACAAGGATATTATGTTGGAAATTTCTAAAGTACTTTCTCTTTTTAATTCATTGGAATTTTAAGTACAATTATATGAAGAAGCAAAGGGAGGAAATCATATATGACATTATGACAAAATGAAGTCACTCTTTATAATTTTACTATATTATATGTCAGCATTAGGATTTACAAAAGAGGAGACTTGACTTTATCTGCTTGGGTTTTTGCAAAGTACCAAATTATAGACTATTCATCAAAGAGCTTAGTCACAGTTTCATCCTATCTGTGACCCAGAACATTACAACAGCTTGTGCAGCATACAAGGGCAAGAAAGGATAAACATCCTTTGCAATTATATAACAATAAATGAACCATAGCTGATCAGCATTATGATGGGATATGTCTTGAGAGAATTTATTTAGTCAGTTAGTCATTTAGGTGGATTTGCACAGGGTAAATTCTTTGGGCATATGGGCAGTATGTGTTCAAGGACTCCCTGCAGCATTGAGATGACACATTATTATAAAATATAGTGTACCATCTCTATTATGATGGTGATTCTTATGAGAAAAATAAATCTATGTTTTTTATTTACACAAATTTCCTGGGACTAAAACAACATAACAAAAAATGTGATGTGGAAATTGTCTAAGGATATTTTTATAACTATGAAAAGTAGTGAATTAGAATGAAATTTGATTGAGAATGGCATATACTATATAAAACAAATTTTTGTCTTTAATTTACCAGATTCCTCATGGGTTTTTTGGTGTCATCTGTTTACTTTATTTCAAACCTGAAGGTCTAATTGGCAATCTAAATTACGTGTTTTCTTATTCCCATTGTAAATTCAGAAAAAATATCCAGAACTAAGTGTCTTAATTCATTCTTTCAAGAATATTCACTGAGTAATACTTCTAAGCCTTGCACTGAGTACTGATACACATATTTCCTTTCTAAAATATTAAGTTATCTTAACATGGGGGTATTTAACTAATATAATAAATAAATAACAATCAATTAAATAAATCGATATTATTTCTTTAAAAAAATGGTTCCAGAACAATTACAGAAATTCCCAACACATTTTTTCACTGACCAAGAACAGTGGAAGAAAGAGAGACCACACATGCTCATATCATCTTAGGGAAATCACATGTTTGAAGAAAATAAGTAGAGAAGCATGCAAACAGAAAGGGGTTTGTGAAACCAGATGTATCTCTGTCACATAATCACATGTATGGTAATAAAGATCAGGCTGTAATATTAGGTATTAGGTATATTAGGTATATTAGGTATACAAATATACAAATATGTATACTTAATATTGTATATTAGGTATACAAATAATGCTGTGAAGAAGCCAGATCACACCAGCTGACTAGATCCATTTGTTAACCACAACCATGAACAAATCTATTTTTTACAGATTAAATTATGTTAGAAACAAAGATAATTAGTATTTGAAACTAATGACTTTCTAATCCTTCTAATGAATTCTGCTATTGTCCCTTGTCTATTTTAGCTGTGTAGTGAAAACACTAAGTATATGCTACTATTCACATTTTCTTAAGCCCAAGTGATATTAAATTGGTAGCTCCAAAAGGCCTACGTGAGAGTATTTACACCATGAAAATTGACAAGAGCTACAAATCAACATTCAATTTATTGTTTTGTTTTCTAGACGTAAGAAAGTGATTGAAAGTGTTGTGTATGCCATGTCTGTAGATATTACATTATGATTAGAACAAGCATTTAAAATCATGTTCTTCCTGTATTGGAAAGCTATCTAATTTTTCAGCAAATAAGTCACACATCATTGACAAACTTTAGAATTTCTATTATAAGTCATCATTGCTTTGCCTTAATCATTAATTTAAACAAAAATATCAATCAAATTTCATGTCAGAACTACTCTCATCAGTCAGTTGTGTCCATGGATACAAAGGTTTGACAAAACACTGTAAAAGCCCTCTTGATAACTGATTGGCTCTAAGGGTTTTAGAATGAAGAGAATTGTATAGTTTACTGATATATGTATATGTTCACTACACTTCATTTATAACAGTAAAATTTATAAAACACTTATGTATGCACACACACACATATTTTTCTTTCAGAGAGCTCACTGTTAAACATGTCAATAAAAAATGAGATAACATAGAGACAAACTACATTGTAAAGAAAGGAAAATTTAGAAAGAAAAAGAGAAGGAAAGAGGAGATAAAAATGTCTCGGGCAATTCTTACTCCTTGGTTAATGAGAGTGAAGAATTTAGTTTCAAAAAGAGTCAAAGGAGTTGAATAGACATTTCTCTAAAGAAGACATGCAGATGGCCAATAAGCACATGAAAAGATATTCAACAACATTAGTCACTAGGGAAATGCAAATCACAGCCAGGAGATACACATTATACCTACTATGATGGCTATAATTAAAAAGAAACAAAACATAAAATAATAAGTATTGCCAAAGCAATGGAGAAATTGGAATTCCTTATGCATTGCTTATGGAATGTTAAGTGATGCAGACACTTTGGAAACCAATTTGGTGGTTTCTCAAAAGGTTAAACACAGAACTACCATACGACATGGTAATTCCACTCCTAAATATATATCCAGGAGAACTTAGATATTTGAACACCAGTGTTCATAGGGTTATTACTCACAATCACACAAAGGTGAAAATAATTCAATTGTCCATCAACAGATGAATGGATAAACAAAACATATTTTGAGAACTGCACTGAGAATTATGAACTCTCAGCATGTAACTACTCCATCTTAAACCCTGCATTAAGAAACTTCACCAAACTTTAGCATGGCTTCTAGTAGTAGAAGGACATATCCTTAGGATGACGCAAGGCCCTCACTGATCCTAGCCTGCCACCTAAATGACTCCATGAGGAAGCACAATGCTGCCAGGAAATTTACCACTTGTTCTAGCCAACACCGGATAATAGTCCCTTGACCTCGCCTTTTTAAGCATTTGTTTTAAAGGGCTTGCAATTGTGAATATGTTATTTTTACAATTCAAAAGTGTCTGTTTCAAGAGCCTGAGAGTCATTTCTTGGAAATCTAATCACCAAGAAGGGCCTCTATCTCCTAGTCTCCTTGGGAGGCTAGAATCCCAACTTCAATAACTGCCAGCTCACAAACATAGGTGACCTAATCACATTTACACTGAGCAATCCTTTGTACCTTTTCACTTCTCTGACTCTCGCGAGCCCCTTATCTCTCCTCTTCCTCATTCTACCTTTGTACACCCAATCACCTCTATGCAAATCATAATGGAACTCAGCTCTTTCCCAGACTATTGTCAATAGTTATTGAATTAAATCTGTTTTTATTGCTTTAAATAGTGTCCAGCTGTGTTTATCTTTGACAATACATACAATGAAAAGTTATTTGTCCATAAAAAGTAATAAAATTTTGATATATGTGACAATATGGATAGACGTTGAAAACATTATGTTGAGTAAAATAAACCAGACACAAACAGACAAATATTGCATAATTCCACTCAAATGATGTACCCAGGATATGCAAATTCCTAGAGACAAAAAATAGGTTGCCAGTGGCTGAGGAGATGGGCAAGTCAGAGTATTATTTAATGGGTATAAAGTTTTTGCTAGGGATGATGAAAGGTTTTATGTATAACTAGTAGTGATGGTTATACAATATTTTGAATGTATTTAATGCCACTATATTGCACATTTATGAATGGTTAAAATAATAAATATTATATTATGAATATTTTGCCACAACGAAATCAAACAACAATGAAAAACTATGTTTAAACATATCTATTTGGAGGCATAAAGGACCAAGCCTCCCAAAAGGGTGATTTTGGAATGTAATAGACATTACCTTCCACGTTTTTTATTTACCACTATTTGCTGCAATATGTCTCATGGTATAAAGGTCAAGAAGTCAGCGGCCTAGAGCATTCAGCAGTCTGGCAGTGTGGGAAAGACCAAAAAGTGAACTTTAGCAGATCAGACAGAACTTAAGATGACAAAATCCTGGAAAAATGGGAAACAAAGAAAAGGGAACATCAGATTTTCGCTCTGAGGTTTCTACAATTTATAAGCTATTCAGGAGTCTGAGAAGAAAAAAAAAAAAAAAAAACAAGAGGAAAGCAGCTACTAACAGGCCACCAAGAACCTAGTTTATCAATCTCATGGAGCTAAGGAAACAACAACAACACAAATTGCAGTTGAAGTTCCACCAAAAGGAAGGGGTTTGATTACAAAACAAAACCAGAAATCACCTGAGCTTCTTTCCTTTGAGATTTCTAAAGTCTACATACAAGATAAGAACAGAGAGGAAGTGAAATCATCCCTAAAACATTTGAAATGTGTTTCAAATTTTTCTCAATCCTTGTTTGGACCTGTGATATAATTTTCTTATCTAACTGTTTGTGAAAAGGAAATTAAACCATGTCTGGAGAATTTAACATCACCTGGAGCCTCAAAAATGTTTAACACACAATATCAACATTCAGTTAATCGAGACAACAGGTTTTGTAGGATAAAAGACTAAATGGTGGGGAAAAAAATCAAGAGAGAAAATAGGCCAATAGAACTGTCAAAAAACTAAAGTTGACCTGAATACCACCCTCAATGTAATTGGTCTTATTGACATTTCTTGCAAACTCCATCTAACAACAGCCAAATACACATTATTCTCAAACTCACATGGACAATTTATCAAGATAAAATACATTTGGAGCCATGAAACATATCTTAAGAAATCCAAAAGAGTATAAATCATATAAAGTATCTTCTTATACCACAATATAATTAACCTAGAAACCAAACCCATAAATATATTAGGATTGTTCCCAAATATTTGGAAATTAAACTGCACACTTCTGAATAACACATTGGAGAGAAGTATAAAGGAAAAATAAAAATATTTTAAATAAAATGAAATGAAAATATAACTTATCAAAAAGTATTAGATGCAGTGGAATAGGTGCTCAGAGGGAAATTTATCACAGTAAATTCTAATATTAGAAAAGGATGATCTAAATTCAATAACCTAAGTTTCAGACTTAGGAAACTAAAAAAAAATAAGGGAATTTAGGCCTAAAAATAGAAGAAATAAATTAAAAATTAGTCATTTTTATTGACCAAAATTCAAGTTCAACATATATTTTCTCCTAAAATTCTACATCTGTTCATGCATGTTGTTCATCTTGTTACAGAAATCATAATTTATGTGCAGTTACTTTGAATTTTGTCTGACTATTCCAACATCTGGATCATTGGTGAATCCAGTGTGGTTCTATCAACTCAGTTTACTCTTGATAGTGGATTCTTCTTTCTTGCTTTTTAAAATTTGTGTTGTACTTTTGGTTGAATGTTTGATATCAGTTTGACTGAATGCTAGAATGCTGACATTGCAGAGACTGAGGTAAGTTATATTTATCCCTTGAAGTGTGCCTGCCTATTCTTCTGTTTATTGTTAGTGTGGGAGTTTGATTCTTCCTCAGCAGTTGTTGAGCTGGGTTTGGGTATTCTTGTTGCCTTTATTATCCTCAGTGCACAACAGGTTTCAGATTCTTGTGTATTACCTTGTGATTCAGGTAGGGGAAAGGGCACCAGATAATTTTTCTCAGTGTTTTTGATCCATTCTCTGATTTTGAACTTTGTGACCTGCCACAAAGTTGTTTCTTCTCCATCCTCATGCCCATCTGTAGCGTTCAGTTGTTACTGTATTTACTCAGTGTTAGCTACAATGTTTTGGGGGCTAAAGATAGTTTTGTGTTTTCCAGCTTTAGGGTTCTCAAAAATGTCTCTTTTTCAGTGATCCTTCCTGTTGTCACACTTGCAAAAAAACAAAACAAAACAAACAAACAAATAAACAAACAACATCTCTGTTGAGTCTTTTTGGAGATAGAGTTTTCTTCTCTTCACCTGGTGGTGGAAGATTTCTTATGAGAGTAAAATAGATTATTGGGCCCAGAACTTTGTCCTTCACTTCCTATAGAGTAAAAACCTCATTATTTTCCCCAGACACAGTAGATTTTGATCATGGGTAGACAGGTTTGCTCTCTTTTCTCCATCAACTTGAAGTTATTATTTCATAGAAAGTGAGGGCTCAATCAGGGCTCTCTGTATTTTTCACTGCAGTTCAAGTCACCAAAGAAGATAGATATTTCTCAGCTAACTCCCCAACTCCAAACATTCCAGCAAATAAATAGTGGATATCTATGGAGAAGCACCTGAAAATGAGTTCAAACTCCACTTGTTCCTGCAGCTCTCAGGATTTCTATACATTCATCTAGCATACACTAAGCTTTTAGCCATTTGTTATAAAATTTAGATGAATTCTTATAAATTATTACCTATCTGCATGGAATCCACATCCCTTGCTCCTCTTCTCTGCCACTGTGGGTCAGTGCTACATCCCATTTCTCTTTGAAATAAATCTGTATTTTCTTAGATATCAAACATTTGTGCAGTGACATCAATTATCTGATGGATTCAAGAAAAGTTATGATTTTGTTATTGATCAAGCTTTTTCTTATTGTTAGAATGGGATTCATGCTCTTTCCAGATTTATACACCCTAGGCAAAGTCTGAAGTCATATTTTTAAGAAACACTTGCAAACATTTATTTTTGGATAAATAGACTGAATTCTGTGTGGGAAAGGTGTTAGCAAATGGGGGCAAGTAATTTAGCCTATCTCATTCAGAAAAAGAAAGGCTGTTGAGTTAAGCAAAATTTATCATTTTCACACGCCATCTTGGAACCCTTGGAGATATTAATTTTTTTCACATATCCATATTAAAAAATTGCTCAACAAATTCCAATAAATATTCTTGTAAACAACTTTCTAGTTCATCATTTCCAGTGATGTTTTAATGCCCTTTCAAATCAATGTCTGGCTTGCTGTCTTCGTTTAGGCTGCAATAACAGAATGCCATAGACTGGGTGGTTTATAAGCAATAGAAAAAATATTTCTCTTGGTTCTAGAGACTGGAAATCTGAGATCAGAGTGCCAAAATGATTGAGTTCTGATAAGAATCCTCTTCCAGGTTGCAGACTGCAGACTTCTTGTTGTATTCTCACATGGGCAAGAGCAGAGAAAGGGAGCAAGCTCTCTCTAGACTCTGATAATGGCACTAATCCCATTCATAACTTTTGAGGAGTTAAGCCACTTATATCATGAAATATTCATATGAAAGAACCTGTGTAACCCTATTAGTATAGAAACTGATCCTAACATTGAGGTGGCTTCTTGTCAGATTTGTGCCATTGGGTTAGAATTCAGGAGGGAAAGGGCAAATAAATAGATATTTCTGGATGGAAGGGTGGAAATGCTTTAGAAAACGTCTCTTGTGATGCTTTTCAAGATAAATGATGTATTGATATTTACTGAGGCTGTATCTCTAGGAGAAATGGTTGTAAGTATTAGTGTGCTCGAATATGTTCATTATTATTGGATACTTTAAGCAACATATTATGATAGTCAACTCAAGAGAGAAATTATGTTTTTTACGTGCAGAGAAGGAATAGAGAAAGTTTAAAGGTCAAAGGCATTTCAGCTTGAAAAATATGACCGTTCTAGACCTCAAAGTGGAAATCATAATAATAACTGTCACAGCAGCAATATTAGTTTAAAAAAACCTGGGGAAACAAAAACTCTGTAAAATATCTTGGTTGGATAAAGTAAAGCAACCTTCTGTCAAACTTCAGATTAAGGATATGGCCTTCCAGATGGCTCCAAAAAGGCCATTAAATTGATGAAAATGGGATGAAGGAGAAGTAGGAGTACAGAAGGCCTAACCCCTATGCTCAAATAAAACCTTTGTGTGTGTGGTTACTTGGTGAGTAGAATTGACAATAAACAAGAATATTAGAAGCCTACCACATTTTTGAAGCAATTATATAGCCAAAGAAAGCAAAATCTCATCCCTCTGTCCCAAAAGTAGCGAATTAATAAAACCTGAACACCCGTAAACAGTCTTTAAGGGAAAACATACTCCCCAACGTTCATTTCAAGTGAAGCCATGGAGAAAAACATAGAGTGAAGAACAACTTTGAGTGTGAAGCCAAGGAAGACCAAAAAATGGTCCAGGAAGATTCATCTCAGAGACAACATTGAAGAAACTTTCACCAACTTTAACAATTATATTTTTCTAATATAAGAGTGTTCACTGTGGTTATTTTGTCTTTCATTAATCAAACTCACCATGGTTTTACTGGTTATTGAAAACTAAGACAAGTATTCCATCTTATTTTCAACTATTATCAAATCCTCAAAGGAGCCATCCTTAATACCCTATCTAACATCATGCCCTTCACCCCATGTATTTATGTACCCCACCTGTGTATGTCCTTTTTATTTCCTAACACAGATTTATTATTTTATGACACATTTTACAATGTAATATATATTAAGCATATTATTGGGTTAGTGTCTGAGTCTTCCTCTACACATTCAACTTCTTGAAAGCAGGGACTCCAGATCTCCTTTCCACCACTGTACACCCAATGACTAGGTAGGTGTATAACATATAACAAGAGCTGATGAAATAAAATACATTGTAGAAATTTGGATAAAATCTGCATGTTTTCCACATGCATCTGTGAGATGACTTTCTTAGTATTAAATAAAGTGAGTGATATATATTATTGTTTCCTAGGCCTAATTCATGAGAGGTTTTCTAATTATTATGGTTAATAAATATCTATGAATTAATATGGAATTATAGATCCAATAATTCGGTCACTAAGATTTTCTCCTAATTATATGCCTAGTGCAAAAATACACAGGAAATAAAGCATCCTAGAGAAATAATACCTTGATATATATGTAATACAATATTTCACTTTCTATTTCTAGGCTAGAGTTTCTAATTACTTATATATTAACTGTAGTTAAGTTACCTATGTGATAATTCTACCTGACTAATGTATCATTTTTAAAACAATTACCTTTTCTTTGATAATAAATAATGCATGTGCATGGTCTAAAAATCAGAAAATGACACAAATACCATACATCCATAACTACTACTATTATTTGGTAATATTTTTCAACTAGTTTTTGATTTTACCTTCACTTATTCTTCTGTGATGCTCTACCTTTCTTTATGTAAATCTGAGCTTCTTGCATAGTATTTTCCTTCTGCCTAAAGAACTTCTTTTAATAGCTCTTGAAAGGCAGGTCTACTGGCAACAAATTCTCTCGATTTTTGTTTGTTTGAGAAAGTCTTATTTCTCTTCACTTTTTCACTTTTGAAGGATAATTTCTCATGATATAGAATTCTAGTTCAGTGTTTTGTTTTTGCTTTTTTCTATCAACACTTTAAATTTCTGCTCTACTCTCTTCTTGCATGGTTTCTGAGAAGAGATTGGATTTAATTCTTGTCTTTCTTTCTCTATAGGTAAAGTGCTTTTTTCCCTCCCTGCTTCTTCCAGAATTTTTTCTTTATTTTTGATTTCCTGTAGTTTGAAAATCATATGCCTAGTTGAAGTTCTGTTTGTTCCTTTTTTTTTTTTTTTTTTTTTTTTCTGCTTTTACCCTACTTGGTGATCTTGAGCTTCCTGGATCTGTGGTTTGGTGTCTGACATTAATTTGGGGAAGTTCTCAGTTATTATTGTCTCAAATATTTGTTTGTTTGTTTGTTTCTTCTCTTTCTGATATTCCCATTACAAGTATCTTTTGCCTTTCATTGTTGTCCCTGGATATTCTATTTGGGTTTTTTTAGTCTTTATTCTCTTTGATTTTCAGTTTTGGAGGTTTCTGTTGATATATCCTTAGATTCAGAAATTTCTTCCTTACCTGTGACCAGTCTACTAATAGGCTCATCAAAGACATTATTCATTTTTGTCATAATGATTTTTATCTCTAGCATTTCTTTTGGGTTATTTAGGATTTCCATCTCTGTTTATATTGCCCATCTGTTGTTTCTTGCTATCTGCTTTTTCCATTTAGAGTACTTAGCATATCAATCATTGTTGTTTTAAATTTCTGGTCTGATAATTTCAAGCATCCCTGTCATGTCTGATTCTGATGCTTGTTCTGTCTCTTCATATTGTGTTTTTTGCCTTTTGGTATGCATTGTGATTTTTGCTTGATGGTGGATATGGTGTACTGGGTATAAGAAACTGCTGTAAGGAGGACTTTAGTAATGTGGTGGTGAAGTGTGGGGGGGAAATTACTCTATAGTCTTATGATTAGGTCTCAGTTTTTACTGAGCCTCTGTAAACTTCACAAGTGTTTCTCAATGTTTTTCTCCCCTCATAAGGGGACAGAATGGCTAGAGTGGTCTGGAGTTGGGTATTTCCCTTCCTCAGGTCAGTTAGACTTTGATATCATCCCAGCATGTTAGGATCTTGTTAACTAGTGCATACTGAGGGCAGGTCTTATTAAGAAGAACAGAGGCTCTGGCATATTTAAAGATGGTTCCTTTCCCTTCTGTGAGGTAAAGAGTGACTCCCTGTATTTGTCTGTCTCTCTTTCTAATCTTGGGAGGAATGGTTTGCCCTGTGTTCTCACCTCTCTTATGGATCAAATAATTAATATTTTCAATCTGTTCGGATCTTTACTTTTTGTTAGGATGGAGTAGCAATATCTAAACTCCTTACATGCAGAACCAGAAAATTGTCCTGTTAACTTTTCAAAGATTTTTATATGTTTGTTTGTTATACTTATTTATTCAGTACAATTAATTAGCAGTTTCAGTGACTATATTCAACTAATCTTGTCTTAAATTATATTGAACTTTACATATTATTATATTTGTTATGTTATCTTTATTCACTAAAATGCATCTTTAGCCAGTCTATTGGCTTTCTGTGAAATTTGAGGTTATGATTCTGTAGGATATTTACAAAGTAGAAAATTGCCTTTTGGCAGTGGTTCACATTATATCAATCTCTGAGATAATTGTCAGAGCCTAAAAATTCTATGTTATAAATCTGTACAAACTAAAATAAAGAAAATGGAGTACTATATGGCTGAATAGGAATGCTAAATTCACTGAGAGCTATAGAGGCCAAACAATGTCTTAGTCATGAGAGGTATGTTTCATGTAGAATAAAATAGACCAAAATGTGTTCAACCAATGGGTTCTTGCCCAAAGGCACTCATTGCAGTTTCTCATTTACCACTTCTAGTGACAAATTCCATAGCAGAGGAACCTAAAGACCCAAAGTCCCTCAGTCAGTAAGTGATATACTGATAAGTTTCAAATTGACTGAAAGTACCTGAGATTAAGCTTAAAATGAATGTCAAGCCCAAATTTAACACCAAAGAATCCAACGTGGTAAAAGATTATGTCAAGAAATAAAAGATAAGGAATAACTTTTCTTTAAAGGACAAGTTAATTAACTCAAGGCCATATGTTGAGTAAGTTACGGAACTAAAAATGAATTCCAGACCTTCTTATTGGCTCTCAACTTTAAACACTAAGCTAAAATCTTTTTTTTTAATTATCTAATTTGTATTTTTGGAGTACAGATTTTCTACTTGCTAATCCTCAACAGTGAAAATAGATGGCTTTATATTTTTTCCTGTTAATATATTTTGAATTAATTTGATGTTCTCTTTTCCATTTCTTGTCCTGAGTTTGTTGTTCTAGAATCTCCTGAGTGATAAGAAATCACTAAACTTGCTCATCTGTTGAATATTTTTTTCTTCAGTACTTCTTGGAGCTTTTAAAACATCATTTCTTTAGGTATTTACATGCATTTTAAAAACAATATCTAAATGACAGTCTAAGATTCTTGATGATTTTCTCTCAACATAGTCAGTCAAGTTGAAATGATGCAGATTAATTCACTAAAATGACAGGAACTGTGATTTACTGGATTTTGTAGATTATTAAGCAAGCAAATACATGCATAATAAAAAATTAAGGACAGTGCAGCATAAATTGATTTTTTCATTTATTTTGACAACTATAGTTTAAATTACTTATGACATGCTTCACAATATGCTAACAAATAGCTTCTAGTATCCTATGAAATAGAATTTTGAGGTTTAGACAGCTAACTACAATCCTGTGCTAATAAATCTCGTCTGAGAGTACATTGAGATGCTAGGTTTTTGTGAGAAATTAATAAAGAAAATGAAAACTGCTATATATGTTGGTTTCCTTAAATAGAATTTATTTTAAAATGTGATGTGTCCCTCTGGCATATCTGATTTCTTTAACATTTCTATGTCCCAGAAAATTCTAATAAGTTCTCAGAACCGCTATTTTGTTTTCTTTCCTGTATTCCTCTGACAACTTTGCTTGATAGAGCTACATAATGTTATCTTAAAAGTTATCACAGGCCCTTACAAATCAAAATTAAAGAATTGATATTGTTATTTTAAAATTAATCTTGTGAAAAAAGATATTTATAAATGAACTGTTATCTAAAATCATGAGATTCCTACATTATTTTAGGCCATTACTTAGGATCATACTAATGATATGACCCTATGTTTATTCATATTACAAGAAATTCTGAGATGTCAATATTGTTTTCTCATTTTTAGTTGTAATCACATGCATACTTCAAAACGTACAGAGTATAAGGGTTTGATGCCTTGCTAAAGTGAAAATTTGATAAAATAATAAACTGTCTGACCAAGTTTTGAATTAGAGGTGAAAGACATACAAACTTATTTATTTATTTTTTCTTTTTTATGCATATTAGAAGATTGATTTTGACATTTATCCAATGTTTCCCACTGATAATGGTAGAATTTATTAATATTTAAGATATAATATTTTAGGTGCAAACACACACTTATAATTTATTTTATTTGACATTAAAATACTCCTTTCCCAAAGCCATTTTTCTCCTTTAATACACAAACATACACAAACACACGCACTCTAAAACACAAAAGAAGATAGGGGGGGAAAACAAAATATTTCATGAACAAAAAATAAATAGATTTTTATCAATAACTTTTCTCTGAAATCCCATTTAAATATGAATTCAATCATTTTTCTTTGTTTCTTTCTATGGCCCATATATAAATTACAATTAGAACATCGATTATGTTGAGGACTAAAGTAGATTGGATAAGTATACTAGTTTTCTAAGGCTGCCAGAACAAAGTACATGGATTGGGTGGCTTAAACAACAGAAATTTATTTCTCACAGTTCTGGAGGCTGCAAGTCAAAGGTCAAGGTTTAGTTTTGTTTATCTGGTTTAGTTTTTTTCTGAGGCCTCTCTGCCTTGGATCCTACAACCTTCTCACTGTGTCCTCACATGGTCTTTCCTCTGAGTACACACATTCCTGGAATCTCTCCATGTGTCCAAATTTCCTTTTCTTATAAGGACACCAGTCATATTGGATTAGAGGCTACCCTAAAGACCTCATTTTAAATTAATCACCTCTTTAAAGGTCCTATCCCCAAGTATGCTTACATTTTGAGGTGCTGGGAGTTAAGGCTTCACCATGTGAATTTTGAGGCACACAATTTGACCCATAACAGTAAGTGTGGATAATCCTGAATTAATTCTATATAAGAATTTGTAAAATGAAGAGTGTTGGAGAAATTAAATTTTTTCTCCTCCCATTTAGGAGTTTAGTTTTAGTGAATGCTGTGGCTTACAGAGGACAACTATGTCGTCATCCTTTGACACTAATAACATGGACACATTTCCCTTCCTCCTTCCCTTCCTTCCTTCCTTCCATCTTCCTTCTTTCATTTCTTCCTTTCTTTCTATTTTTTTTTCTTTCTCTGTAAGTGAGGGCTTCTTGAACAAGTTCAGTAAACCAGGTCACTGTTAAATGATAGGAATAAAAATGTGAGCCACTTAAATACATTCAAGACTTCATGGAGCTTACACTCTAACAGCTGTGATATGTTTGTGTGATTACACAAATAAAAGACTTAGAAGAGTGGCAAATGCTAATAAGAAAAAGTGCAGGGTACTAGTAAAGTACATAAATGGAAGTTTTGACCTAGTCTAGGTCCTAGGGCAATCAGTCTTGGAGAAGTGACATTAAAATTGTGATCTGAAGGATAAAGATGAAGAAATGCCATTTCCAAAGCCTCTGAAATAGAATGGTTGGAGAATTGAATAAAGAACAGTTGGAGTTAAAAGAGTGGTAGAATATGGGTCAATAAATCTGTGGTTGAATAAATAATCTGAAACCTGATTAAGAAGCACACCTTCCAGCATTCTCCACTTTGTGGAATAAGATATTTTCTCAGTATCATTGCTGCAGTCAAAAAAAATTTATAGTTTATATGTCCATGTCTATGATTTTAACGAGACATCCAGTTGAAAGCTTTATCAGAATAATTGAAAGAAAAAGATTCTGAACATAAAGTGTTGAATATTAAGAACAATACAACTTTGGAGTTAGCATTTAAATTGAGCATATTAAGAAAACACATGTAATTACATTTAGTCATGTTTTCAGACGATTCTTATGGAATCGTATATACATATTTTCTAATTTCTCAGTACATTAAAATGTGTAATATTACACTATATCTCTATGACACCTGTTTACAGATAAGAGTAGATTTCGTTAAGCATCATTTTGAGGCTTAAGAAAATGGTACATGTGCCATCTCAACAACTTAAAGACTTTGTTGCAAACCTGTTTTGAGGACTCTGTATGCTGCTTATCAGCATTTATTCAGGAAATCTCTTTCTAGCTGTTGTGGATGTTTCCTCTGTCACTAAAACTGGATAAAGATAAACAAACTTTGGTTTGCAAGTTGATTTCAAGCTAAATTAAAAATGCAATATAATGAGGAGTGCATTATTAAACTTTATTTTAGTATGAAAACTTAGAAGGAAGGGGGTAAACTGGCTGCCCTGCGATCCATTTCTTTGCAGTCATGTGGGGAGGCACTCCTAGGGAAACGAAAATATGAAATGCAAATAATATAATCATAAGCATGATGATTGGAGCTCAAGGTAAATGCTGTTTGCTAGGATATAGTATTTATCTATAAAATGCTATTAAAAGTATGTTGCTAGCTTATGATCGTTTCTTGTAAACACAACTGCAATCTATGGATTTATGATGCCTCACTCCACAGTGAACGTTGTGGATGTAATCAACTTTCTGTGGTTAAAAAAAATAATGAAGATGTTTCATAATGTTCTCTGCAGTGTGTGGTGATTTAGGACCTCATTAAAAAAACTTCATTACTGTTTTTTACCAGAGAACATGAGTCCAGTGTAAAAAAGGAAGGGCCATCTGAGATGTACCAAACCTCTCTGCTTTGCCTATGTCTACTTATTGTTTGAAACTTTGAAATTATTAGTAAAATTTAACTTGGCTAAGACTGTGGATTCATGTGGCTTTGATTTGGCAAACTATTCTTTTAGCTCAACACGCACACACAAACAGACACATGTAAATTTGTCAATCTCATATCCATTGTAAATTTGCTTTTGAGTTTGTTTTATGTTTAACAAAACAATTTTGATTGAATTATGATTTACATATGTCAAATGATGAGATTTTTAAATTCACAGTTTGATGAACTTTGACAAATGTGTACAAATGTTGGACAAATGTAGAAAGTTTCATTACCATTGAAAGGTTCCTTCTTCCTTTTATCCAAACATGATTCTTTTTCAACCAAAGGCAATGACTATTCTTACTTTAATCACTATATTTCAGTTTTGTTTCTTCTTATTAAAGAATGTTGAAATTTTTCTGGCAGGTAAATTACCAGAGTACTATCTTGATCTTCTGGAGGCCTGGCTTTTAGTTTTGTGAAGTAAGCTTGTTGAGATATGTCCTTTGTCCTTCAGCAAAACCTTCAGTCCAGAGCTTTCCCTTAAGGTATGTTA